>NC_139631.1:17924391-18001891 GCF_964638095.1 Poromitra crassiceps | reverse complement strand
ACTCATAGTCATAACTTAACCAATGCCTCTACAAAACAGCAACTAAGGAAAGGTATTATTAAGAGCCAGGGAAAAACACTGAATGAGCATGGTGTGTGTGTGTGTGTGTGTGTGTGCGTGCGTGTGTGTGTGTGTGCGTGCGTGTGGGTGCTGCGTATGTATGTGTTACAAGACTATAAGAAGGCTTACCGTACTGAAGACTGTGAGATCTTGGTCGGCCACCGGGGAGGGAGCAGCAGTAGTGGAGAGAGACGGTGAAGAGAAGCAGAGACAGAGGCAGGTAGACTTTGTTAGTATCCTCAGAGGTCCCAAGCCGTCTGTCCCTACCTGACCACAGGGCCTTTCCGTCTGAGCCAGAGAGGTAACAGACTGGGAAGAGCAGGGGCGTCTGAAGGAAGCGCTCCCCTTCCGTTACTCATTCACTTCCTCCTTCACTGAGCCACTCACACAGGAAACTGACGCCAGGCCAGCCTTTGCATAGCCTGACTTCCTCAATTCAAACGGCACAGATGAATGATCATGCACACACAAACAAACTCTAGGCACAGGCAGATAAACAGAAAGTCACACACACGCACACACACACACGCACGCACACACACACGCACGCACGCACGCACACTGTCTCCCCTCTCTCCTCTCCCAATCTCTATCGCAGGACAAACATCTCAGATCAAACACATATAATGTGGGCTTTATTCTAAGGAGTGTAAACACAATATCAAAAGCCTCTGCTAAGAGCCGTGTGGCAGGCTTAAACACACAGCGCTGACAACCTCAATCTCTGACACCCAATGTGAGTGAATGAAATATTAAAACACCAATCAGCCCCGCGCTGTCAAGGCCTATCAATATTTCAGCACCTATATTAGACCCTGTCAACCGCTCAAACGCTCCCTATGACCCACACAATGGAAAGCATTAGTCTTTAATAGCATGGTCTTGCTCAAGGGCAGCGGTACTGGCAGACTCATTATTGGCCTAGTGGTCTGAGACGGGCGCGTGGCCTGCTGTCAAACCAAGACAATGTTGTCATTGTAGAAGAACAGCTCAAATTCTAAAAGGCAAACTAAACTGTCATCTAGTAACAAAATGTATCATGCTCTCATGTAGCCTCATCAACGTCAACATAAAGACATACATTATATCATATTGGACACGTTTCCTTTAACGCTGTGCTGCAATACTGCGCTAAATGTTGTAATGAACGGCTTCCATGTTGTGTGCTTGTGCCTCAGTATAATTGCTGTGGGATGAAAATCACACACCACCAAAATGCCAACTTTTCAGGAAGTGAGAAAGACAGCCTTGTCTTTAGCAGGGTGGTGACTGACATTGTTTTTTTCTACCTTATCCAATGGCTTCTGAAAGGGTTTCATATAAGCCTAAAAGCGGCTGGAGAATTCTCTCAACCCAATTAGGAGCATGTAATCATTTTAAATGAAGTGAAAATGTGAAAATCAGCCAAAATTGTTACAGAGTTGTGATGTTTTCACAAGCTCGACAACAGCATAGCTTAAAGAATGCACTCCATCTTCAATGCCTACATGTACAGTGTTTCCCCTAGAAAAAATGTCAGGCCTGGAGGGATTTCGACGGTGGGGGCCCTCGCTGGCGACGCTAAACTTTTAGCTAACCAGTTTGCATCTATGTTCGCAATGGCATCCCAAGTATCATCATACTATTATGGGATGCGATGCGAACAGTTGTATTATGGGATGTGCGTTTCCCAGGCAACGACACACGTTGACACATTTTGGAACAGTGCTGCACACTGGCACGATGCTCCTAAAAGCAAAATGCTTATTGTTTTGACTGATTTGGCATCTTCTATTACTGTCAACACTGTCAACACCAGTAGTAATATTATGCCATATAGGTTTACTAAGATTTTGGGGACAAAAAAACCCAAACAAAAACAAAAAACAAATAAATTCAATTTATTTCTGGCCTGGCGGGGGCGCCGTTGGCCTGGCGGGCCTGCCAGGCCTGTAGAATGGTAGGGGAAACACTGATGTATTATTTGATTCCATTAAACATGACATTCATTGGACAGAAAGTGAGAGAGGCAAGACTGAGATGGTATGGACATGTGCGGAGGAGGGAGGTGGGGTACATTGGGAGGAGGATGCTGGAGATGGAGCTGCCAGGAAAGAGGAGGAGGGGAAGGCCCAAGAGGAGGTTCATGGACGCAGTGAAAGAGGACATGCAGGCAGTGGGCGTGACGGAGGACGATGCAGAGGACAGAAACCGATGGAAACAGATGATCCGCTGTGGCGACCCCTGACGGGAATAGCCGAAAGAAGAAGAAGAAGAAACATGACATTCAAGAAGATATAACATAAAAATGACCCTGAGGTCTAACTAAACGGTTCCAAACCCTTTAGAACCCGCATGTTAGACACTCAGGTGAAGACATCTCTCTGGGCTTTTGGTCTGAAGCTAGCAGGGAGATAGTCTGGCAAGCGAGACTAGTCGGAACTACAGTAGTGGTTCTCAACATGGGGCCTGGGGACCACCAGGGGTCCTTGAAGAGGTTCCAGGCAGTCCGCAGCAAACCGATGAATTGTTAAGCTTCACCATTTTTACAAGACGTTAACACAATCAGACAATGTAGAAGAACGACTGTTTGGGGTCTGAGAGATCTCATCAGCTGGGAGGTGCGTGTGGACTAAATTAGGGTCCTCGATATGAAAAAGAGCTGAGAGTCACTGGACTACAACAGCAATGCAAACACAGCCAGTCTGTCCCACGTCTGACCCGGTCCACCACATGTCTGAGAGCAGGTTGCTGTTCTGCGTTCTGGACAGAACATGTCTGTGTCGTGGACAGGACTCCAAACATAGATCTTCTTGTTTCGCCCGAATTCCCCAATCCCATCACAACCACCACACCAGCCAATCCACATCCTCCACATCTTTCCCCTCTTATCACTCTCCTCTGCGTATGTGCCTTCATGCCAGACTTCACTCTCCACTTCTTACTTTCTGACCCATTTTTTGATTGTGAAACGCTCCCCACCGTGCCGTCTGTTTTCCCCATTCAGATCTCCTCCTGAGTTGCCTTCGCTTCCCCTTGTGAAAGACTGGAAGCCATCCACCCCGCTATTAAAACTCATGACCACAACTTCCTGACCCAACCCCCCAACGCCCGCCCCCCCCCCCCCCCCCCCAACCTCTCTCTCTCTCTTTCCCCATTGACACACATGCACGCTTGTTTTCTGCCCTCTTGCCCTGTGTGCCTCTGAACCTCTGTCAACTTCTTTGGCTGAAATGATGAATAGGTCCAAAAGCTTCGGCGCTTTCAACTCCACCAGCCCTTCTTCTCCTTCAGCCTCCACATTACTAATGCTCTGCCTCACTATTGTCACCATCGTCATGGCAACACCAAAAACATCTGAGGGTTCAAGAAACTAGCTCAGGAACACTGGGCCAAAAATAGTGCGTGCTCCACATCGAGACATCATTTGGGTTTGTTAAAAAACAACAACAGAGCAATAAATAAAACCACAAAAATATGCCTGGCTTTCACCTTCAGTGTAAATCTGGCTTCTTCTTCTTCCTCCTTCCTTCCCCAGGGCATGCTGAAACTGAATCTAGCCCCTATTAATATCTTATTAATGATTAATAAAAGGACTGACCAAAACATTAACAATTCACTCACGACTTTAGGAGTGGAAACTGTTTGGCAGAGGGTCAGTCCCAAAGCACTGCCTCTCTCCAGCCAGCCAGCCAGCCTGTGTGTGTGTGTGTGTGTGTGCGTGTGTATGTCTTAAGAATCCTGAGAGTCTACTGCTTGTTATATAACCTGTTCAAACACTGTTTTGTTAATACATAGCTATGTACACTGCTATACAGAGATGGTGATAAGAGCCAAGATTTCCACATTTGCTAGATATATGATAAAGACTGGACTGCCATGAAAATGCCACAGAGGCTATTTTGGGGATCAGATATGTGAATAAAATGCACCAAAATATGTCTGGTATGTGAAATGTCTAGTTTCCATAGGTGTCGGCTGTTTCAAGACACAGCATGCATGGTATTGTCTTGGTGTTTATGCTGTCAAAGGTCCATCTCCAGTTATGCTATGCTATCAAACTAACGTTACACACCCTGATCATACCGCTATCAGACAGATCCCCCATGATGAATATCAAGATACTTACGACGCCGCTTGTGCAGAGCATGAAGATATTTTCTCCAACCATGAAACCACGACTGCTCTCCTCCTTTCTCCCGCACACACACATGGGACACACGTTTGGACCGAAGTGGCCGTGCTCCTCCTCGCTGCCTCGCCTCGCGCTCCACTCCTCTCCTCCCGTCGGAAACATTCAGCGGTGCGTGCGCGTGCACGAGGAGCTGGTGTCGCGCGGAGAGCCCCATCTGTTGTAGCGTTGGACGCAGTAGCCAATCAGCGCACGACCCTGACGCCCCTTTGTTCGAGATGAATAATAAACCGGGGGAACCATATGGGGGGAGGGGGGGGGGGGGGGGGGCACGAAAACAATGCGACCCCCAATTTAGCTCACAGACACAATACAGCACAGACTGCTATTAAACCCAAATCACATCCAACTTCCAAGATGTGGATGGGGGAAATTGCGCAACTGCAGCATAAAAAAAATATGGCATACATAAACATACACAGTTGACTATTTCAAGACTGGAACATAAAAATTATGGCAGAAAGATGCTGGTAAAGTAGAACAACAGTGTGTCTGTGGCAATCTCATGTGGTGTCACCACGTTTGTAGATTGTAGAATCACCATAGTTTTCACTTGGGTAGCCTCATGGTATACTGTACACTGTCACAGCCAATTCATATACATGTATATAGGATATATATATATATACACATTCATACACACAATACACACACACACACACACACATATATATAATATATACATACACACATGCATACATACAGTATATTATATTTATTCCCTCCATCAGTAATCGGCTCAGTGACGGTCACATCTGCTTACCTTGTGGTGCCGAGGCTACACTGGTGTCAAATGAAGGTGAAAGGCTTCTAGACACAACTAGGCCTAATCTCTTTACCAACAGGCTGACTGTCAGAGAAACATGGGGGAAGGACAGAGAGGGATGTTAGTTGCAATGAAAACACTGAAAAACTGTTTGTGTTCCAACTTGGGAAAAACAGACAGCTCTCATAAGTTTCTACAACCAATGAAGACAACAGACCATATTCATTCTGTAACATCTTATTAAATAGTTATTGGAACAAAGAATAGAACAATTTGTTGCTACAATTAGTATACAATTTCTCCTCCAGAATGTTTAGCACACTGTACTCCATTCAATATACATTTTTCAATTTTCTTTTTACATCTATTTAAAGTTTCTCAGCTCTTTTTTTGATTTGTATCGACACTGTTAACATGAACAGAAAGCAATGCTAGAATAAAAAAATACAATATGAAATGTTCTAACAAAAGGATTCCACCAAACCAAACCACAGATTGACTTTTAAATAAAAAATACAATAAAATGGGTCGCTTTCCAGCATGATTTAAGATTAAAATGTATGATTTATTTCTTACAAATATTTGTTTGTAAAAACATAAAAATGATGTATAAAAAAAACACAAGAAACAACACCGAAAACGAGAAAACACTTGAGATAGACAAAAGTATATTCTTCAGGTAGCACCCCCTTCAAAATAACTGAAAGGGATTGATTTCATGTCATACACCTCATGGCCACCATCTTAAGGAGCCATCTTTAATCAATTCCATTGGCTCACAGTATGTGACTCAAGCTCAAGGAAGAGAGTGTGGTTTTGTAAAATGCAAGGCGTTAAGAGGTTTCAATGCTGTAACAACCATGTGAGAGACTCTCAGGGTTGGGGAGTAGTAACAGAATACATGTATTTAAAATACAGTATTTAAAATACAAAATATTAGTAACTATATTCCATTAGTTTAAATTGGTGGTATTCTGAATACAGTTACTGTCTGTAAAAATAGATTATAGATTACTTACTCTAAAGGGATTACTTTTTGTTGTATTTGCTCTAAAATTCATGAGGCACACATTTCCCATAAACAAGATTAAAAAATATGCGCAACAATTTGTGCGTGCGCAGTGCACCTGCCACACACCACAAGAGAATGGCAATGTCGGAGGAGACACACAACCAGGAAGCCATCCATGTAAGCAACTGTTAACTACATTCAAAGTGACCCAGACAAATGGGCTAAGCAAGACGATTTTGAAGTATTCCAAAAGTAATCCAAAGTATTCAGAATATGTCACTTAACTTGAGTAATCTAATGGAATACGTTACAAATTACATTTTTGGGCATGTATCCAGTAATCTGTAGTGGAAATATCTTTTAAAAGTAACCCTCCCAACACTGGAGACTCCGCACAAGTCCATTACAAATACCTGCCTCTCATGAAAGAGAAAGCACCACAACAACTGGAAGTCTAAAGGTCCAAGTCAAGAGGAAGCTGTCTTTAGGCACCGATATGGACCCTAAACGTCCATCTTGACCATCAGGGAGGGGAAAAATGTAACGGACCATGAGGCCAGTTAAGACCAAGAGGCTCTTAACAAGGTGGCCAGCCAGTGTCTCCTCCCGCATCCACAAACCTCAACAGCAAGACTTTCAGTGGGGAGAGTAAAAAAGGAAACAAAAAACAGGTAGACTAAAACTGAAAGGACACTGCTATCATACTTTCACTGAAGGGTAAAGAGAGAGGGGCGGAGAGTGGAGGAAGGATGTGGTGAGAGGAGTATACTGCTAGTTGCATTAACAAGAAGTGATACAGCAGAAAACTGGGTGGAAGATTTTGCATGTGGTTTTTTATGTGTGCAGGTACAAAAGAGTTCACCATAAGAGGTGCCAAAAGTGTCAATTAACACCCTCCATATGTCCCTCTCTGAAAGGGAAGACACGGAGGGAGGGAAGGGGGGGGGGGTGGAGAGATGCCCTCTGACCTCTACTGGGTCCCCTGTTCCTGGCTGTTCTGGAGCCACAAACAGACTCCCACATCAGGTACAGTGTGGCAGTAACAAGCCTCTAAATAAACCAGTGGCTGCTCCGTTACCCCATGACACTGCCTCCACACACTCCTGCAAGCAATCCGGATCACAAACATTTAAATAAGAACACAGAGCTTTTAGATTTGCAGGTTCTGCACCGTTTCTCTGGTGTTCTCTTCAAGGTTTAGTGGTCACTAGCTAACTGTGCTATAAAAGTCTAAGGTCCAAAAATGTCAGATTTTAAAGTGGTCTGCAGGTCAAACTTGCCTTTGAAAAAATTTATATTTGATTACAGGTCATAACTAGAACTGCACCCGGAGAGCACACACAGGCCAATAGTCCACTCTGCTATGATATACACATTTTGTGAGTCAGAACAGATCCGCTTGAAAATGTAATAGGTTCCTTCCTTGGCCCATGCTACACCCTTCCACGAAATTTCCAATCTTGCCAACAGGCAAACTGCACTGAAAACATAACCTCCTTGGTGGAGTATGAGTATCTAGTGACAAATGCCATCGTTTTAGGGTGTCAGGTTGAGATCTTTCACGATGACGCCTGATGTTCTTGTCACCAATATCCACCACACATGTACAAACACTACTTGTAATAATAAAAAAGGCCCTGACTGAAATTCCACCAAAACTATCCAGTTCAATGTTTAAAAAAGGGTTATAGTTCAGTTTGTAAAATCGCTTGGAATGACCTATGAGCAGCTTACAACATTAGAAATTATATTTAGAAGAATGCCGCAGTCCCGGGGAAAGTTTAGAGTTGAACGAAGAGTTTCTAAAAGCACTGACTGGAGAGGAAGTTGAGAGCAGGCGTAGCCCTAACCCTAGCACTAGCTGTCAGCGTCTCTCTAGCCCTATGGTTCTAATGCACCGGATCATCACACCACACTGTACAGGGCATGAACTAGCAAACTGTAATAAATATCCTTATAACATTGTGCAAGGCACACATAAATTGGCTTCAAATAATCTTCATGAACATGAACTTTCTTATAAATAAATAAATAGGTTTAACAAAGAAAAAAAGGCAAGTCAATTTGGGTTGAGATTTCGCTAATTTCTTGACAGTGACATTTGCCAATACCTGAAAAAAATATTTTGGTACAACAATAACAAGAGAAAAGAAGAAGATAAAAGAAAATCATCTTTAGAGCAGTTCGCATTTTGGTTTGGCAAAAAAATCTCAGTTGGGACTCGATAGCCTACAATTCTCCTTCAGCCATTGTTTTTGTTGTACAAATTTTAATTTCTACACTACCCAGAGAGAATATTGTTCATCATTTGCTATTTCTTCAACCACCGTTTTGCTATAAAAGTCAGCAGGAGCAACACAGTGTGGTCAAACCCAAGACTAGCTGTCATGTAGACTACAAACAATTAAACTGCAGATTTGACCAGTACAGGCCGAATGTGTGAGATGAGAGGGGGATGCTCATGGGTGGCTGAGGATGGGAGGAGCAATGGAAGGGAAAGTCAGTGAACAGTGTTAACAATATGAACATCAGCAACAATCATCATAATCCACAGAGTGATGATCAGGAGGTGCAAGACAATACCTTGTACCTCTGAGCCATCGAGAGAACAAAACAAATGAAACATCAACTCTCCCAAACTTCTCGCGTTGCAACACCCCCATCATATCCAAACCAACCCAACATCCTGACCTATTTCAAGTTTTGTACTGCATCCATGTAACAGCAAGGCTAACACAGCATCTTGTTGGAAATAGCATGTGGGTTTGGATATTTGCAGGAGTTGTTAGTTCATGGTGCAGTGTCTGTACATCCTGCATGTTCACTTACTACTGCTGAAAAACAGTAGCCCTGCTCGAAACTGTCGAAGCATGCAGAACACAGACGATCAGAAAAGCTCTGAGACAGTCACAGGGTAAAGAATATAGAATTATCCTCTTACTGTATCTGTGAACTGTACACCATCTCCTTTTGAAACCATGCACTTGTGTCATCATGACAGTACAAGTCAGGCATTGTTTCAAGCCACTATCCGTATGCATGTGCCTACAAACGTATATTAAAAAAGAAGCGCGCCTAGACGAATTAAACATACAAAAATAACAACATTAAGGTTATCAGTGAAATAGAAAAAAGATCTCAACTATACAAACTCTTGCAGTGATTGCACATTTCTGGTAGCAAACAAATAGAGCAAATAGATTTTATTTACCATTCAAGAGCCAGATGAGGTCTGAGTGTGCTCAGGAAAAATGTGGGTCTTGATGGAGTTAGTAAATGACATAAGATACTGTAATACTGATGCACTAAGGTATGTAAGCTGGTTGTTAGTGAATGTATGCCCATTGCCATGGGGTATCTTCAGCATCGCTATTAGCACCCCAAGAAAGCTGGGGCCTGGGGATGTCAGTCATTTGTTTTTGGATTCATCCCATGAGATGATGAGCTGATTTGATGTGCCGCGATTCAACGGGTGTCTGAGGACCTCCCTAAAGAAATGGAGATGCGAGGTGCAGGGTAATATTCTCTGCTTGAACTCAGGCAACAGATACGTCAAAACAAACACGTGCATGGCTAAAGAGAACCGACAAGCCACTTGCATCTATCTGCATGACCTTGACAGTTTACGTGCATTGTAACACTGGCGCTACTTTTGGTGTTGGTTGGTGTGTGTGTATGTATGTGTGCCTGCTTGCGCATCTCTAATGTGGTTGCATAATGAGTCTACAGGGTAATGATTCTTACAGTGCAATTTTGCATAATCCTCAATTTACATAATCAAAATGTACTTTTAACATAATATTATGCTTTACAAAATTCCTTGAGTTATACAGGTTTGCAAAAAAGGCTTTGCTAACTGGCGATGTTTTGATCTGACATGGGTCAGTGAAGGAGAGTGCAAATAAATCAAAGCACAAACCCGTTATGAAGTGCTGCATACACACACATGCATACACACCACCTGACCCGTCTGTGAATGATGACATCTCTCATAGCATGCTGTGACTTGCTAGACCATGCTCAAAACAGCATGAATAGACTTGGGAATAGAGGCAGGCTAAAGAAAAGGAATCACATGACAGGGGTTTGCGCATCACATTGCTTCCACACATTCCCAAACCCTGCAGCCCTTCTCTCCTCCACTCTCTCAGCCGTGTATCTTAGTGTACCTTCCCTTGCTCCCCACATCCAGCCCGTTCGCTATACCCCGCTCTCCCCCGTTCGCTATACCCCGCTCTCCGCCGGTGCTGTGCCTCCTTCCCCTCCCATTCCCCCTGTCCCCTTCTCGCCCATCCTGCTCCTGCAGGCTCCCCGTAGCGCCCCCCACTGGTAGCCTGTGAAGGTGGGGCTGATTGGTATGTACGTGAAGACGGGATGCCTGCGGATGAAGTCCATGCCGAACGGCAGGTCATAAGACCTCATCCCTTCCAGCTCTGCTGAATTGGGTCCAGACCCACACTTCAGCTTCTTGATGCCTCGTTCTTCTGGAGAACCTGAGAAGGCAGGGAGGGGGGGAGATAGATGTATTACGGTGTGCAGACTCAGACAGGCTGTTCACAGTTGAAACGTTCAAAGTCACAAGCAGGAAGATGTAACCATGCCTGTTCCACTGAATTATAATGTTTCTTTATGGCAGGTGCGCCTCCTTGCATAACCTTCTGGTTGGGTGTTATCTCAAAAACTACAAATGGGCTATCAAACTGCACAGGAACAGCAGGACCTTTTGCAAGCCATAACATTGAGGCTTAACAGTGTTAGCTTAATAGTGAAGAATGGATTTAAAGACTTACCGGGGATAGTGTTGTCCAATACGAAAGCAACAGATCCACCTACAAACATGGCGGTGGTCAGGAGCACATTCAGCACCTGGTCAACTTCAACTATGCCTGATAGAGATTGAGAGGGAAGAGATTAGTAGTTGGCTGAAATATGCGTTCAGTTTGTAGGCATCTGGGTGTCTCTCCTCTCCACTCACCAGTGACCAGTGGGTTCTGTTTGAGGTAGCTTGGCAGCACCAGGCCGAAGAAGATGGAGAAGCCCAGCACAAAGAGGTTCCTGGAGGAGTTGAGGTCTACAAACTGCAGGTTGGACAGTCCCACTGCTGTGATCATACCAAACAAGGTGCAGAACAGAGCTCCCAGGACAGGGTCAGGCAACGAGGCAAACAGTGCACTGAATTTACCCACAAGCCCCAGCAGCAGCATCATAGCTGCCCCGTACTGGATTACACGTCTGCTGCCCACCTAGAGGACCAATCAAAGACCAGCAGGGGTTTAGGAAACCAATCTGAGTGTGTCAGGAAGTGAGAGACGGAATGAAAGCTGCGCTTGATTGGATAAGCTTTGTGTGCAGCTGTGTGTTACCTTAGTGAGCCCCAGCACGCCAATATTGGGACTGGAGGAGGTGGAGCCATTGCCTGTCCCAAAAAGACCATCTAGCACACAGGACAACCCCTCAACAAATATTCCCCTACAGAGACAGGAGGAAAGGGCAGGTGGAAATAATCAGATTATTTTTAAGACAATAAAATGGTCAATGCTTCCTACAAATATTTCTGGGGTATGTAGAGAATCAGAGAGAATAGGAAGGCAGATGAACTGCAGAATTACCTATTGATTGCATGGATGGGAGGTGGAGGGGCACAAGAGAGGCGGGCGCAGGCGTAGTAATCTCCAATAGACTCAATGATGCTGGCCACCACCGCGCTCATCATGCCTATCACCCCTGCAGCCGTTACTGTAGGAAGGCCCCACTGAACTGCATGGGCAAGAGCACAGCACCAGTCGTACTGTTGAGAAACAGCTTCATCTGAACACCAAATATCGCAAAAATATATTTCACTTTGTTGCCACTGGTCGGGGCTTCACTGTGCCAATGTCGTAAACTGCAAGGTTCCTACACAATCTTGATTTAAAAATGCCATACTTTGTCTAGACTAACTATTGTTTTGAAGATTTTGGTGTTCGATATGATTATACACTGTATAGATACAGTAGATCCGGCCCAACCTAACTATGCCATATCGCTCTAAGGATGATTATTACCTCACAGCCAGGGACAAATATCAAAATTTGTGAGATGTAGGGGTGTGTGTGTGTGTGTGTGTGTGTGTGTAACATTATCAAGACAAGACAATAACAATAAAAAGGTGAGTTAAAACACACAACACGTCTGACCCAACAGAGAGACAGTCACAGCGACGGGGGGCAGTGAGGGAACAACCTATAAAAAACAAGAGCCAGAGTCCGATTGACTTGGATACCAAAATGCTCACAAAGATGCAGACCAAACCATTCCATACCACGGCTACCTGCAGCCGGGCTGGACAAGACAACACCAGCCTCACTGACACGCCCTTCCACTCCAACAACAACACACTTACAGGGGTACGGGATTTTGAACCACGGTGCAGCGAGTAGGATGCCTTGGCGTGCGTCTGTGCGGGCATAGTAACCATACTTGTCCTTCTCTGGTGGGAAAACATCAGTGACGGTGAAAATGAAACAGAGCAGCCATGACGCCAGGATGGCCATGATGATCTGGGGGCGAGAGAGAGAGAAGAAAAAACACATTATACAGTATATATATATACATATATACACACACACACACACACTCGCTGAGAAACCTCCCTCAAATTATCATTTTAACACATCTTAATGCACAGCATGAGGGGAAATAAGTGATGCAAAGAGCTGGTTTAGGAGTCCACATTTTCTAAGGCTGACCGCGATAAACACAAGTTCTTATCGTAAACACCCCAATGAACAGCAAAGCATCATGCGATGCCCTTTGGGGAGACAGCGATAAATCAGACTGATTTTGTAACTTTAATGTGACACTGCATTAATGTGACATCCTTTACGACCCACCAGCTGTTATTTACTGTATCACCAGCAGAGGGCAGAAAAGGCCTGATTTGTACACTGCACACTAGCATGCAGAGGGGAAACCTAACCTCCTGCAGAGACAGAGATGAGATGGGTTGGAGTATTTGGGAACCAAATTGTTAGTAGTGGGAGGGCTCGTGAAGAAACGGGAGGTTACAACTTCATCAAGGAGAGAATGGAATCTTTTCTGAGAAAAGGAAAGAGCGGCGGAGCTTAGCTAGATTTTGTGAGACAAAATAGGTGCAATAAGCTTAATGAGGGTATTATGTACTTACAGGAAACATTTTGAAGAGTTGTAGCCTATAAGAGGTCCAGCCTTTCTTGGCCTTGTAGACTGGTAGAGGTAACTGGACATTTCTGGCATACTGGGAGAAGAGCAGTACCAAGAAGATAGTCCTACAGAGACAAAAAAAACAACAATAGTCATGTTGACATGTTCTCATTCTTCATAATTCTCCTGGGAGCTATGAGGAACTTTGGGCAGAACTCATCCAGTATGAACATGCCTGCATTTACAGCTTTGCCTAATCCCCCACCATTACTGAGGGATTTACTTCTACCCCTCCATAGGTCTGTCTAAGACCCCAGAGGCATCTCGGGCCAATCGATTAGCTCGATTAGCTTAACTGTTTAGGAAAGAGCAAATCAGAGCAATTCCCAGCAGATATCTGAAGCATGGGGAGAAGCGAGCTCCTCCAGCTACTGTATAAACAGCCATGACACAGCAGGATCTGGTGTCAACACCACCCGCTCATCAGAGCTTTGAAGTGGATCCAAAGTCGAGCTTTGGATACAAGTTTGAAATGTGCTGTTGTTTGGTTGAAAAGTTTGTGTTTGTGCTTTTCAGCAAGCTGGAGAGTCGCCCTCCTTTTCCCCTGAATCATTAAGTGTTTCTGTTTATGCATGCGTTTATGTGTGGTTCTTTGCGTCTTTGCACGGGAAGTCTGTGCTTACAGCATAGCAATGCCCCAGTGTTTTCCAGCCCTCTCCCCGGCGGCCTGGAAGCCAGAGAGGCCGATGAGGGCCACGGTGGGGGTGATGGTCAGAGGTCCGATGTACTTCAGCAGCAGCCCCGGCAGACCCAGCGCTCCGATACACACCTCGATCATAGACGACACGATGATGGCCCCTTGGATCTGGGGACGGGGCAGAGTGAACAGAACACAACAAAGGCTGAAACAACCAGACAGTAGCAGTTGACCCGTGATGACACACTGCTGCAGTGCGTCATCACCCCCGGCCAAACGGACCACCACAAGTAGATTTGAATTCTGTGTGAAACACTGGCATGGGTTATCTTAATGCATCTGTCAATTATTGGCTTAAGATGTTTTATTCATGTTTCCTTATATACATACTGTATATGATCAGTCAATGCATCACAGCTCCCCTCACTAAACAATTGCTAAAATCCTTCCAGACAAGTTTGCAGCATTTGAACTGGAAATCTTGCACTCAGCAGGTGTATTTGCTGGTGCTGTCGGCCAATCAGGGTGACCCATAGACTGTATAAAATATGGACATCATGACAGCTCCTCAAAAGTGAAGCCAAAACATCTTGATCGCCATCTGGTGGCTTACAGAAACAAGATATTTTGGCTTCACTTTTGCACAGCGGGAGGAAGCGCGGAAGGCGTTGTCCACATTTATATACAGTCAATGGTTCTGTCATCCAATTTATTCAATAACTAACTCTTGTAATCAAACTACATTTATTTGCAAAACATTATGAACAACAGTTGTGCTATCCTGAGTTACAGTATATCTGAGATCAAATCAAACTGAATGATATGACTTTTACTCATATGAGATAGAGAGTTCTCAGAATAGTATCTCATTTGAGACATCTGAGTGACAATATTGTTCCTCATTCTCTCTCCATCGGTCTCTGTGTTTTCTCCTCTCGCTCACATTTTATTGCCACCACCTTCCTGCTGCCCTCGGCTTATCGATGTTCTCTTCAACAATTTGATTGGGCCTGATTGAGTTAGTCTCGTACACGCGTCAGAAAACAGTTACTCAAATGGCTTACACGAGCCTCAGGAAAGGGTAATGTGAATGAACAGCTCTGGTCACAATATGAACACCCTGCAGCCATATACAAAGGAAGTCACATGTTCCTACTTGGTTACTTACCCATTCAAAAAAAGAACAGAAAAACTTGACATGCACACATTGGATGACAGTTGGCCATTAAGTTCACTTTTACTTTGAATTCAGTTCCTTTCATTTCTCCATATCTAAAAGCAGGTGGATTAATCTTGGCTTCAACACGTCATGAACGCCTTTTAGCCCAATGTCTTTTAACCCATCAACTTCCACCCCGTTTTGATTTCCTCTTATTTTTTGTGCCTTTCCTCCATGAATACAGCCCCCACGAGCCACCCTTCAAGCCTCTGCCACCGTTTCCTTTGTCTTCCTCACCTCTCGTATCCTGGGGTGCCAGATGTGCTCTGTGTGGAGGAGCTCTGTGCCGTTAATGACCGGAATCGCTGCTCATGGAAATGTGACGGAGAGACGAGACACCAGAAGAAAAGATAGAAGTTGATGAGCTCAAAACATGAATCATGACTCCAGTCAGTCAATAATTACATTTGGGGCACACTGAAATAAAACTAGCTCATCCCATTTGAGGACACCTTAATTGAGCTTTTTCACAGCAGCCCTTTTTGTGTATAAAAGGCAGGAAGTAGCACAGGTGCGAGGTGCCATCAAAACGTTAATGAGGGTTTCCAACTTCCAATCCATTTAGGTGTTCCAGTGGCGGCGGCCCTCGTTAATGTTTTGGTTGCAAGAGTGCGAGACAGAGGGAGATTACCTGTATCGTTACACTTCCATTTGTCCAGTGACAGAATGGCCCTGGCTGGGGCGAGGAAGGCGAATGCGCTGGCCTGGAACAAAGGCAACCTGGACACACGGAGACACATCAGAAATGGCATTATAGCAGCCTGAAGAATCACATACATGCACACCAACGGCCTGTCAAAGTTAACTTCAGTAGCAAGGAGTGTTTCTCTCTATAACCACTAAGTGACATCACTTGGATGAAAAATGCCATTAGGGGACATTCACACCAAAAGCGTTTTTTTTTCAGTCAGAACGCTATGAAAACCATGTCGAGAGCGCTTCCATTGTGCACAAAACACAGCGCACGAAGCGTTTTTTTTGTACTCCATTTTGTTCCCCCCTGCAGTCGCGTGCAGTACAGATAGCAGCACAACGACCACACGGACGGTAGCCAGCTAGTTTTGTCTGTTTGATGTTGTTCACTGTCAACATAAAAGCCGGACTATTGCCAATTCTGGCAGCAGCGGAGGTCGAGAATCCCTCGGGAGGAGAGAAGGTAGGAGGAGTGGAAAAGACGAGCAGCGCGCTTTTCCTCTAATGTTCACAACTTTTTCAGCTTTAAAACGCCCAGAGCGCTCCGCCAAAAAGACGAGACGCCACCAGCGTTTAAACCCCAGGTGCGTTCATTAAAAGAGGAACACGTCTAGCGCGTCCTTACATAGAGAATGAATTGCAGAAAGACGCTGGCAGCTCCAAAAACGCTTTTGGTCTGAATGTCCCCTCAGTAGTGTTGGAATCGAGAGAGCATGCTATTCCTGTGCAGCAGGCACCAAGCATGATCCCCATTCATTTGGATATCAAGTATCAACTGTATGAAGTGTTAGATTTGCCCCTGGCCTTCCTTTACTAACCTTAAGTCTCTAAAATACAAGGCAGGGCAGTAAAACCAGTTACTGAAAGCAATTAGAGAAAGAACGAAACAAAGATCCGCTATCTGTTGCCAATGCATGATCCAAACACTATTCACACACACCGATATACTGATGTACTGACTGATTAAGACAAGTGTTAACTATAGTTTACAGTGTGCTCTCCCATTCTTGTTATACATTTGCTATAATGAGTGGTGACAACAGAAGTGCAGAAATGTCAAATCAGTGGAAATGCTAAAGACAGCCGCAAATGATTTGTAAGCACTGAAAAAGGGAACAAGGAAATGTCTGTGTGCTCTAAAGAAAGAGGAAGTGAAAAACACATGCACCCAAAAAAACACCTGTATGTTGAAAATGGATAGAAGACTACATTTGTTGGTTTCGATGGTGCAGCAAAGATAGCTGTCCTACACACAAACATCACAAATACTCAATGGAGTGGCAGTAGCCTTGAAGTTGAAGAAAGGGCTGTGTGAGCAGAAGACTGGCAGTTTGATTGCCTGTATGTGAATCAAAATCTCTCACTGTTGGAAAAGCTGCATGCTCAGTCAACTTCCCCTGCAGAAATAAAAGTCATGACATGCTCAGTCAACTTCCCCTGCAGAAATAAAAGTCATGACATGCTCAGTCAACTTTCCCTGCAGAAATAAAAGTCATGACATGCTCAGTCAACCCCCCCTGCAGAAATAAAGGTCAAACAAGATTTTATTAGCAAAGGAAGGCAGGAAAATTGAGAAGAGTGAGCCATTTCCAGACAAAAGCACATGGACACCAAATTATCTCCAGCCTCAATCTGCTACCCACAATCACATTGTCTGCAGGTGATGCCAGCAGGTGATGCCAGCTGCGCACACTTAACAAAAGCAAATGCACGTACGTACACACACACACACACACACACACATCACCTTTCCTAGAACAGTGCGTGTGCCCTTTCTGATGCGAGTATGTATGTAGTATGACTCATCAAACCATACGGCGAGCGTTTTTCCCCTCACTCCATCACGCTTTACTGCTGTGGCAGCCCTCTCCTCTAAGACCGCCAAACCATCACAAACACTTCTCACCCTTCTTCCTCGTTTCATTGCTTCCCAGGTATTCTTCGACAACCAAGTATAGATTGGTGACAAGCTGGAGAGACAGTTGACGGCCGGAGAGACGGCACCCGGTACAGGATGGGTTAGCACCCCAGCCTGGCTCTCTCGTGAGGGAGAAATCCACAAACGCTACGGATTAGCCTCCTGAAAAGCTGTATAAAGATCTGCGCGGCCTGGGGTCCTTCAGGCTAGAGCGAGGTGTTCGCCGCAGGCGAATGACGTGCAGCGCACAGGCCCCCTTGGGGTCCTGAGGCATCCGCTTTGTCTATGGTACGGCATAGTAGGATTGCCTTTTGGGAGGGTCTGGTGAGACGAAGGAGGAGCGCGGCCGGGAGAAACCCACAGAGCCTTAGCCCTCCATGCACCGAAGGGTCTTTCAATGCTGCGGTGTAGCACTAGCTCTATTGCAGCGGATTGGGCATGATCAACCCTTCCGCGGCCAACGCTGCAGAAAGAGTAGGAAGGCTGATCGGGTTCTTAATCGGCCTCGGCTGGGTCTACTGGGCGAGGGTGTATGATGTTGGACAGACCCGAAACACCTTACGACCCCAGTTAACATCACTGATGACGCGTCCCAGCGCATGCTGAAGCATTGTATCTTGAACAGTCAACCCCCCCTGCAGAAATAAAGGTCAAACAAGATTTTATTAGAAAAGGAAGGCAGGAAAAATGAGAAGAGTGAGCCATTTCCAGACAAAAGCACATGGACACCAAATTATCTCCAGCCTCAATCTGCTACCCACAATCACGTTGTCTGCAGGTGATGCCAGCAGGTGATGCCAGCTGCGCACTTAACAAAAGCAAATGCACGTACGTACACACACACACACACACACACACACACACACACACACACGTCACCTTTCCTAGAACAGTGCGTGTGCCCTTTCTGATGCGAGTATGTATGTAGTATGACTCATCAAACCATACGGCGAGCGTTTTTCCCCTCACTCCATCACACTTTACTGCTGTGGCAGCCCTCTCCTCTAAGAGCGCCAAACCATCACAAACACTTCTCACCCTTCTTCCTTGTTTCATTCCTTGTTTCTTGCTTCCCAGGTATTCTTCGTTGCCCCCCCCCCCCCCCCCCCCCCAATATCAAGCCTCCCTCTTCTTTTGCACATCACCTGTCCACTAGAGTGCCAAAGTCATGCCCTCTTCTGGGTTCGGCATCCACACCAACGGATCTCATCCGCATCTTTTTAGTTTTTTCAGAGAGAAATGTTATATAGTGTCCCCTGATTCTAATAGCTGAATCGCTTGGGTTGACCAAGTAAAACAATTTTTTATACACATTTTGTCTATGGATGGAAAAATGAATGGCGGATTAAATCCCTTGGTGCGGATGCCGAACCCGGAAGCGGGCGTGACTTTGGCACTTTATTCTACCTTTCTTTTTACATGTCAATCTCTTGTCCTTCCACATGTTGCGCAGGTGACAGAGAATGCTGGTCATCCTCCCTTCATCTCGTCCTCTCTGGCTCATTTTCCCCCATCCCTCTGAGTTTCTTGGCAGACAGTGATCGATATAAAGATGGATAGGTAATTTATTTAACCCACCATGGCAACATGGAAATTACTCTATATATATTTAGCTGATTGATGGATAGTTTCCCATTCAGTCCCTCTGTTTTGGCCGCTTTTTCCAGTTCACTTTTCCACTTTTCCCTTGGGACATGGAAGAGTCTCCAGCACAGCGCTGTTGATGAGACAAGAGAGGGGAACTCCTCCGTGGTGACACAGTGTGAGCTTCGCTGTCTTGCTGGTTGCCCCTCTGTCTGCAGCTCCTATCTCTCTCTCTCTCCTCACCTGTTCGCATGGAGACGACTCCTACATGAATATTATTCTCTGGGGCGTACGAGCAGGCAAGGAGAGAGAGAGAGATAAGAGGGGCAACCAGCAAGACAGCGAAGCTCGCACTGTGTCACCACAGAGGATTTCCCCTCTCTCGTCTCATCAACAGCGCTGTGCTGGAGACTCTTCCATGTCCCAAGGGAGAAGTGGAAAAGTGAACTGGCTCAACATCAATCAGCTAAATATATATAGAGTCCATGTTGCCAGACACTATTGACAGTTTGAGCCTCCCAGCCCAAAACAAACCGTTTTATTAGCGAACGTGTATTGACGATGCGGTGTGCGATTGCCCTGTGTAGTACACTGTGTAGTTGTTTGAGCACATTGTTCCAGATGTAAACAAGGCTATCTCGGTGAGTACTGGACCAATTTGAAAAAAATGTGTCCAAGTTGAAAAAAAAACAAAATTATCCTTTAAGAGTTTGCCATAGTTGTTCAGTTTTAAACAAGCTGTAGGCCCAGTTGCTATCACACACACACTTTAAGGACTGATGAACTGTTAGTGATTTATATCTAATTTCAACTTTATTATGATGACATCTACTGTATGTTATGTGTATTTATGCTAGGGCTGTCATTTTTTCCCAAAATAAAGTTTGAATGAACTTCAATTGTCCGCAAAATGTTCGAATATGGCCAGGCCACCGGGCATCGGCCCGACGTGTTAGCTTGGACGCTCACAGTCACAACACTGCCTCACAAACTTGGCTGCATCCAACTCGAGACAACTTTTCAGACCCTGGAGACAATCTTTCTCAGAAGAGACTAACGCGACAAATCTGGAGACTTTTTCTGACATGGGATTAACATTACCAGCAAGCAGCAGTTGGTTAATTTTGGTTAATAAAAAAAGAAAAAAAGAAAAAAACAATTATACATTCGAACATGCCCTCCTCCCCCACATTCAAAGTTAAATTCGAATTTCGAATATAAAGTGACAGCCCTAATTTATGCATTGTGTTTATTTATTTTATGGTGTGTATCGGTTGTGTCGGGCTACTGTTTGCAATGCAACCCAAATTGCCCCTCAGGGACAATAAAGACTATTCAATCTAATCCCGTCTATGGGATGACTCGACAAACAACCAATTCATAGTGAGCAGCATGTGCATGTGGGTCTATAAAAAAAGAGTCAGTCTCAAGGCTGTACTGTATGCTGAATATTGGAAGTAGAAAGTAGATAGACAGACTGTGTTTGCACACGTTCATCAGTCAAGGCCAGCAGGCAGGCATCAAAAAAATTACAAATAAAATTGTGGCCAGAGCAGCAGCTGCTGTACCCGGGGCTCAGTAATGAGAAACTGTGGATCTGCCACGTCACGATGGAAAGATTAGGTCTAATAGAAAGATGGCAATGGAGAGATTAAAAAGCTTGGATTGTTCCCTCTTTTATGAATCGGAGCACACACCCCACGCCAACATGACACGCGGCTTCCATCGAAAACAGCGATGGGAGGAAATAAAAGGGATAATATCCATGGTAACAGCCAGGTAATAATGTCTCTTGTCTGTGGCTATTTTACTGAGATATGACGGGTGGGATTTAACCCACTGGGTTGAATCAGCTGAATCCCTACTTTGAACACAGACAAGTGAGGGGGAGCCTGAGTGAGACAGAGAGAGAGAGAGAGAGAGAGAGAGAGAGAGAGAGAGAGAGAGAGAGAGAGAGAGAGAGAGAGAGAGAGAGAGAACTTTGCGCACCGGTGTGTGAATTAGACAGAAAGGGTACATTCCAGGACTGCGAATCAACAAGGAGAGACTGAACACCTCCAGGCAGGGTGAGAGCAGAGAAAGGAGCAGGAACGGTAAAAAGGAGAGGAAGTTGTGTAAGCACTCACTGGGGTGAGTTGAGGTGAAATAGATCTCATGTCTATATTTTACTCAAAGAAGCAACCAAATAAGAGAAATAACAGAACAGACTACACCGGATAAACTAGAGTGGGCTATTCCCAACTGACAAGTATGCACTGTACAGGCACAAGCAGAGACTTCCCCCTCTGGTTATTTGCTGTGACAAAGATATGGCAGTGTGGGGAAAAGAAAGCTACCAGTGCCGTCACATGAACGAAACAAGGACTTTTATGTTCTCAGCTCGTTACATTCTGGTTGAAAAGATCCAAATAAAAGACCCTTTAGGCAACTGCGGCGCCGGGAATCAGCCAGATTTTCCCTCTCTTGTAAAAAAGTCTTAAAGATGATATGACTTCATCACTAAATTGAATTCCAAGATATTTTCTACATTCAACTGTTCAAGTTTCAAATGTTCAAGTTGGGCACGGTGGCGCAGTGGGTAGCGTTCTTGCCTCACACTCTCGCGTCACAGCAAGAAGGGCCCGAGTTTGATTCTTGCCTGGGACACTGTTGGCACTGGGGGCATGCCTTCGCTGCCTGGTGCCCAGGTGGGTTATCTCGTGAAAAGGGCCTTTCTGTGTGGAGTTTGCATGTTCTCCCCGTGCTACCCTGGGGTTCCCGCCATATTACATCAACAGGGACCCCCACTAAAAACATGCAGATGATCGTCATCTGACCAGCAGCGCTTGGAAGAAGTTGGTCCTTCACTGCAGCTGCCCACCGCTCCCGTCCAGCCTCCTGGAGGAGGAGCAACCAGCCAGGATGGGAAAAATGCAGAGGAGAAATGTCACGGCGCCTCTAATCATGTACAGTATGTGTGTGTGTGTGTGTGTATATAATCCATGCGTATGTGCATGGCATGCATTGGTGCATTGTGACAAGTAAAGACAAGGTTTGTCCTTCTTGTACCTTTACCGTTTCTGGGAACCCTTTCACAAACACCAACAGACAAGCATCTATTTCCATGCCCCGCACGCACACACGCACACACGGAGTAGAAAATAAAGGAGGAGGTGAGGGAGAGAAAGACCGAGAACATTATGTACCACCTATAAAAAGGGTGAGCTATGAAGCAAATCAATGAAATCCAGTTCAATATAACCTCCGGCAGAAGCTCAATGTTTCCCATAGACACAGGATTACTGGTAATGGATACCTCTTACTGGCCTTGCAATAATGCTTTCATCGCAACCTAGACATGGTGGTAGGTAGTGTGTGTGTGTGTGTGTGTGTGTGTGTGTGCGTGTGTGTGTGTGTGTGTGTCTGTACCTGCAGCCCAGAGTGGTCTGTAGCAGGGTGGTGTGTGTGTGTGTGTGTGTGTGTGTGTGTGTGTGTGTGTGTGTGTGTCTGTACCTGCAGCCCAGAGTGGTCTGTAGCAGGGTGGTGATGCCCACGCAGAAGAAGATGGTCCCTATGAGCTGGCTGGTGGCCCACTGGTCATAGCCCACACACATTGCCTCGGCTAGCAGGAAGGGCACTGCTATGGTTCCACTGAAACACGTCAAGTAGTGCTGGGGAGACACACGGGGCAGCAGGGTCAGTGTGTGTGTGCGTGTGCGTGTGTGTGTGTGTGCGTGTGTGTGTGTGTGTGTGTGTGTGAGTGTGTGTGGCCACTACTCAGTTTGACATGATTTTGATGTCCCCAAGTGGCCTAAAAATATTAAGTGTCTCCTACAGCAATTTATTCTGATTTTAAAGCAATAATCCAAGATATTTTCATATAAGCAAATCTTGGTTTTGCTACTCTCCATCACAGATTGATAATGTGACTGTACGCAGTTCAGGAAAGGGTAAGTATAACCTGTGGCCAGCATGAAAATCCTGCAATATCTTTGCAATGGGTGAACGCAGAGAGACCCGGCTGGGCTCGTTTTTTTAAGTTACGGAAAGGCGCAGTCACTCATTGTTAATAGAAAACACATTGTGAACATTTATTTTCCGGCCAAACTTACGGATAGGACCTTTAAAACACCTGGGTGTTTTAGACTTGGCACCCCTTCTTAGATTATTACCATAAGGAATTTGACGCAAGAACTTTAGATTAGTAGCCCCTAACAGCTCTACCCTACCCTCTTCCCACCCCCTCTTGTTCTTTCCTTGTCTCTATTATTTTTGTTTGTTTGTTTGTTTGTTTTTGTTTTTTTTTACACTTGGTTGTCATTGCATCACAATTATTCAGGAGATTGTATACATGTATGACATCATGCAACCTTGCACCTATTTTGTATTGTCTGTCTTCTACGGGGTTTGTTTTTTCTTGTTTGTATTGTTTAAAAACGAATTAAAACTACCGTAAATTCCGGACTATAAGCCGCGGCTTTTTTCCCGTTTTTTGGCCCCTGCGGCTTATATAACGGTGCGTCTTATCTATGGATTTTTTCAGAAAAAAAAAAAAAAAAAAAAAAAATCTCTCTTTTTTAGCACTCTTTCTACCTATAAATCCACTTCTGTTTTAATTTCCTCTGTTGCCCTCTTTTCACCACACCGCGGACACTGTGTGCACTGTCGAAATAAACAAAGGTGTTGTGTTATGTTGTTTTGTTGAAATGTTACGGTAATACGGTAAATGGGAGCTTCCTCAAACAGCCAACAATCCCCTCTGTGCGTGAACCCTTACATATGGTAATTACGGTAAGCAAAGTTCATCAGCCCGGAATCACAACAAGACAAGCAGTCTCTCTCTCACTTACCATGGGGAAGGTACGCAGAAAGTCACACGACGCAGCTTTCAAGCTGAAAGCAGTCGAACTCGCACTAAAAGAAACAAACAGAGCAGCAGCGCGTATCCTGGGCATCGATGAGTCAATGGTGAGACGTTGGAAGCAGCAGCAGCAGGAACTGTCTCAGTGTAATAAGACAAAAAAGTCCTTCAGAGGCCACAAAAGCAGATGGCCGGAACTTGAAGATTCCCTTGAGGACTGGGTGTTGACCCAGAGAGGAGACGGCCGAGACGTTTCCACGGTGCAGATCCGACTGAAGGCCAAAACAATCGCCACCGAGATGAAAATTGAACATTTCAGAGGTGGGCCATCTTGGTGCTACCGATTCATGAGACGAAAGGGACTGTCCGTCCGGGGGAGAACTACTGAACAACTCCCTCCCGACTACCAGGAGAAAATCACAAACTTCGGCGAATTCACACAAAGGAAGATCACGGAATATTATAGGAGTGTGAAAACATCCACAATCACCAACGGGTTCCAAAACGCTGGACTGCTGCGGGATGAAAAGGATGACGCCGCCACAGCTGGCGCTGAGGGCCGTCAGAGGCTTCAGAGGCTGTTCGATGCCGACAGTGATGAAGAGGATTTCGTTGGTTTTGAGTGACAATGAAGGAGAGAGGAGAGTGGTTGACGAAGCCACCCTGAACCTGTTCGTTTCCGACACTGAAGATGAGGACTTTGGTGGTTTCAGTACGCAGGAAGAAGAGGAAGACGAGGATTAGTGACTTGACTTCTCTGGTTACAGGTTTGCTGCACATATACGGTAGCCTATTGTTGTGTGATTTTGTCTGGGGATTAGTGACCTGACTTTTGTTTTGTTTTGTTGAAATGTTAATAAATGGGAGCTTCCCCAAACAGCGATCTCTTTCCCGACATTCCTCTCTGTGCACGAACCCTTTCACATGGTAATTAAACATCAAAACACCCGCGGCTTATAGTCCGGTGCGGCTTATAGAAGAAAAAAATAGTCAATTTTGGTCCCGCGGCTTATAGACCGGTGCGTCTTATAGTCCGGAATTTACGGTATTTGAAATAAATAAAACACCTGGGTGTGATTTTTCATGTATAGCAAAGTTTTGAAAACATGTCCACCAGTCCAACAATGGCTGTTAAAGGAGACAGGCCACACTGCTTTATAAAGAACATGTTGGTCTGTCGGTTGGTGTACTTACCTGTAAGCCTAAGAATATACACAGGTACCAGGGTGGGGTGTCTTCAATGGTATAGATCATGTCCATCCTCCTGGCATCCATACTGTCTGTACTATCCAACGTCTCGGACATCGAGCTCTACACACACACACACACACACACACACACACACACACACACACACACACACACACACACACACACACACACACACACACACACACACACACACACACACACACACGGAACCATTATGGAAATAGTTGATACATTTCTGGCATTTTTAAAGTGTTTGTGCATTTTATAGCTTGACTTCTAGGGTGGCGACTTACAGTATAGTCCCACCACTTATGCCTCAGCCAGGAAGGATCACTAATGACATCACGATTGCTCGAGTGACATCACTGATGCCATCACAATTGCTCAAGTGACATCACTGATGACATCACTTCCAACACAAATCGTGACTGACACCATGCACCCGGAACCCACTTAGCCAATTTTAACTAACTAAGAGAAGAAAAGGGATCGGTTTTAAATTCAGGATTTTGGTTTGCGTGGCGTCAGCCAACCAGCACAAACTAACTTTCACTGCAGACCACAGCTAATCATAGGGTGCGTTCCGAAGCCGATCGGCAGGTGGTTCCCAGCTAAGTGGGGCACAGGGTATTCAGCCATGTCTGAAATACCCTGCATCTGAATACCCTGTGCCCCACTTCACTTCGCTGGGAACTACCTGCCGATCGGAACACCCCATAGCCTTGTAATCTGAAAATCCTTGTAGGGGTGTGAATCTTTGGGTCTCTCATGATTCGATTTCGATTCCTGGGGTCACAATTTTATTTAGAAATGATTCTTGATTCAAAACGATTCTCGATTCAAAATCGATTCTCAATTCAGTACATACAACAGGAAGATTTCAGGATGTACTCCAGTATGGTAAGAAAGGCGGTGTAGCAAATGATGGCATGAGAGCAGAATAAAGTGTATAAGATTATGTAGTTTTCATATTTGAAAAAGTTGTATCAACTGATTGCAATAACGTAAACACCCTTAAACAGTACACTACACACAAAGGCACACCTTTGAAGCCACATTTATTCATGCTAAACTTGCACAAATAAAAACTTCTTAATATTCTTATTCTTTGTGACATCAACAAAAATAAGTTAAAATAATAATGATAATAAAACATGCTCTTACAGTACTTACAAACAAAAAGGGAAGTTGAGAATTGATGATGAATTAAAAAAAGATTGGGACACCCCTACTTCCCTGACACAAGAATGCCTTCCTTAATTCACTTTTGTTGTTGCTCTATTTCAGTGGCATTTTGATGTCATGCTAGATTAAATGTATGTATTTAATTTAATGCAACTGTATAATGTGAGGCTTAATGGGCAACAGCTGTAGATTAAATGTATGTATTTAATTTAATGTAGCGGTATAATGTGAGGCTTAATAGGCAACAGCTGTAGATTAAATGTATGTATTTAATTTAATGTAGCTGTATAATGTGAGGCTTAATAGGCAACAGCTGTAGATTAAATGTATGTATTTAATTTAATGTAGCTGTATAATGTGAGGCTTAATGGGCAACAGCTGTAGATTAAATGTATGTATTTAATTTAATGTAGCTGTATAATGTGAGGCTTAAAAGGGAACACCTGTCAGGTGGATGTGAGGAACATGCCCAAGCGGAGCGACAGTTATGGTATGAATGAAAAAAGGGGAGATACAAAAAAGAAAGTGATAAGGACAGAGTGGATGAAAGCATTGATGATTTTACTCTCCCGGGAAGAAAAGTGCAGAGTCACAGTGACAACGAGAGAAGAGAGAGAGGATCAAAGAGAAGAGGAAAAGAACAAGTGAGTCAGAGGGGAGACAGACGGGTCGGGTAAGTGAAGGCTTTGGGTCCAAGGTGGCGCTGTTGTGCGGTGACATTTTAATGAGCGGTTTCTGTGCAGCTTGGAATTGAGATGAGCCTTGTGATTAAAATGTCCCTTGTATTCTATTCATAAGACTAAGACTGCAGTGGAAACTCCACCTTTCAAAATTAAGAGTTGGCTGGTATGTTTTTGTTATTCATATGTTTTTGTTAAATTAATAGAATACATCATAGTAAGGAGTATCAAACTGACAGGTTACATGCGGATAGTGTCTTTTAAGGGGACATACATTCATTAATGCTTTCCTAAAAATATCAGTGATTTCTGTTAATTTTGGTGGATGTTTGGCTTATGATGATCACCAACTGGGGGTCATCATTTACCATGTTTTTATTGATTATTATTATTAACCACGACATAGGACAATAAAGTAAAGTTGAACTTAAACATAGAGGAAATGGGCCAGTATAGGGGAAAACATGAGGAAGGGAAGCAGAGAACGGGAAGTAAGCAAAAAATAATAATGACACAGTGGTCATTCCGGGTAAACAAAATGGTTTAAATAACAGCAGTGAAACACATGGATTAGTCAGTGTAAGCCTGTGTGTAAGCTTTTAAACCATCTGACTACTGTATGTGTCAGTCTCCGCGGTCGGAGGCTTAGCTGGGGGAAAGCTACTGTAGCACTGGCTAGGCTAGACTGAATAGCAAAACCGAGTGAGGGCTGCCATGTGCTTCTCCACTCCTCTCTCTCTAGTTACCTTCTCCCCTCCTTGGTTATCTTTAGCGTAGATGGCCATCAGCTCTGTGTCCTCAGTATCCTGGTCGTTGGCCGGGCCCACACCATTTACCACCACCTACAGACACAGACAAGTCGCGTACACACACACACGCACACGCGCACACACACACACACACACACACACACACACACACACATTAGAGATTATTGTGTTTGCTTTACTAGGGCAATTTGTTTGATTATAGTTTGCTGGAAAACACTAATGAGGGCCATATCCAGTTGCATTTCTAGGCAATCGCAGCTTTGTACAGTGGTCACCAGTTTCAATTTCACACTTTACCCCAGCCAGTTTCCATTTGCCACTTTACCCCAGAGAAGTTTCTTTTGTTCCCCCCAAATGCCATGGCATGGCAAGAATGTGACTCGGGGGGTAAAGTGCGCAAATCAAACTGGAGTCCACTGGTACATGGGAGTTATCCACCTGACGTGGGCCAGCCACACCACTACTGCTGTTAAAAAGGCCCAACAGCTTCTGCACGGCCTCAGGTGCCCATATAAATCTGGCCCGAGGCTCTAAATCCTCGCACACGTTTGGAGTGTTTTGGATTACCTCGCACAAGTTTGAAGTAAAATATGACTGACTGATAGTCATACTAAGTGCAATACTTTGATACATAACAATATGGAACTGTACTGTACCTCTCGCTACTTTCATTGCCATTGTCCAAGCTTGCACTGCCATTAGTGTTTATTTTGGTTGTTTTTCTACCTTCTAACTCTATTTCATATTTATATTCCTATTGTTCTTGTGTGTTTTCTGTGTCTTTTATGCTATGTTCATCTCACTACTAGAATAAGACAGAGGGGTTCCGCTCCACGCGGTACACAGTAGAGCACGAAGCACACTTCGCTAGAAATGAGCATACGATATTTCTAGTATATTACAATACACGTTGATTTTTTCTGCTCCTTGTTATATTTGATTTCCTGTGGAGCCTCCTGGCCTAAGAATTTCACACAAGTGTACTTGTACAACCGGAGTGACAAACTGGTCTTTCTAGAAAAACTAGAAAAACCTTGATTCAAACTTGATTAACAAGCACAGATCCTCACCGAGGTGATTGGTGGACCCGTCTGCAGCTCTGGCAGCAAATTCGAGAATGTTTCACATCTCTCACTGTATGTGTGTTTCTCTTAGGGTTTACATTTCATTTCATTTTGTCCAATATTTAAATATTCCAGAATTGCATGTTGTGTTAAAAATAAATATTATTTCTATCTAACACTTTTTAGCCTGATTTGAAAAAGTTATGCCGCCGCCGGCGCCTCAAAGCTTTCTGGGAAATATCCAAACAACGCTGTGGTAGGAGAAGGGAGGGGGTGGTGGATGGAGAAACAGGAGCAGCAGATCCATTCACAGCGCTCTATCAGGCTCCTTTATGGATAGTTGTGGCTCTTATAAATACTGTAATTATAATAATTATATTATTATAATTATTATATATAATAATATAATTGCGGAAGTATGCGGTGCGGTCCTACTAGACGGGAGCCCGGGAGGGACACCAACTACTGGTTACACTGAACACTGTTTTTCCGCTGACGGAAAATGAACATGGGACTGCGAGAATAATTCGCACCGGACCTGTGTGTATAGGTTGCGATGCGGAAAGTACCGCATTCTGCCTCCGCATTCGCACCGCATCTGTGTGAAACGGCCTTTAAGCACTCCAATGAGGAGTGACATTAGCCCACAGATGAGAGAAGATGCCCTCTAGAGAGCTCCTCACAAAGGAACAGCTCACATAGCGCTACCTGACTGACTGACTGACTGACTGACTGACTGACTGACTGACTGACTAGAATTGGGCTTGTGGTGCCCTCGGCTGCACCATGGGAAAGAAACCGAGCACAAGGCCCAAACAAATGATGGCACGTGAGCATAAACAAATGAAGTGAAGAAGCCAGTGAATAGTGACGAGGCAGATTTGACAAGCTGGACATGTGCTCACTGCACACGTTTCCTATGCAAACTTCCAAGCACTCATCCTCAAATTGCATTCTGTCAAATGCCACCAGTCTGTCTTGTCTGTGTGATTCATCTGTGTGTGTGTCTGTGTCTCTGTGTGTGTGTGTGTGTGTGTGTGTGTGTGTGTGTGTGTGTGTGCGTGCGCGCGTGCGTGTGGTTGCAGCAATCTTTTCTTTGTCCTCATTCTATCATGCAGTTGATCTTTGGCTGTGTGATACCTTGTAGGAAAAGCCGATGGTAGGAGAAGAGGGACGGGTGTTCTATAACTGCCCAGGTTACACACAGCTCATTCAACAATGTCGTCTCAGCACTCTAGCAGGTCATAGTATAGTACGTTGGCATTTTCATTTACATTGATCTGAATGTCTTTTAAATTATGTCTATCATCTAAGGGTTTAGCATCGAGAGAGAGAGACAAACACCTCTGAACAATGCAACAAAGACAAAATAACTGCAAGGGAAACTTGAAGCTTGTATCGTATTTCCTTCTCTTTGTGTCGCATTGAGCAGGTTCAGAACATGACACCAGAGGAGCCTTCAGATTGTTCTTGCGAACACGATGAAGCTTATCTAGGAGACAAAACCAAACCAGGAGATTTCATGGGTTGTGTCTCTGTCAAACGACGGCACGCATGACAAAGATCCTTATTCATCTCAATTTTATTTGACATAATTAAGAGGAAGAATTGATGGTAAATAAAGCACTGAGTGTGTGTACGTGTGTCAGTGTGTGATTCATGAGTGGGCAGCAGAAAATTGCTATTGTTGACATTTTGTCATTTGACCTACATCGGGCCACTGGGTTGGTGCCAAGAGGACATGGTCAAACAAAGGAAATGGACACAGCGGTAGGAGCATGCACCAAGCCTGGATGGATTAGACACTGTGGACACATGGGCTTCCGGTTACACAGACACACGCGAACAGTAAGGCCAAGTGTGCGTGTGTGTGTGCGTGTGTGCGTCTGAGTCATACAAAGACAGAGGGAGGAGGAAGGAGAGCATGAGAGGACGACAGTAATGACAAGGTTGTACTCTATGCATAGTGCTCTAACCCTGTCTTTATCATCCCTCCATTTTTGCCAGTGCTAGTTTAAGGGGCTGTTCACACAGGACATGTGTATTTGAGAAGCCAGCGCCTTTCTGCAATTCATTCTCTATGCTAAGGATGCGCTAGGAGCGCTCCTCTTTCAAGGACCACACCTGGCGTTTAAGCGCTCTTGGCGGTTAGTGCTTTTTGGCGGAGTGCTCTGGGCGTCTCGAGCTGAAAAAAGTTCAACGTTTGGAGGAAAAGCACGCTGCTCATCAATGTCACTCCTCCTACCCCTTCTCCTGTCAAGGGGATCGTCAAACGCCGCTGCTGCCAGAATTGCCAATAATCTGGCTTTCATGTTGACAGTGCGAACAATCAACAACAAACGGACGAAACTAGCAGGCTAGAGGCTACCGTCCATGTGATCGTTGTGTCCTGAACTGTACCGCGCGCGACGGCAGGAAAAAACAAAACACACACAAAAACGCTCCGTGCGCTGGTCTGTGCGCATTGGAAGCGCTCTCGACATGATTTCCAAAGCGTTCTGATCGGAAATACACACGTCCAGTGTGCACAGCTACTTAGGCATGTTTAGACTCTCTGTACACTCTCTCTCTGTGCGTGCGTGCATGTGTGGTTTTGTCCCTAGGAAGAAAAGGCAAACGAACACACACACACACGTACATACCGGAATGGGGTAGAAATCTGCGCCATGTTTGCCCTCTTCTTCATATTTGCCTCCCTCTCCACTGCCGTCCATCGACTTGGAGGTGGTATTCTTCCCCACGCCCATCCTCCGCTCTTCTTCGTAGTCGTCCTCCTCCTCCTCCTCCCCACTCACTTTCTCAGCTCCTCCTCTGTCTCGCTCCGGTATGAACACTGCAGATGGCGCCTTCAGCCCGATTACATTGTCCAGGGCTGCGTTCTCTACTAGAAGGGGGAAAAAACAAAGAGAGAGACATAGACATCTTGATTTAAAACGCAGAGGCTTCCAATAGCCTAATTTTATTGTGGGGGGGGAATAGGATCACATTAGACCCAGGATCAGCAGCTGGAGGGCGAGGCGCTTCCTTCCTATCAATTAGACACTTGACTTGTCTCAGGCCTGGGAGTTTGTATCGGTCCATGCTACTCTGGACCATTAAGGTGAATACCACCAATAAGGGTATTGGCAGACTTACAATGTGGTTATAAGCCACAGACCAGAAAGGACTGGGAGAGCAATGCTTACACTTGATTTCATTAACTGCAATGCCGACGGGCCACTGGTTGGGACGAGGGAAGGATAGAGGAAAGGGGGAGGGCGTAGGAAGAGAGGCAAAGAGTCCCGGGGAAGGGTAAAAGTTGGAGAAGGAAAAGAGAGTGATGGAGAGAGGTGAAGGAGATGGATAGAGGGGAGAGACAGAGGAAGGTCAGTACTGTATGTTGGTCCCGGCGGGGTGTGGGTGTCGGGTGTCGTGTTATTTCTGGCGTCATGTCAACTCTTGTTTGGGTAAAACAAGGCCTTGAGCTGGGTCGATTTGTCTTTCCATTTCTCATTCCATTTGAATAGGTAACACTTTATCTGGGTAGTCTGCCTCGAGAGAATTTGTAACATTTCAACAGCTTAGTAGTTGACATTAGTTGACAGACATTCAACAATTCAACGGTTTCACTTTGTCTGTAGATGTTGTATTAACAGCTCATTAGTTGAGATTCAACAAACAGATTCTGCTTGCTTCCTGTTCCAAACACCTGCACCTAGTGTAATTTAGAGATGAAACGGTGTGAACATTTCAAATCACGATTATGCTGACCAAAATTATCATGGTTAGCAGTATTATCACGGTATTGTTAATGTGCTGAAAATGTTCAAAAAGTACTACTGATACACTCACAGAAGTCATTTCACCAAGGCTGCGCACCTGCGTCTAAAAGACTGTTAAAATGCTGTCATCACGGTAACATGGTAATCACGGTTTTACTGATAATAAAAATTTGAAACAGTATGGTTACCATCAGGAATTTTATCAGTTTATTATTAAACTAGTTATTGTTTCATCCCTAGTGTAATATGTAGGAAACTAACTGTATCTGAAACTAACTTGCTCAAAAACATACCTCGACAAAACGGTGCTGAATCAAACTATGAATAAAGGCAAAAGTTTGCCATGGGCTCGGTGCTTTGAGTGTCATTAAGAGAGAAAAATAAACTCAACTCCCGAAAAAGGATAAACCTCTTAAATGTCTAATTTTGAACTGTGACACCACTGGTCCGACTTTTGACGTTTCCCTACTATCTTTCTTCTCTCCCATTTCCCCACCATATACTGTACTGTATATTCCTCTGCTCAAGCTCCCTCATATTGTATTGTGCAGTCAAGCTACCATTCTCGCCTACATACTGAGCTACACCTTCTGCACTTTTTCAACTTAGCACTCCAGCCGACTCTCCCATGTCACACCCAGACCGTCTCCCTGTCCCACCCAGACTGTCTCCATGTCACACCCAGACCGTCTCCCTGTCCCACCCAGACCGTCTCCCTGTCCCACCCAGATCGTCTCCCTGTCCCAGCCAGACCGTCTCTCTGTCCCACCCAGACCATCTCTCTGTCCCACCAAGACAGTCTCCTGTGTCCCACCCCTGTCCCACCCAGACCATCTCCCTGTCCCACCTAGACCATCTCTCTGTCCCACCCAGACCGTCTCCCTGTCCCACCCAGACCGTCTCCCTGTCCCACCCAGACCATCTCTCTGTCCCACCCAGACCGTCTCTCTGTCCCACCCAGACCATCTCTCTGTCCCACCCAGACCGTCTCCCTGTCCCACCCAGACCGTCTCTCTGTCCCACCCAGACCGTCTCCCTGTCCCACCCATCCCACACAGACCGTCTCCCTGTCCCAGCCAGACCGTCTCCCTGTCCCACCCGTCCCACACAGACCGTCTCCCTGTCCCACCCTGACCGTCTCCCTGTCCCACGCAGACCGTCTCCCTGCTTGCGTGTTGATGTCGGGATAGGTGTAATACCTAGTTGACACATCCCATCGCTCCTGTCGAGCTGTTCGGCTGGGAGCATCTGTGTGGGAGGGGCGAGAGAGAGGGAAAGTAGGTGGAAGGAGAGAGAGAGACAGAGAGAGAGAGAGGGGCGAGAGGCAGAGGGGATGGGTCAAGGGTAAGGAGGAGGGAGGTGAGACAAGAGTTAATTTGAGTCAGTCAGCATTTAATCACGAGCAAAAGTTATCAATATGACCGATGTTTTGATTGTATATGATTGAGGAATCTCTCACACACATTTGTCTTAATATGCTCGTGACCTTATGGGTACTGATAACTGGATTGTTCATATCATGTGCTTTTCCTTCTAAACTTGGGTCTCTGATTTTATTCAACTTTTTTTTTTACTGGGACGCTGTGAGCGCTGAAGGAATGCGTGCCCGTCCGCATGTCCTCGAGTGCCCACCGCCCGGGTGGGGTCGTCAAAAGGGCCTTTCTGTGTGGAGTTTGCATGTTCTCCCCATGCCCCCTGGGGGTTTCCTTCATATAGGAACCCCTCACCAAAACATGCAATATCCTGGTTGCTAATGTGGTGCCTCCTCTGGTCGTTAGGGGCGCCTGTTCGGAGGGAGGGGAACTGGTTGGAATAGCGTGAACCTCCCACGTGCTATGTCCTACCGGTGAAGCTTCCCCTGTCAGGTGAAAAAGAAGCGGCTGGCTAACTGCCCATGTCTCGGAGGAAGCATGGAGCCAGTTTTGGCTCTCCTCAGATCGGCAGAGGGTGGAGCAGCAACCAGGATAAATAAATTAAATTAGCACTAATGGGGGATAAAAATGGCATAAAAAATCGTGAAAAAAAAAGAAAAAAGAAAGAGGTCGGTGGTTCGATTCCCGCCTCCTCCAGTCTGCATGTCGGGCAAGATACTGAACTCCAAATTGCTCCTGATGGTGTGCCACCACCCTGCGTGGTAACCTGCCGCCATCGGTGTATGAATGGGTGAATGTACCTACTGATTGTAAAGCACTTTGGATAAAGGCGCTATATAAATGCAGGCCACTTACCATTTACCATTTACTCTTTTTGTGTTACCGAAGCACCTTAAGATTTCATTGCATTTTAAGGTGCGCTATATAAATAAAATGATCGGGTTATTAATTCCTTTGTCTCAAGATGCACAAACATAAGAGCCTTGTATCTTTAAAACTATGTAGAGACTATCATCAAAGTTCTTCATTATTCATTTGAATCCAAAAAGACTGTGTGAAAGCAATAGACCGAATCACAATGTTTTCAATAACGTCCGGGTAGACAACGCCTGCATCAGGTACATACAATTTAATGGAGTGGAGCAAACTGGGCAGGGAACAACTGAGATGAAGAGAAAAATGGTTAAGTCTAAAACACATGTTTGATGCCTTCACATCTCATTAATTAACAAGACTTTCACTAATGTTAGTTTAGAGAAATAAGTTACCTGTTGGGCCACAGAATAAAAACAATTACAGCTTGAGTTCACCCAAAACTAGCAGCTGGTCCGACCAGTGGTGAGATGTCACTGTTGGGAGTGAGATTTGGTTTATCAACAAACTAAATACAACCAAACATCAGAAAGGTCGTCCCACCGTGTTTAACTAGGGTAAGGGTATAGTGTATATCTTTAACATTACAATCACGGCTGAAAATGACAACAGAAACAAACAACAAACAAGTTTGTGATATCTCCACAATTTAAATAAATAGGCAGGTGTCTACCCGGAAGTACCGGTTGTTAACGCAACGTCACGGTGATTAGGTCTATATGAGGACAATAAATCTTCCAAATGTCTGATTTCAGATGTCTCACATCCCTTTAACAATACCAAGTGTTAATGACAAAATCCATGGCAATGGTCAACTTTTCTGACCAGTGAGGACTTTCCCCTGGATCAGTTTACCTACAGCACATGCTGAAAAACACAGCACATATTTGGACCTGTGCTTCCCAGCCTGCGGTTCAGTGAGCTGTGTACAGTAGTGTGACAGACAGTATCTCAGCAGCCCCTGGGTGACTGGGTCTTAATGAAGCGAGCGTGCCAACACTAGACCATAACACATAGCATGAAAAGAGACTAATCTGCCCATCTCCAATGTCGCCCAAGATAATACATCCATGAGACATGTGCTTATTTTGTCCAGGTCATGGTGTTGTGACTGCCATAGAGAAAGAAAGAAATGTACAGACAAAAGAGTGTGCAAGCACATGTGTCTGATTATGTAACGGAGGTAAGGGGATTTCTGCGGTTGCACAAAAATAAAATGGCTTTCGGATCGGATTATGAAAAAGCAATCATGATCAGATGAATTTAGGCAAAACTTATGGCTGGGCGATCTGGCCAAAATCAAATATCACAATATTTTTAACAGATACCTCAATGTCAATATTGCGACAATATTATAAATTAGCTATTGGTGCTTTCACAAAATATGTTTTGTGATCATCAGTAGTAATGTGGGGTATAATGTCTAACTTGGTAAAGGCAAATAATATAACGGCTAGAACAGTCTGGTAAGTTGAGAAAATCACATCACTTTAATGTAATGCAGCCTTTAAAACCAGGAAAAGACAACACTTATGCCATTTGATAATATTACAATATCCAAACTCTAAGCAGAGATAACTCCTCCCAGAGTAACTCTACCCAGGCTGCTGGACACGGACAGTGTTACTGCCTGGCTCAATAACCATGGTGGCCTGATCTGTGCTTCCTGTACAGGCTTGTGCTGTGCTTCGTGGGATTCCACTGGAGGAGGATTGCACACCAGATGTTTGTGCTGTGTCTGCACTTTCATCTCCGGCGCTAAATTTGTGTGTGAGACTGTGCGTGTGTACATGACATGTCACATGGTCCCAAGTCCATCCCCTCCAGATGTTAGTCTGTCACTTAGTCATAAAAATTGTACTGCAACAATTTGGGTTAGACCACTATGGCTTTACTTCCCCACAGTTTCAGAGCTTTTGACACCCAGTTCTAACCCTTCTAAGAATCGAGTTCTGGAGGCAAATCCTGAATCATTTTGGGGATTTATGGGGGGTGGGCATGAAGATGGTGATATTTAAAGATATACTGCACTGAAACTGAACCCAAAAATATTGCTATCAGCCTTGAAAAACCCGAACATTCTCATTAGTCATAATCACAGAAACAGACTTTTTCAATCTAAAAGGGTTGCTCCGTATTGCATTTGTTATTCATTATAACTCAAATGTTTGATATTGAGGACTGCATATCTCAGTTATAAAGTTACTAGAAGGTACTTTTCCCCTTAACTCACCCTTGTCCTCTTCTCCCTGTTTTATGGCAGTTGGCATCCTACAGTATGTTGCATTACCGCTTCTTACATGTATAGTCCAACCACTTACATACAGTAGCCTCAGCAAGGAAGGATTTATTACATCACTGATGATATCACAATTGCTCAAGTGACATCACTGATGATGACATCACAATTGATCAAGTGGCATCACTGATGACATCATAATTCACTTTATTCACACAACTTATTTTGCCCCGAGAAGTGAGTTTCCCATTCATTTTCTCCATAGCCATGTAGTGGTGATGAGTGGTAATTGCAGGTGAGATACAAAGTGTTGCATAATTTGTGACGTTAGTCACTTTGTTCGGCCATAGTAACCAGTGCCACCCGTAATGGTAGCAGAGACCGCAAAAAAGTAGCTTGCTATCCTATTTCACACAAGTTGTCGGGAACCTTCAGTAACCTAGAGTGTGTCTATTGTGTTAGCTCCGCCCACCCTGTGTCAAGTTCATAAATGCTGGAATACTGAAAATGCAAAGACTTTCATCAATGGGCCATAGGCTCAATCACCATTGTGTTAACTCACAATCAGATAGATAGTGATTTAGCATTAGCATATTTATTTAGATGAAAACCTTTGAGATTATAACAAAGTTATCGTGCAGGTGGTCGTGGCAAACTTTTGATCGGTACCAACGAGCAGTCAGAAGCTTTCTTGACAATGGTTTGCTCTCTTATTCTGACCTCCAAGTGGCAGAAGGGAGGGAGGCACAGTAGTTAGAGTTTCAGGTTCAAGCAGGCATCTGTCCTGCTGAAATGTCTGAAAAAGATTCCCTAGAAGGTCCAGGGCCGCTGCTCCGTACAAAACCCTGCATGTGCTCTGACCTCCAAGAAGGCGAGCTGTAATTCCTGTAAATTACACGTGGGGAAACTTCCAATAGCTGACCCAACATAATACATTAGTCAAAGTATTTCTGCAATGTGCGTGCGCGGGAACTTGAGGACATGAGGTTATGTATGTGTAACACTCAACATGACATGAGTGGTTTGTATTTCACCAGCCGGGGGAGAGTGGGAGACTGTAAACTCATGCAAGGCCATGTTTACATTGGTCGACTTCCTGTCAGTGGAGCAGAGGTGAACGGAGGAGATAAGAGGGATGGTCACAACACCCCAGCACAGTGATAGTGAGAACAGGCCGTTATACAAAGAAAAAATCCTGTACAGAGTATCTGTGTTCAATTCTATGCCCTGAAGCATTGCAGCATGGGTAAATTGCCTAATTCCATTAACGTTCCTTAAAGGACCAGTTTGTAGGATTTAGTGGCATCTAGCTGTGAGGTTGCAGATTGCAACCAACTGAATACGCCTCCCCTCAAGTGTGTAGGAGAACCTACGGTGGCCACTAAACTCACGAAAAAACACAAAAAGCCCTCAAGCAGTGCTTGGTCCGTTCTGGGCTACTACTATCCACAAATATTTGTATGTACTGTAGATATAAAGGGCTCATTCTAAGGCAGTGATACTCAACTGGCGTCCCGCGGGCCACATGCGGCCCGCGGGCGCCCCCTGTGTGGCCCGTGATGGAATTGCACACATTTATTTATTATTATTTTATTTATTTTTATTTTTTACAGTGCACCTGAACGCAACATGCAAGATACCCGCTGAATAAGTGTCCAAATGTTCATGTCATTCTGGCCAATACTCACACTTCTGTTATAGCATTTCAGGAATATGGAATATCTTCCAATAATCTATGATTTAGCTGCTAAATACCGCCGTCTGCTCGCTACCCAGGCACTTATGTATGTACTTAACCTAACTAACTATCCGGTGTGCACAACATTGTCAGACTAAACTCCGGCTGACATCCCAAAAACCTACAATCCACTACAGAAAAATGTATATTGATTGTTTATTAACTGGCCCCTGGCCTTCTATCATTTCACGAAAGTGGCCCCCGGGCAAAGCAAGTTGAGTATCCCTGTTCTAAGCTAACGAAAACACAATTCTTATTTTCAGGGTATTATAAACTAATACTTTTGAATAATATATTCCATTTCTGCCATGTCCATTCCGCTAAATGTCACATCACAGTGGATCTTTGAATATCACAAGATGACATCAACTACCGTTAAAGTCAGGGCAGCAACGACTACAAAAATGTCTACAAATCCTAATCAAACTAACGGTGGAATGTTAAAGGAGGACTTACCCCCTAGATATGTATTAGAACAGTGATTTGAAAATACCTATGGAAAAAACCAAGAAATGACATATGCTCTTGTCTATACTGGACTCTTTGGCTGTGTTGAAGTCCAGATTTTTTTTCGGAAATCGACGCCATTACAGTTTGCCTATTGCCTCAAAAATAATTTATTTGAGAGGGGCCATATCTGTATAAATATCAACAATTAGCCAACGCTGGTGGCCTGTATGGAAAGAGCTTTGCTCAAAATGGTTGAAAGTTATATCAATTTGGTAATTCAGTGGCGAACTAGAAATTTAATTATTTTTCTGCATGTAACTCTATGGCAGTGTGTTGAACTACGTTACGAGAGCAAAGTGGCATGGGCTCGTTACAGCAGCACACCGCACAATACGACAAACCCCCCGTTCTGGGGTAACACAATGCGAGATTTCTCTACGTCATTCCCTCGTCCAAGTTGCCATATAGTCCCTTTTTCATTTTAGTTTGGGGGCTTTTCGTGATTGTTGTTAAAAGTTGTGCAAAAGTTTTTTCCTCTCAGCGCAGTGCAGGCTGCCTGCGCCTCCTCCCTCCTGCCAGACCCCGGCTGGCGAAACAGCCTGTTGCATGCATGGGGCGCTTGTAACCTCACGGAGCAACAAACAAACAGACAGAAATAGCTGGTGTGCGATTTAGAGAATACAGTCTGAGATTGGGTACAGGATTGAGGGAATCCCGCATCTGTTTGCGAAGGTGCGACTGGACAGGACGCTTTTCACAGACGGGCACAGTAGTCGGAGCGAGGCGAGTGTCTCTCAGGGCTACTCAGGGCAGAGCTGCAGATCTCTCCTTCTCCTCCGCGCATTCAGTCTGTCCAAAATCATTACCGATATAATCTCAGTAGGAGGGATGCAGGGAAATGATAGTAGCCGATGTGTTTAGAGAAGCTTTGTCACGTTGTCACGTCGTAGTATAGCGTTATATTTTACATGTGCGCTAAACTGCGACCATATTTGTTTGCGGAAATATCAGACTGCTCTCTCTACTCTCAGAGCACAGAGAGCTCTGCTCTGCTGCGCGCGCCCGCGGAGCTTGGAGCTAGTGCATGAGGTTTACAGTAGGACTCTCTCCCGCCTGGCTGGGCTGGAGACAGCTGCTTCCAACTCGGACTGATAATATATACATCATCATTCGAGCTTATTCAGGTAAGATATTAATAAAGTAGTGACACATTCAGCGGGAAACTAACTATAATTAAGACATGTGCCAACTTTGACGACGTTTGGTTCAGTATTTTAAGAGCAAACTTCAATAGGAATAGGCTTGGAGTTCTGAGGAGCCGAAAGGGTACAGGGGGGGTAGGGGAGTAATTATCTTGAAATCCCATAGTCTTTGGGAACACTGTGACGTCAAAGTGTTCCTAATCTCCCATTCATTTGAGAAAAGAAAAAAAAGCAGTCTTTGACCCTAAGAGGGCGCTTATGCCAGGTATGCTGCTGAAAAATGATACAAATGGTAAAATGGCAACAGTTTGGTGTCAAATGTGGAAATTTTGACCAGAATTCTTCACACATCACCCCCAAAGTCATATATATTGGTTAAAAGCTGAAAAAAAGTGTTTTGGAGGTAAGTCCTCCTTTAAGTTTCACTTTTGTTTTCACACTGAAAACACTGAGTTCAATGCTGCTGGGCTGATGTCTGCCTTTAATTAAGCCTTACCTGACTGACTGCCTGACCTAAATTTGCCTTGTGATGCCCTCGGCAGCACCGTGAGAAAAACCTGAGATGGTTGAGATAGGGGGTCACATACATACCCGGTATGTGTTCCCATCTTTGACTACAGGATCTACAGAGGTGTGTAGAAGATGACGTGTTAGCGTACACATTCGTTTTTCCAATTCTCATAAGAATCTTGTAGTAATACATTATTATATATTATCTGATTATGGGATGCTGGGGAAATCTCTCTGCATCCTGTGCAGCCAACCTGCTGCTAATTGAAAAAACATTAAGTACACTTAACTAGTCCATACCCGTAATCTCAATTGCCCTCCAGGGCCGAAGTCCAACTTAATTACTTCGGGACCAATTACCACTACTTCACTCACACAGTTGGGAAAACAGCACACAGGCACACCACTCAGTCTTTACTTTATTATGACAACTGTAACTTTCACAATAGATCCGTTTGCTATCTGCTACAACTTTCTAAGTCTTTACTTTATGACAACTGTAACTTTCACAATAGATCTGTTTGCTATCTGCTACAACTTTCTAAGTCTTTACTTTATGACAATAACGAGATCCGTCTGCTATCTGCTACAACTTTCTAACTTCTCTGCTACAATTTCCCTTCTGCTCCGATCCATTCACCGTCTCACAACCACACTCTCACACACACTTCACCAGACTCACTAAGCACAAAACACTTCACACCACCCTATTCTCAAGACAAAAGCTCATAAACGGCTTACATTTGGGAAAATGGAAAAATAATCTTAGTCACTCACTCCCCATCTATGCCAATGCTCAATGCCCATGTGCAGTTTCAAATTGATTGGCCAACAAACCGCATGAGCCACATTGTTATGGTTTTTGAAGCAAGCATAAGCATTGCAAAACTAAGTTACTTTTAACCAAGAGTAACTTCTGAGGCGAGGAACAAAGTAAATTAAGTAATTAATTACTTAAATGTAACTTTTACCCAACAATTACAGTGATTTATTTACAGTAGTTCAAAGACAGCCAAACCTAACGTGGGCTTAGGCAAAACAAATAGTCAGATGAGACTGGGAAACTTGAATTCTTCACTGAAAACTAGACACTAATGTGTGATGATGTTGAGCTACAAAGCCAGTCCCTCTTGTCCCTTATATAATAATAAAGTTGTTATGTTACTCTTAATTCACTGCTTTTTGATGAGGCCTTGCCTCATCTAGGGGAGACTATAAAATAAATAGTGTGTGTCCAAGAAATATCAGGGCATTTTACTCAACCCGCTTATGTTTTTTTTTCCTTAGTTCAAACTTAGTCAAACATTAATAGTTTTGGTTGGGGTAGTTTAACTTGGCATGCCTCTACGTGTATTTACTACTATTTTACACTTAAGTGCTAGTTGCTTAGTCCTTAAATCAAGAAATAATATGTTCCATTTACTCAACCTTGATGAGTTTTCGTATCTTTTAGTTCCAAGATAGACAGATCATTTGTGATGTGTCTAGAGAGCAGGATGAGCAACCATGCGCCACGGAGGGCCAAGACTCTGCAGGTTTTCATTCCAACCGACGACTACAGCATGTGATTTCACAGTTCCTCCTCTCTGGTTGAAGGTGTTTTAAAAACTTTTAATCAGTGTGATCTAATGTCCGCTTTAGAGTGACTACCACCTCTGTTCCCCTTTTCCTCACGTGCTCTGGCAACAATAAGGCTTACGGGTCAAGAGGTCATTGACCTCAGGGAGCAGAGGGCAGGGCTCAGGGCTCTACACCATTCTAATGTAAAACCTGTAACCCCATTCTTTTAAATCAGCAGCAAAGATCCTGACCCCCAATAGCCTACATATTTCCATGCGCGCACACAACACGCGCACACACACACACACACACACACACACACACACACGTATCTCATTACATGTTCTGTAATAAGACTGAAAATGCCCTACATACAAAGTCAATGCAAACAACGTGAGCAGACGTGAATGACACGATATTCGCCTCAGCCACTATTCGCTCGAGTTGAAATTTTTGAGCTGCTTGATGAATCTGAACATCTAAAAAATAAGTCAAATATGCAAGCAATGTCAGGATTTTAAACATGTTTGATGTCCTTCATCATAGCACGGCCAAATTTATGAACTTCCAAAAATGAAGGAGAAGAAGAAGGAAAAAAAGTGCTTGCACTGTGCAGTTGACCTTTTTAATAATGTGGCTGGTCCAAAGCCAACCCCTCCTGCTTTCTTTAGTGCTCTACTACAGCTCATCAGCAGGTGGACTCCTGAGCTAAGCTGTGCACAAATATTGTCTCAGTTCAAGAAACCCAGGCAGCAGGAAAGACAGTAACACAGTGACGTTGGATCAGGGTCCTGCCTTCCACTGTACTTCTATCATGTTCTCCCTGTAACACGTACACTACTACACGTACCCACACAGCATGCCATCAGCAGCACAAAAATTGAAAGGTTAGAAACATAAATCCCATTCGCTCTTGTATAAGGTACTGTACTGTGTGTCCAGACAGCTCCACCACCCACAAGCTTCGGCATTTTCCCATCAAGACCAGCAAGCATGGTGACCCAGCAGGCATGGTGACCCAGCAAGTATGGTGACCCAGCAAGTATGGTGACCCAGCAAGTATGGTGACCCAGCAAGTATGGTGACCCAGCAAGTATGGTGACCCAGCAAGTATGGTGACCCAGCAAGCATGGTAAAGACCCAGCAGGCATGGTGACCCAGCAAGTATGGTGACCCAGCAAGTATGGTGACCCAGCAAGCATGGTGACCCAGCAAGTATGGTGACCCAGCAAGTATGGTGACCCAGCAAGTATGGTGACCCAGCAAGCATGGTGACCCAGCAAGTATGGTGACCCAGCAAGCATGGTAAAGACCCAGCAGGCATGGTGACCCAGCAAGTATGGTGACCCAGCAAGTATGGTGACCCAGCAAGTATGGTGACCCAGCAAGCATGGTGACCCAGCAAGTATGGTGACCCAGCAAGTATGGTGACCCAGCAAGTATGGTGACCCAGCAAGTATGGTGACCCAGCAAGTATGGTGACCCAGCAAGCATGGTGACCCAGCAAGTATGGTGACCCAGCAAGCATGGTGACCCAGCAAGTATGGTGACCCAGCAAGTATGGTGACCCAGCAAGTATGGTGACCCAGCAAGCATGGTGACCCAGCAAGTATGGTGACCCAGCAAGTATGGTGACCCAGCAAGCATGGTAAAGACCCAGCAGGCATGGTAAAGACCCGGCATGGAAATACCCCGCTCAAGACAACTCGGACCACCGGAAAAAATTGGTTCAGACCTGTAAAAAATGAATTGAACGGTCGTCCAGGCCGGAATTACAGCTCAGAAATTCAAGTATCATCCAGAGCTCTGCTTTGTCCGAGTTGACGTCACAGTCATATTAAAATGGTGACTTGTATCGTTAATGGTAATCACTGAATTATTATAAAGACGTTTGTTAATGTTTTAACACAAAATTTGATGTCTCAATTATGTAATGTTAACGTTAATGTGCGTTTGTGTCATCTATGTTTCGCTCTGATTAGAGCAATATGTGAAATTCAGCATTCGGTTAGCATTGTTAGCTAGTAGGTAGCTACAATGCTACACGGGTTGCTATAGCAACCTATAGCCTGTGTTTGGTCCCCCCACCCATGCGGTATAAAGGCCCAGCAGGCATGGTAAAGGCCAGGGTATCTATTGTTGCTTGTAGTTTAGTGACATTTTGAAATAATCCCACCCTGAGTCAAAGCCCTGCCTTTGCTCACAGTGGGAATGCTCATTTCCCTTTGTACCGCAACTGTGAAGGGAGGGGACAGAGGAACTTAATTTAGCCTTTTCAGTTTCAAAATGACATGCCTAAAGCACCTAACCTACCTAACTAGTTTGTTTAGCATACCTGCCAACATTAAGCTGCGATGTCATACCTGCCAACATTACGCTGTGATGTCATACCTGCCAACACCAGGCTATGATGTCATACTGTACCTGTAAACATTGGGCTGTGAAAAAGAGGGAGATTCTCTGGGGTATCGGCAAATGCACGTCCCCCCTCCAAAATCAGGTCCACTGAGCACTGAGGCTCCATCAGTGATGTGACTTGTTGTTCTGTCAAAACCCAATGAATTTAGATAGTGGAATTGTGTGGCATGCATGGCATCCACATGCTATCCCAAAATCACCATATTGATATGATTCCAGTGAAGGAGGATAATATTGAATTATCACTCAGCCAAGCTATATGGAAAGACCAGTGTTTCAAGAGAATGATGATGTATATATATATATATATATATATATATAGGGAGGAGACAGGGCAGACAACTAATGACAAGGCAGAGAACGATAAGGAGAAACTACAGTGGGGAGTGGGTGATAGCAGGCTTTTCTGGGTGAGGCAATATTATCCACACACACACGGTCTTGATACCAGACCCAAGACAGGAAACAGATCAATAAATATACAAGATTTTCCATTTCAATATGCAACAAAGTATCCCATGTCAAATCAATTAGCCTGCACAGTGGAGCTGAATAAAATAAATAAACCAGTGGTCCATTCATTTCCTGGACAGCCGAGCAACCGATGGGGTGAAGGTCAACAAGCTTGTCCAAGCTTTCTTGTTTTCCGAATGATGCAATTTAGTTTGAACCAGTAATCGACTGGTTCTGCCTGGCAAGAGCAAAATGTGTGACAAGTTGATTGCAGCCATTCAAAAACATCCCATGTCTATAACATGAACACTTTTTTTTTGTTTATTTTTGAACTAGTTATGTCAAGTGAGCTTTGTAGCTGCAAACAGACCACAGATGGAATCACACCAACTCTCACACCAACCAGCATTAGTCAGCAGCCAAACAACCACAAGGTTGCTCGCCATGTGAACGAACTGGATTCAAGAGTTTTCATTTAACTTTTCATTTATTCATTTCACCACCCAGTTCTATTATGGGAGCTTGCTGCTCTACACTGATGTTAGGGGTTCATTTGGAGTGGAGCAACAAGCTTAGAAGTAACAAGTACTTAGCTTGGCAAAGGAATACTACAAAACTTTCCTGGCGAGAAGAAAAACATCTTCTGATGTGGAATTAATTAAATATTTGTACAATTCACAAGCATAGCATCTAGGAAATCAGTAGTGTTTGATTTTTTCATTAGGAGAAAGCACTGCTCGTATCGATACTGTTGCAAATGAGTATTGTATCCATTTAAAATTTTTATTATTGAGACTTATCGATACTTTTGACAACCTTATTTTGTGGCAGCCCACCACAATATCAGCACTGACACAATATCCACTCTTTAATTGTAGAACTGTGTCTGTCGCTCACTCTCTCTCTTTCTCTGTCACTCACCTAGTCTCGGTTTCTCTCATGCGTGCTCACGCCCTCACCAAACAGTAGATATAATGTAACAATATTAAAGGTAGGGCTGGCCGACAATTCAATATTATCGTTTAATCGTGGAATTGTATCATGATGATATGGTGATTTTGGGATATCGTGACAGTGACACACAATCTCCTGTCTAAATTGATGATAAGTATAAAATGAAGTATGAATTTTTTTTAAGGAATATTATTTGAATATTTCTATTTTGCTTGACATCTGTGGCGATCGCCCAAAATACTAATGACGTTTCCAGCATCATTGTTGTTTCACACACCACACACGCACCCATTGGTGTTGTCAGCCAGTAAAATGATGCTACGCTTACTTACCCAAGTCCAGCCCATTACGTTTCAACGTCCTTTATCATGTCTGGAAAACAGTATGTCGTCAGATGCCTTTGACGAGGAGCCGGGAGCGGTCGCAGGAGCTGGGCCTCCGTTTGTGCTGTTGGGCTTCGTTTATCGAACCAGGAGGTGCGCTACGTTAAATCCGTGTGGCCAGGTGTTATCTCTCTTTGGAGAGAACACCAGCGGACGTGAATCTTCAGAGACTCTCCAAGTGTACTCTTCTTCTATTGGCAAACGTGAGTCAGCCAAAATGGCACGCTGATCCTTTTTGACAACACTAATTTATTTGCCTGATTGCCTTAATTTTGTGGTGTTTGTGTTTTGTCTTAAGCTGCTGTATCGCTGCTGTATTGGCTTAGTATTTCCGTGTTTGTTCATGTAGGGAGCCGGGAAATCCCGAAGTGGACTCCGTTTCATGTGGACTGGGATTCCGATGAAAACGGTGTCTGGGAAAGCCCGGCTTGGATTTATGTGCTTGTTGAACGATGGAACTTGGAATGGACTGAACTGAACTGTTGATGACATGGTTTTTTCCCCCTCTAAATACACATTCATTGCATTTGAGCTGCCTGGTGTTGTGTGCATTATTTGTTTTCAATCCTTTATTGATAGCTGTTGTAGAAAATTGCAATTCCATTGGCTCATATAATAATCAATAAGCTATAATTGCATACACATATGTATGTGTATACATATGAGTTATTAGTTATAAATGCATATCACAGACAAATGCAATACAGACGCCATACTCAGTCAGATAACCTATAAGGCACATGAGCAGCTCTTTCTATCTCACACTGTGCAGCACTGTCATGGTGCCCTTGCAGGACTCAAGAGTTGCCTTCAAAACTCACGTCAAGACAGATGCAGATGCAGGTTCACATAGTTACATATTTCATTCCATTCTTAGATTCCATTCCACATAGACAGACAGCTGATGTCATTTTGGCCTTGAGCGGAGCACAGTGACAAGATCACACAGAGATCACTCTCTCAACTCCTGCACAATTCTGTGAGACAACTTTCCTGGACTCCTGGCTTCATTATTTTCATGTCTGGTCACCGGTCTCATCATTTTGGCTTGAGATACCATTTGGTTAATGCGGATGAAGAATGGTGATATTGATACAAATTCCATTCTACAACAATAGCCTATATATATATTGACAATAATACCCCAAGCCCGTCGGAAAACACTGAAATATGTTTTATTTTATATAAATAATTCTATAAGTCTGCAGATCCGAGGGTAACACAAAGTTGCGGGTCCTGACCATGGACTTATTATAAGATGGACTGGGCATTGGTCCTGTTCAGTGAAGCCGCTGCATGTTAGATCATTTGCTCCAAAAGGAATTAAATCATAAAGTTAATCAAAATGCCACGAAAACATTAGGCTAGCTTAGTCAACACAGCAATCCCCCCAGTGAGGCTGAGGGTGAGTGAGTGAGGCCTGCCTCCACCTCCGGTCCGCGCTGAGAGCACTCAGCAGTCAGCAGCAGCCCGGAGGTCTGAAATCTCCGACAACCAAAATCAGATTTTCGTACAGGCGTCATTTTGATAAACTGATCTCATAGTGGGAATCTTCCTGGTTACTTTTGGCGAGACAAAAAATATTACAACTTAAAGTGTCATATTTACAGAGCTAGACTGTATATAAATACACAACGCACTGTGCGCATTCTAGAAACAGCAGCTCTACATAAGAAAGTTCAGAGGGGCGTGGAGCTCTCAGAGGTTCTAAATCAAGGGCGCTACTGCGCAGACTCTGGTTCACTGATCTGGCCGGATTTTGGCTTCAATAAAACATACAGGGAAGAGATAGGGACACTCTCTCCATTCATATATCTCAGTGGTCCTGACATTATCATCACCATGTATAATGTATACAAACTTACACCTATAGAAACTTGGAGGGGAGTGCCAAATAAATTATACAAAAGGTTGTTAGGACAGGTGTCACTCAGGTTTTGCATGATGAGTCAAGTTACACACATGTGAGAAAACAGAAACACTGATGCTTTGCCTAAAGGTCTTTTTTATTACGTAGCACAGGCAGGCAGGCAGGCTGGGGATAATGTCAGTTTGCAGACCAGACACAGTCTCCCTCGCACAAGCACATGGGTGTGCCCTGGCCTTAGCCACCTTCTCATTCATTGAGACAACATCCTAAGAAGACAGAACCAGGATGCTAGATCAGATTGTGTGTGAGAAGACAGAACCAGGATGCTAGATCAGATTGTGCGTGAGAAGACAGAACCAGGATGCTAGATCAGATGTGCGTTGCCGGCCGGGATTCCCCCGTGAGTTTTCTCATGCAACTCATTTCCCCAGGCAGTCCCAGTGGAAACACAGGCAGGTGCAGTGTCATTACTTAGCATATGAGCACCGTCCTGCGCTTCTACTGCGCTCGCTAGTCACTACATACCACAAATAACACTGCACAGAGTCTTATATTAAAAGACCAAATTTCATTTAGAAAAACAAATCTGTCTTTACTACACAAACAAGCATCTATGCAAAAAAAAAAAAAAAAAGATTAGATGCCAAAGGCAATAAATCATTGAGTGACCAGTGACCACACTGGTCGCTTCACACACAAGAAAATCATTAAGCACAAAGAAAAATCATTGAATGGTCATTGATTCTCCAACTCATTATCAGACCCAGACGCGACCAGGCTAAATCCTTGAGTTTCATCTCATTTTAGGACAATGCAATTATGTGTAATGTGTATAGTCAAATGAAGGACAGCTGTTACAGCACACACACACACACACACACACACACACACACACACACACACACACACACACACACACACACACACACACACACACACACACACACACACACACACACACACACACACGACCTTCCTCAGAGGGTCTGTAAAAACAAAGGCCTATGAAAGTCTTTTCGTTTCCTTTTCATTTTGACACAGGAGAGAACAGTGATACAGCCTCAACAAGGTCCCAGTTTCCTCTGTAAACTATAAGGAGGGACTAAATACTGCTATTACAGTGTAGGAGGTCACTGCAATTTAACAGGTCGATCGCTATGTTGTTGCAGTCCTTGTTATGCAAGAATAATATGGTGTGTGTGTGTGTGTGTGTGTGTGTGTGTGTGGTCCTTTAATCCCCATCTCTCTGTATTCCTCTCTCTCTCCATCTTGCACATCCACGTGTTTAGTAAGGCAGAAAGGCAGTGTGTGTGTGTGTGGGGGGGGGGGGGGGGGGGCAGTTATGCATCTCCTCCTTATCTTTTGTTTACTTGTTCAACAACAATAAAACATATCAATGAACAGAGGCTGCAAAAAAACATGAATAATGGTTTTAGGGTACAGTATGTGTGTCATATGGTAAAATGTTACCTTTCAACCATCACCCCACCCCACCTACACAAACACACACCAGGGTTTTGCCTACCATTACAAGCCCTTGACACAGCACCTAAGCGCTCCAAAAAGCCAGGGAGAACCCTGTCACAGTCTCAGGCAGTACAGTGAACCAGCACTACAGTGTAATCTCAGCCACATGCTGCCTACAGCAAACAGGGCCAGGAATCCATCTGTAACCCAACTCACTTTACCGTGCCTCAGCCCCGGCCCGGCCGGACCCCAGAGGCCATCCTCCTCCACTGTATCCCACTCACTTCACTCTGGATTCTGTCTGGTCCAAGACTAATAGAGAGACGCAGGGATGATGTATTTTTGTAGTCAGAACGCGGAAGTCCCGGACTTCCTGGTTCTTCACTGTTTCTGTCTATGGGATTTTTTAATGGGTTTTTGCCGCGATGCTTCAAATAAGGTATCTGGGCAACGCAAGCTCAATCAAACGCGAACCAGAGTTCAGTCGGATAATCTTCACACATGAGGACCACTTTCATGAGTTTTGTAGCATAAATGCGAGCCCTAGAAGTAAAAAGCTTGAGCTAAACTAATCCAGAACTACACACTGTCGCATAGGCTTCCACGTCACGTCAGCACTCAACCTGGACTGTTGTTGATGTGTGCGCTGCTGTGCACCGATTAACCCGGGCTGAACCAGGTGAGGGAAAGAGAATTTCCATGTTCGTCCTTTGAAGTGATGACATTATTGACGTATATATCCCTGTCGACTCAACAGTGTAGTCTCATTTAGCCATTTGCTAGCTAGCCGCCCTTTTAACGGCACGTAAAAGCTTCAAAACTCATAAAAGTGGTCCTCATGTGTGAAGATGATATTACTAAACACTGGTTCGCGTTTGATTAAGCTTGCGTTGCCCAGAGACCTTATTAGAAGCATCGCGCCAAAACCCATTCAAAAATCCCATAGGCGAAAACAGTGAAGAACCAGGAGTGTTAGCATCGATGATTTCCGGACTCGTTCCTGCGGCTCTCTATTCAACTATATTTCTGTGTGTGTGTGTGTGTGTGTTCAACTATATTTCTGTGTGTGTGTGTGTGTGTGTGTGTGTGTGTGTGTGTGTGTGTGTGTATGTGTGTGTGTGTGTGTGTGTTGGGGGGTGGGGGGGGGGGGGTTGTGGGTGGAGAAAATGGGTGGGTGAACTCTTAAAAGTTAAGTTATCCTTTATTTATCCCCTTGGGGAAATTCATCCTCTGCATTTGACCCATCCTCTACTAGGAACCTTCCTAGAACTAGGAGCAGTGGGCAGCCACTGTGCAGCGCCCGGGGACCAACTCCAGTTCTTTTGCCAGTACCTTGGTCAGGGGCAGTGACAGGAGTATTAACCCTAACATACATGTCTTTCTTGATGGTGGGAGGAAACCGGAGCACCCGGAGAAAACCCACACGGACACGGGGAGAACATGCAAACTCCACACAGAAAGGACCTGGGACGGACCGGGGTTCGAACCCGGGACCTTCTTGCTGTGAGGCAACAGTGTTAACCACTGAGCCACCGTGCCTCTTGCTTGAAAGATCAACTTTTCCACATTTGGTTAGATTTAAGGCAAATTAAGGGTCGGCGAGAAAATACAGAGACTAACTAATACAACCTGAGCATATACCGGACCGGTAGTAGTAACTTTAGTAAGCAATATTCTCAGATTGCCTGTTGCTGTAGTGCACACAGTATGGGCTATTGATTCAAGCAAGCTGAGATATGGCATTAAAATCAGCAAATGTAGAAAAGATGAGATGACCATTGGTGGTGAAAAATTAGCCTAGGTAAACCCAGCCACCACGTGACCTGCTCTCTCAGTTCCCAGTCACTAGCAGGTCTGAGAGCAGGTCACGTGGGGGATGGGTTTACCCAGGCTAGTGAAAAATGACAGTAGATGTAAATGCTCCTGACACTTGTGGAGTGAATAGTGACCTGGGATATAATAGTCTGACACCTAGTAGGTCACTCTTGGACCTTGGTGTGAGACGAAAGGCAAACAACATAACATGTAGTATGATAGTGATGAATACTGCCTGACAAAGCACACTTGATCCAGCCCACAGACAGGCAGCATCTTTCTCATCTACATCACTACTACATGGCTGCTCAGAATGCTCACATGAGGAAAATGCACATCTCAATCTTTGATTTTTTGGTATAATGTGCGTGTGCCACTTATATACACACAGTCAGGCACACACACGCGCACACACACACACACCTCCCTAGCACCGTTTCCACGACAACCACATCATCAGGGGCCAATAAATCCTAATGGCCAAATAAGCTCCAGACTAGTGTCCCAGAAAGTAGTGCTGTGATCTATTATTGGTTCTACCTTTCAGGGTATAATGAATGCACGGGTTGGGGGAGGGGGCATTGTCAGTGATGCATGCTTATAGCTCTCCTACATGATATATTTCATATAGGCCCTGATGTCTAGACTTTGAGGTAGGTGGCCTCCACATACCAGGATGAATAGCTCTACTAGTAGTGTGTGCAGTTCGTTGCCGTCATGGATATGGTGACGAGACAGAAATAAAGAGACCAATGATCATCTTGACAAGTTGGGCCTTGTTTCAGAGTCAGCGCATCACCAGGCAGGGACACACTGGCCAACCAATTCCTTTACATCTCATCTCGTTTTCAAAGCGCTGCTTGGACACCTGCGACGACGTGGAAAGGTAAGGGTTTCGCCTGTACATCCCGTTTCTAACATCGTCATAAAGACATTTGTTTATATCCAAGTGGAAATGCCACATTTTACACTCACCTGCCTGAAGAAACGAGTGTCGACAGAGCCCGCTTCCCTTCTCAGCTAACGTTACGTCGGTTTGTCCCCGTGGTTATGTTGTTGGCAGGCGGGCTGAGGGGGAGATAGGCTACGCTTTAGCCCGAGAGAAGTCCGCTTACAGGGGCTGTGGTGGCGAGATGAGGCCGTCTCCACGCCCGCTTTTTCCGATAGAAGCTCTTTTCCACAAACCGTGCTGAAATAGATGCTGGAAGCACTGCCCATGGAGGGATTTTACTTTGCCTTTCATACAGCCACGGCGTTGACTTCTCATTATCACGCATGCTCACACTGACCCTTGACGTCAAGTCTCTACCTCTCGCTCCGCCTTGGAAGCGCGTCTCAGCCAATGGGAGGCGGCGCAGCATTGACGCACGTCACGCACCTCTCTGGGCGAGCTGCCGTCTGATCAATGGTCTCATCTCACACCGACTCGGTCTGTAGCATAGCATAGGTTTGGTAACCTGCTTGCCTTTCACAAGCATCACCACAAGCCGCGTGTCACGTCTCTGTCTCCGTGCAGTTGCTACACCGTCACCAGCACGCAGCAGCACCACCCTCACTGGTCCCTAACAACAGGAAAGTATTTCTGTTCACCAGGCATCTTCCGTGTCAGCTGTGCCAGGATGATGTGTTCAACCACACCGCCATCTTACGGTTATTTGTTTGCACTGAATCACATCATGTGCCGCTAGTTATCGCAGACGCAGAGTGTTCAGGAGATTAAAGCACCCAAACCCTAATGATAAATCAAATATTCCGAGCTATTTTCGATTCTTAGCCAAAATGTTTATGATTCCTTATTGTTACATCCAAAGAAAGTAAAATTCTTGGGTTTCGGCCCCTCGACATAGCAACACATAATGAAATAACAGTAAAGATAGATACTGCTATAATATACTATACTATAATACTATAATAGCCTACATAAGATATCCATGCGTAAAACGAATGTGGGTGTAAAGTGTGGAGGGGCCAATGGGTCGATGCTAGTCTGGGGTCTGGAGCCGTTTCCACCGCTTCTGGACCATGTTCTGGACCTGGGGGCGTAAACCAAGGAACCGGAAACAGTTTACCGGATACATGTGCGCCAAAGAATCTCCCGTGTAGCTAACGTTAGCTAGCTAGATTCTTATTGTTATCAGGCTCGATAACACGAGGTCACTAATGTTAAAAAGTTACATAGTTCATAACAAAATGTTGATGCAATATGGCATCGCCGCTTGTTTGTGGCGACTAGTTATCCTACACAACTCGAATTGGCGTTTCAACGGGGGAACAATAAAAATGTGGCACGTATCCGGTGTATCCGGTTTACGCTGAAGCTGGGCGGGGGGACTACGCTGAGAGATGTAAATCAAGTGTAACCAGGCTCTTCTCCTCGGGAAGAGCCTGGTGAGTGGTGACCATCCAGTTAGGATGCATTCCTTGTGCCTGTAGAAGGCCTATAGGATCTTGGACCCATGCCAAACTTTTTCAAAGAGGCGTTGCTGATCCTCTGCGATGTGGACGCTGATGACCTTGTAGTTGTAGTAGACTCTCTCTACAGTAGACCGCTGAATGATGGCGATGGGGTCCAGCCTCTCTCCTCTCCTCCTGTATTCCACAATCAACTCCTTGGTCGTGGTGACTTTGAGAGATAGTTTGTTTTCCGGCACCACTGTCAGGTTGTTGACCTCTCTCCTGTAAGCCGTCTCGTTGTCAGTAATCAGGCCTGTGGGGGGTTAAGTCCTAGATCCTTGAGCTAGCTTGTTTTTGAGTCTGGAGGGAACTATGGTGTTGATGTCTGGCAGACTGCAGGGAGAGCTGTAGGGTCAATAATCGGTAAAGGGAAATTTTGTAAAGATATTGGCTATTCCACATATTCTATGAAGCATGTGTTTGTCCTATTTTTAGTTATGCAGCTGGAGTATGGGGTTACAAGGATGCCAAAAAAAGAAGATTGCATCCAGGATAGAGAGCCATAAGATGCTTCTTTGGTTTCTTCTTTGGTGCATTTGCCCCTACTCTTGCCATACAGGGTGATATGGGTTTAGTGGAGATTAAACTAAAGGGAGAAATTATATGGCTGTGAAACCGCCTCAATATGCCAGAGAGTAGGTTAACAAAGGTCTTCAACTGGGACAAGGCTCACAGTCACCCCTGGATAAAGGATTTTTTTCTACTCGAGGCAGACCTGTCATATATTTTTCACAACATTCTTCTTTGCTGTATGCTTTGCAAATTATGTTGAAACAAAAGTTATCTCTTAATTATAGAGAGGAATGGGCAACGGACATATAGATCATATGTTCAGATGCAGCCGCATTTTGGTCCTGAGCCTTATGTCACTTCCTTTCTAACCAGAAACCAGATCTCCTTATGTGCTCAACTGATAATTGGTATCCTGCCTCTTGGTATTGAAGTAGGGCGGCTCACAGCGATACCAGAAGAGAATACGATATGCAATGTCTGTGATCTAAAGGATGTTGAAAATGAGTTTCATTTCATGTTTTATTGTACTCTGTGTATGATGATTTGAGGATTTCCTTATTTGATGAAATGCAAAAGCAAAAACCTGAGCTCTTCGGGGCAGATGGTGGCCAGAAGTTGGAGTGGTTGTTTAACACTGAAGTATTTAAGATTGCTAACTTTATTTCTAAGGCCTGAAATAGAAGGCAAGCACAGCTCGTTCAGTAGGTTCAGGCTTCAGCTTCAGTAGGTTCATGCTTAGGTTCAGTAGGTTCAGGCTGTGGTTTTCATGCTGTACAACTTCACTGTATGTATTTGGGGTGTTCACAGCTATATGTTGATGATCATTGTTTGTTTAAATGATGAACAGTAAAAGTGTCCTCTAAGCCCATATGGGCTGGGCTTCATTGGAACCACGACACTTTAATAAAGAAAGTCAATCAATCAATCTAATCTAAGATAATCTAAACTATTCATTTTGCTGCCATTATGATGAGACAGTTGCCTGTGGAGTCTCCCAGACACTCATTTGTCACATGGCTCACAGCGCTGACAGCTTGTTTCTCATTCCTCTGTAAACCATGAGTCAAGATGGAAAAGTACAATTATGAAAAAAGGTGTGTAATTAAGGCTCTGTTAAAACAAAGTCAATGCATGGTTCCATTCAAGATGGATCTCATGAGTCCTGGGGGGCATTTTAGTCAGGGCATGAACACTAGCTCAATTTGTTTCACATTTGCGTCAGAAGCAAATGTGATCCGGGTCAGTAGAAACATGTGCCTCACACGTATATAGTGCAGATGCGTTGTTTGTCTACTAAAGCTTGGATTTGCCCGTACTGCGGTGTCAAAAGAGCCATGCAGTCTTAACATGCACAAAACCCTGTTGTGCTATTCTCAAAGGGTGGTCCATCAAAAAGAGAAAATGCTCCACTCTTCCTGCTGTTATCTCCTGACTTACAGTAAACAGTTGTCCAGTTCTGTGTTAAATCATATGGTGACACTTTTCAATAAGGATCACTAAATTAACGGTTAGTTAAAGCTTAATAAGCATTAGTTAATGCTTAATAAGCATGAGCTAACCCTTAGTTAATAGGTTAGAGTTATCCCTCGGTTAGAGTTAACCATTAACTAACCCTACCCCTAACTTTCACCCTGACCATTAACTTACTCTAACTATTAAATAATGCATCAATTAATATCTCGTTTATGAACACCATTAGTAAATGTTTAGACAGTGACACATTAGTTAACTGTTAATTACTAACCCTTAATTTAGTGACCTTTATTGTCAACTTTAAAGTGTTACCAATCATATAGCAAAACAAATCTTCCCAAACGGTGGTGCAAAATTAAATGGAGGTCTGTGGCCCTGTGTTTGAGGGTTCTTGACATGTGAATGTGTGGGAAACCCTGACACAGGCTACTCAACACTATCCCTGATTATGAGAGAGGAATATGTGTGTGTGAGGCTCGCTGGGGGGAACCCGACAGTCTAAACTACTAGGCGCTATAGCTACTCACCCATGCATACGCATGCACGCGCGCACACACATGCACACACACGCGCGCACGCACACACGCACGCATGCACGCACGCACACACACACACACACACACACACGCACACACACACACACACACACACACACACACACACACTCACAGAATGGAACTGATTGAGGCCTGTGTACATGAATGTAAGTCCAATCCTTCCAGTCACGTGCACCTCTGACTGTGGGATAGAAGGACTCTATGGTCTCTTGGTCTCTGACCCTCCGACAAAGTCTACCTTTGAACAGCAGAACATTGGACTAACGCACATATAGCACACACACTTTATTTTAACTTAATTTTCCTATGGAATTAATGGACTTTGAAGGACTTCATGTACTATGGACTTGAGTAGGCAAATATGCCAAGGACAGATGTCCTATATACGTTTAAAAAAAGAAGTCCTGTGTAAAAAAGAAAAGAAAACATGTAATGGCTCTATTGATGTAATATTTGGTAATTGCTATGTAATAAGCAATTAGGGGCTGGTATGTTTCCAATTTCTCTTTAAATGAAGTATTATATTATTATTGTTTGATGATTATGATTAATTGTTCTATTGGGTGGGAATTATTTTCCTAATTAATTTGGTTTATTTACTTGGGTATAATACAGGGTCGGTTCCAGAACAAGATGACTAGGGATGCATCCTAGATAGGAAGGGGTGCAGATGCCCGGCCAAAGGCCGGGCCCACTCGCCCGAAAAATTTGACATGTTATTTTACTAAAAATAATGCATTTCAAGTAGAATGATACCACCCAAGCAAGAATATTTAAAGTGTTTCAAGTGCTTTACTGAAATATTTGGACCATATAATGATTATCTCAACCTTAACCCCTATGTGGCGTTAATTAATACTATACGTGAATTGTGTTAGACCATTTTTGGTCACTCAATATGTTAAAAGGTTACATATAGGTGCCAAAAAGTCATAAATTCACATCAAAGAACAAAGAAACACGACAAGTATAATTCAAGTTTAAACAGTAAGTGTGCAGCTGCAGCATTTATTTTAAAAAAAACTGAGCATGCAGACAATTAAAATAAGGTTGCAATGCGTGCTTTTGCACCCCCGTAGAACCAGGCCTGGTATAATATCAAATTAATTTGAGAACCATAAGAGGATCTCCCCCTGCTGCCCTTTAATATGTATTGCGGACACCTAAGAGAATATAGGTCAGAGTAATTGACAGACAGGTGTGTTTGACAGACAGGTGTGTTGATGGTGAGACGGGGGAGCGGTACAGTCTTTTGACCGCAAGCAGCAAGCTCTTTGTTATACATTTTTGTTATTTTGAGAAAGGTTAGGTGCATGTTGATTGCTGCACGCCTGGATTGCAAAATAAATGTAATTTGATGCAACAGTAACAAGGACCTCTGTGATTGTTTGGAAACAAAGTGATGCGAGTCCGAACCCACAACCCCGTCAAAGGCAAGTGGCTATTGAGCCTAAATTTGTTAAGAAGCCACCACACAGCGGCTTGGGAACCTCTGGTTCAGTTACATGGCAAAATAGGTCTCAGATCCTTCACCCTTCACCTTTGTCAGATGGCAGTTCCAAATCAGATTGGCTTTCTCAGTTACCATCAATAAAGATAAAGGGCAAGAGAATGACTGAGTTGGCATCTACCTACCTCAGCCAGTGTTTGTTCATGACCAGAATCTACACAGCCTTCTCCAGGAGAAAGCAAGCCAGCAGCATGAAAGCACTACTTAGTGAAGGTACAATTTTAGAGAGAGCTGTACATGAGCAGATTCTCAATTAAGTCAACAGTCTCTCAACATTTTATATGATTTTCAATCAGGTTTTAGACTTAGACTTTTAGTCTTATTCAACAGATACCTGTCTGACCTTCTTAACTGATTTTATTAAGAAGCAAATCGATAATGGCAAGTTTTGTGGTAATGCAATGCTTGATCTCCAAAAAGCATTTGACACCGTCAACCACCAACTTTTCATGTGTAAATTAAAGGCAATAGGTTTCAAAGAGGAGGCCCTAAACTGGATACAATCATACCTCTTTGACAGAGTCCAAAAGGTAGAAATAGGAGGTGTAATCTCCGAGCCTAGAAACCTGACCTGTGGCGTCCCTCAAGGAAGCATTATTGGTCCTTTATTATTTTTCTTATATATTAACGACATGGAGTCAGCATGTTCATGTCCTTTATTTCTGTACGCTGATGATTCTGCCTTGTTGATAACCGGAGAGTGCTTAGAAACAGTTAGATCTTCACTCAGTAAAGAGCTTCAAAATATCAGCACCTGGTTATGCAACAACAAGCTATCCTTGCACTTAGGAAAATCTGAATGTATTGTTTTTGGATCTAAGTATAAACTAAGGAACCAACCCAGTTTTTCGGTAGAGTGTAATGGTGTCATGTTAAAGTGTTGTGTAATGTACTGTATCTGGGAAGTCAACTGACGAGTGAAGCTATGGCCCTCTCTGTCATTGGGAAAATTCACTCAAAGACAAAGTATTTAGCAAGAATATCTAAGTTCCTGGACAAGAAGACAATGAGAACTTTAGCTACCTCTTTAATTCAATGTCACTATGATTACACCTGTATATACTGGTACAGTGGCTTAACTAAAACATCAAAAGACAGGCTCCAAACAGCCCAAAATAAACTAATGAGGGTCATCCTTAACCTCAGTCCAAGAACGCACATTGGCCCATCTCATTTTAAAGATTTTAATTGGCTCCCTGTTGAAAGCAGAGTACATCAGTTGAAAGGTATCATGGTTTATAAAATATTACATGTCCTTTTGTCCAAATTATTTCACCAAGTACGTCCAGTATGTTCGTGACATTCATAGCCGGAACACAAGAGCTAGTGTAGCAGATTTTAAGCTACCCAATCTGAAGAGCAAAGTAGGAACAAGTACATTTCTCTATACGGGGGAGAGGAGTGGAACAAGATCCCTAATGAAATTAAGTCTGCTAATTCTCTGAATGGTTTTAAAAACCTTCTGAAGAAATTCTTATTGAGCAAACTAGAGTAAAACGTGAGTCTCCCGCTGCTATGGTATGTTGGTTTATGTCTCCTGTTCCTCTTATCCTTGACTGTTCTGTATTGTTTATCTGATGTTATACTGTATGTTATTGTGACATCATGTTTTTATAAGACCAGGGACCATGATAAAAATAAGTGTTGGCACTTTTTATGTCATCCCTTGGATGTTGTTATGCATTATCCAGAATTAAGTCATTCATTCAAGGTAATGAGGAGGGAAAAACAGACATCGTCTAGGGAGCTGCTGTAATCCTGTTGTACTCATACAAACATTTCCATAACTGCGCCCATCCAGAGTTCCCCCCCCACAGAAATCAAGTGCGCAAGTTTTCTAGTTCTTATCTATATATCAGTAGTATATCAGTCCGTACATACTGTACACACTGGCTCAGTGGTAGCTAATTCCACATAACACATTTGCTGTAGAACGTGCTTCGGATCATTTTTCCTTTTCCTTTCCTTTTTTCGTGCTGATAAATTTCACTATTGTCACTTCACTTCAATGCAACTGTGTGTGTGTGTGTGTGTGTATGTGTGTGTGTGTGTGTGTGTGTGTGTGTGTGTGTGTGTGTGTGTGTGTGTGCGTGTGTGCGTGCGCACACACGCACATCTGGGTCAGTAGTCTCTCTCTCACAGTTCTGTGGCTGCTTCTTCCCAAGGAAAATGGTGTAAAAGGACACATTAAAGGAGAAGTAGCAACTGTAGTCAGTATCTTTAATTATCCGACATGACAAAGTCCTACTGTACTGTACATGATACTGTGGCACTGAGTCAGCATGCTCTTAGATACTGAAGAACCAAGATAACCACTTCACACACTGTTACCAGGCTGTATATGTGTCAAACGATCAGTCAGACACAATCTCAAGTCTCTGCTCTAGTCTTCGGAAATCCCCAACCCCACCTCCAAAAACAAAAAAAAACAAAAAACAAAACGGTAATAGTTGTGTAATCGATTTGAATTCTGTGAAATACTGCCGCCTAACATGATGTTTAATCGAGTAACATATAGATTTCTTGAACAAATATTCAGCTGGATAGCTCTGGTCCTATACATTACCATAAGCTAGTGCAGCACGGATGAGACCATTACAACTTAGGATATGTAACTATTATCTATACATATATACATACATACACGCTGGTTTCCATCAGCGGTGTATCAGGTGCAGGTATCTACAGTGCCTTTACCTCAGGCGCATATAATACATATAAAATATTTAGTGCAAGCTAATTCCACATCACATATTTGATGACAAACATGCTTCAGTTCATTTTTTCTTTTTTGTGTTTTCCCCCCTCTCGTGCTGATAAATCTAGCCGTCGTCAGTTCACTTCATCATCCAACGCTCTAAAAACTGTATGAAGTGTGCGTGTGTGTGTGTGTGTGTGTGTGTGTGTGTGTTTTCAGGAAAAAATGGGGGGGAAAACAGCAGATTGTTGAGGGTCCAGGAAGCTCTTCTCCTTCTGTCTCTAGTTGTCCTTTTGTTTGTCCGGAAGCAGCAGTGGCAGCTAGGGGAAAACCCCCGCTAGTGTTCAACATTATGCTCCTGTATCTTTATGTCACTGTATGTGTTGTTTAGTGTGGAATTTGAGGTGTGTGTGTGTGTGTGTGTGTGTGTGTGTGTGCGTGTGTGTGTGTGTGTGTGTGTGTGTGTGTGTGTGTGTGCGTGTGTGCGTGCATGAAGTGTGCAGATACGGGCCGGAGGATAGCATCTGGGAGGGTCCTCCTTGGTTTTTAGATCACATTCTCAAACAGCTGCATGGAGTTCATGATGTTCTCGTCCTGAAAAGGAGAGAAACACAACTGTTTGTCACCTGAGCTCTGACGTCAAAGAAGTTTTCAGTTACATCGTTGTCATAAATTGAGCTGTACGTGCTCAAGAACAGGAGCATGACATGTACAGTATGTTTGCCCATAGTATTCTCAGATTGAACCAGCCTGTTTACCTTCTTAGCTCCTAGCTGTAAAAACAGTTTTTAGAGTTGAAAAGAATATAGATTTGATTGAATACACGTTGAATACATTGTTGATTGACATGGCTTGTGTTAATTTGAAGCTATATGCTCACACGTTTTAGTCCTACAGATAGCCTACACTAGCACAATCAACAGAATGACCAAGTCATTTGTAATATGTGAATGTTTGAGTTTGGAATGGGGGAAAAAACATCAGCTACTTGTTGGGTAACACTTTATTTGGATTGTCCACCTACAGAGAGTCTACCGAGTATTTGTAACATTTCAACAGCTTATTAGTTGACATTCAACAATTCAACTGTTTCGCTTTGTCTGTAGGTCAGGGGTGTCAAACTCATTTTAGTCCACGGGCCACATGCGACCCAATTTGGTGTCAAGTGGGCCAGACAAGCAAAATCAATAATCAATAATAACTTATAAATGACAAAACCTCCAAATTTTCCCGTTTATCTTAGTGTAAAGAATTACAGGTACAGTACAACCCTACAATATGTAGAGTTATCTCAGATACCATCAAGCACATTATCTACTGTCTGTACTGTGCATTACAATCAGGGGTGTAGTCGAGGGTAAAGTTTAACACAAGTAAACGCATTTTGCCCACCCCTTTGAAATGAGGCAGATAATTTACTCACCTATTTGTATTTTCAGATCAACTGTATCAATCAATGAGGGCAAACAAGGTGGGTAAACTACTCACCTTGGATAGTTTACCTAGTACCTCTGTATTTATCACTACACACCCCTGATTACAATTGATGACAACTGTGCAATTCTCTATAGTAAGGTCAAGCAAAGGTAAAATATAGCTGACTATTTAGTGATTACAGATAACATCAAGGCAACTTAATGTTTTACTTGCTCCTGAAACCTGGTATCTCTTAGCCTAGGTAAACCCAGCCCCCACGTGACCTGCTCTCTCAGTTCCCAGTCAGAACAGGTCTGAGAGCAGGTCACGTGGGGGATGGGTTTACCCAGGCTAGGTATCTCTAGCCTTCACAAGTGCATCACATTGGATTGAAGGACTTCTCAGTGCAATTTTCACACTTTGCAAAGTCATCCTTTGGGCCGCATTGGATCCTTTGGCCGCATGTTTGACACCCCTGCTGTAGATGCTTAACAGATTCTTTATTCTTTATTCGGATCCCCATTAGCTTCCGCTGCGGCAGTCACTAATCTTCCTGGGGTCCACACAAAACCATACAACATAAAACATGCAATACAAACAACAACTGACACTCATCAGTCCAACCTACTGTAAGTAGCACAATGAAACCGTCCTAGTGATAATTAACAGTACAATATATGAACAGAGGTTAAGAGTACAGAAGTTAAAACATCATGTGCTTCACATGTAAGGTGACATCATTCCAATTGTTTGGTCTCTCTCATAAACATCTGTTTAAGTGATTTTTTTTAACAAGTATCTGCTTCTGATTTGTTTAGTAGTTTGTATAGATCATGAGTTGCACTGACTGGAGGCTCTATAGATAACAGATTTTTTTTAAGTATATTTGAGTTTGGTTTAGGACGATTCAAATAACCTAGGCTTGCCTATCTGGTCTGATGACTATGTTTTAAACCTGAATTAACTTAATTGATCTCTGAAAAATTCAGGCTTCCCCTCCACTATTGCATTTCTGGCAAATTTTAGAAGACTAGGTGTTAATTTTGCCTCAATAGTCAACCATACTAAACTGTGGTGCATACTTGCAACATTGGTTCTGAAAGAACAGTGAAGAGCAAGTCTTACAGCTCTATTTTGTACGAGCTGGAGTTTATTAATATCTCTTTTGGCAGCAGAGGACCACACAACCATACAGTAACATTCTGTTTGCTTCCTGTTCCACACACACCTGCTTCTCATCCCCTGGAGCTACTAAATTATTCAGAGAATATGTAGGTACGTTCATTACTCTATAGATAATCTGTTAAATATCTACTGACAAAGCGAGTACATTTGAACTGTTGAATGTCAACTAATAAGCTGTTGAAGTGTTACAAATACTCTGAAGACTAAAAAATTGGCTAGTAAAAATATGAAAGCTTGTCAATTCTGATCCAAGCTTGGATAATTCTTGCAACTCCTTTGGCTCTTTTGGATGAATGCACCTCAGAGCAGCTGCACGGTTGCAACAGATTTTTGTTGTTGCCAAATGTTTGATTTAGGGGCAGGGTGGCCCTGACATTATAAAGTTTAAAGGGATAGTTCACCCTAAAATGGAAAATTCAGTCATTATGTAGTCACTTCCATGTCAGTGAAAATGCTATTGAAGTTCACAGGACCAAACACACAGTGAGTTAGTCCCTGTAGTTCTGTCTCAGCCGTCTCCCAAGACTTTGACTTTGTTTACCAAACTTTCTTTGCATGTACTTATTAATTATGCATATGAACCTCAGGCATGCAAACCTGCAGCAGCAGCGTTAAAATATATTCCAGGCCTATTAACTGAGAAAAATGGCTTTATTTCATTTAATGATGCAAAAACATCAAATTAGACTGTTTGGGGTGTTTTGTAATATGTGCGTGACTCATATTTTGCAGATGTTTTGCAGCATTATGTCAATAGCTGTGTTTCCATTACAGTTTTTCGCAAAAGAATTGCGATATTTCTACAACTTCGACAATGTACAATTGCGACTTGTAGGCGTTTCCATTGAAGTTGCGTTTGAGTGATTCCCCGTTGCAGCAGCTGCCACAGTGATTACGCACGGGGATCTGCCCCATATCCCGTCCCCTGCATGCTCAAATCCAACCAATGGTCAATGCAAATCCCAACATGAAGTTACAATGCATATAAACGAGCCTGATTATCAATTCAAAAGAAAATGAGTCGCAAAATGTTGCTGGCTGCGTGAATGCAGTCAGCGCGACAGGCAGAGGAAAAAAGGTAGCCTAATAGCCTACAACTGGTCCGATTTAGAGATGGAGGGGGGAAAAGGCTGATTTGGTTCTATAATTGCACCTGAAACGTGTGCAATGTATTAGCCTACTCACAGTCACTGTATTCACTTCAGACAGCACCACCGCACCAGTGTGTGCTTTTCATCCTCTCATCTCGCCGCTGTGCCAAATGCGCGCACACAGGCAGCCTGCTGTCACCATGGACCGATTTCTGCCATTAAACATTATCTAATTTGCCCGGCTACGCTTTTGCATAACACTCGTCTTTCTGCTAGGTAGCGTTGCTTCAAAGTTTTCCACTTGCTGCGGAGGTTTTGACACGGCTATCGAACCTTACTTACCAAACTTATTTTCCGCTCCTTTTCCAAGGGATAATATGGGTCACATGACGTGCAAATGCGAAAAATGTGTTTCCATTACACTTTTGCGATAAACTTCTATATCGACACGTCTGAAAAACCACCTCATGAGAGCGAAAAAACTTTTTGCGATATTTGGGAGGTTTTTCGAAATTCACGTGTTTCCATTACCCAATTTCTATTGCGATATATAGATTTTGCGCATTTCTGAGAGTAATGGAAACACGACTATTGTCGTTCCGCCAAATGAATATTCTTGTATCCATGCTAGTGGTTTGGGTTACTTGAGGCCTTGTGGCTGCAGTGAGAATTGGAGGCGGGGTTTTACTACGAACTCTAAATTTAGACCAATCCATCCCCGCTTGGCACTGAGGATACAAGAGAGCGAGTGGGTCTAAGGGCCCATTCAGACACAATGCGATGCTCGCATTGCCTCCAAGCCCGACGAACTACAGCCGGTCTACTATTAATATACGTCTCGACGGATTGTATCTGAATTCAGCCTAAGGCTCAGAAACAAATATCCACTTGAGGTGCTGCAGCTCTCACCTGTCTTGCCCTACAGCAAAGCTGCTCTGGCTTAAAGTTATAATCTCAAAGATGTTCATGTAAATAAATGTTTTTTAAGTCACTATCTATCTGATAGTGACTTAACACCATGATTGAACCTATGGCCCATTGATGGAAGCCTTTGCATTTTCAGTATTGCAGCATTTATGAACTTGGTGTCTGTGGTGACACAGGGTGGGCGGAGCTAACACAATAGACTCACTCTTTAGGTTACTGTAGGTTGTAGCTTCACACAACTCTTGTGTGACGTAGGATAACAAGCTACTTTTTTCCAGTCTCTGCTAGCATTACGGGTGGTTACTATGGCCGAACAAACTGCCTAATGTTACATAATAAGTTTGGATCTCACCTGCAATTACCACTCATCGCCATAGGTGTCACCCAAGAGAACAAAACTGAAATCTTATGGATTATAACTTTAAAGAACATTTTAAACTCACGTTTGCATTTTGCATGTGATTCTTGACCATACAGCATAACAGCAGAATAAGCAGGGTATGATTCAGGAGAGACAGGGACATGTGAGGTATTTCTTGAAGAGATTAATGACACTTTGTGTGCATGTGTGGATTAGCTTAATCAACATCTGGTGAACCAGTGACAATGACATCACATGATGTCACCGTTTGTGTAGATGTGTAACTGTGGTTTGGGTTTGGTACAGTACAATGACTTTTGGTTTGTGTGTGCAGTTGGGTGGGAAAAGGTGAATCACCTTCTGACAGGTCTCAATGAACTCATCGATGGTCACTACACCGTCTCTGTTTCTGTCCATCTTCTGTAGCAAGAGGAAATAAGAATAAGCATGACAGAAAAACTCATGAGGATGATCTCATATCACTGTACCATGTGACCTGATTGTGCTGTGTGTGTGTGTGTGTGTGTGTGTGTGTGTGTGTGTGTGTGTGTGTGTGTGTGTGTGTGTGTGTGTGTGTGTGTGTGTGTGTGTGTTTCATTTGGTAGATCCACAGAACCTGGAAGAACTTGTCCACGTGCACAGAGGGGGCATCGTCCCGCACACAGGGGTAGGTGTACTTCCCCATCATGTCATAGATTGACTTCATGATCGCCAGCATCTCCTGAGAGGAGAAGAGAGGACAGGACAGGACAGGACAGGACAGGACAGGACAGGACAGGACAGGATAGGACAGGACAGGACAGGACAGGACAGGACAGGACAGGACAGGACAGGACAGGAGAAAGACTCAGAGTCTTTTTCTGTTTCGGAATCATTTCTACGTCTACATATTTCCAGTGTGTTTTATGGATCTAAAGCTGGCTTTCCAAACACAAGACGAGATTAAAGATATGGTCCCCCATGAATGACACAATCCCTCATATATCACCTTGTTTTGACCTGTAATAGAGAGCCGCAGGGATGAGTCCGGAAATCATCGATGCTAACAGTCCTGGTTCTTCACTGTTTTCGCCTATGGGAGTTTTGAATGGGTTTTTGGCGCAATGCTTCTAATAATCTCCCTGGGCAACGCTGGCTTAATCAAATGCGAACCAGTGTTTAGTAATATCATCTTCACACACGGGGACCACTTTTATGATTTTGAAGCTTTTACGTGCTGTTAAAAGGGCGGCTAGCTAGCAAACGGCTAAATGAGACTACACTGTTGAGTCGATGGGGATTATACATCAATAACGTCACCACTTCAAAGGACGAACACGGAAATTCTCTTTCCCTCACCTGGTTCAGCCCGTTCAGCCCGGGGTAATCAGTGCACACATCCAACAACAGTCCAGGTTGAGCGCTGACATGACGTGGAAGCCTATGCGACAGTGTGTAGTTCTGGATTAGCTTAGCTCGAGCTTTTTACTTCTAGGGCTCGCATTTACGCTACAAAACTGATGAAAGTGGTCCTCATGTGTGAAGATTATCCGACTGAACTCTGGTTCGCGTTTGATTAAGCTTGCGTTGCCCAGATACCTTATTAGAAGCATCGCGGCAAAAACCCATTCAAAAATCCCATAGACAGAAACAGTGAAGAACCAGGAAGTCCGGGACTTCCGCGTTCTGACTACAAAAATACGTCATCCCTGCGGCTCTCTATAGCATCACCCAATGCACCAATGGCAGAATGCAGTGGTGAGCCATGATGAGTTTTGTTTAGAATTGAATCATTGCTGGTGCATTTCATTATGGGGGATAAGTCATTCTAGAGTCCATAAACAAAAAAACTATCAAGGTCTTTTGTGAAACCTGTGTAAAATGGGTCTCAAATGTCAGGAAAGCAGAACAAATTGTCCAGCAAAACAAAAGAAATCAATGTGAAGTATCACTATCACTTGTGTTGATATGCGCTGAAGCCAAGACAGGGAGCAGAAGCCAGTGTACAGTAGCGTATTTGAAATAAAACAGTGTTTTGGTTGAACTCTCCCTGCCGTCTGTGATTCTGTGTTTCTCAAACCCTGCAGAGGTGTCCTCACATACCTCTTTGGTAATGTAGCCATCCTTGTTAATGTCATATAGGTTGAAGGCCCAGTTAAGCTTCTCAGTGACCGAGCCCCTCAGCAACACAGACAGGCCAATGACAAAATCCTCAAAATGGATTGAGCCATTTCTGTCGATGTCAAATGCATTGAATAGGAAATGGGCGTAGGTGGTTGCATCTGTATCACAACGGACGGGGGGAGAGAGAGACAAGGGAGAAAAACATGACAAACAAGAAAACAGGACCCAGAACACACAGCATGGAATACACTTTGCTTGCATGCAAGATCAAGAGAGACGGAGAGAGAGAGAGATAATGAGAGGAGAGATTGTGTCATCGTCTAACCTCCTTGGGGAAAGAACTGAGAATAGATGGACTTGAACGTCTCCTCATCCACCAACCCACTGGGACACTCCTGCCAGAGAGAGGAAGAGTGAGAGAAAGGGCTGTGCATTGGAATATTTCAGGCCTATATATGGCATACTATAATGGCGGGTAGAGCAATTAAGAGCATCTCAATTGTCCGTGAGATGGAGCGGCGCCCGGACGTACGTTCTTGAAGCCCCTATAGAGAGACTGCAGCTCCTTCTTGGTGAACTTGGTCTGAGCCTGCAGCTGGTCCAGCCTCTCCGGCTGGTGACGCACCGTCGACAGCTCCAAGTCAGTGTCACTACTGTCTGTGGGAGAGAGAGAGAGAGAGAGAGAGCGAGAGAGAGAGAGAGAGAGAGAGAGAGAGAGAGAGAGAGAGAGAGAGAGAGAGAGAGAGAGAGAGAGAGAGAGAGAGAGAGAGAGAGAGAGAGAGAGAGAGAGAAGACGGAGGGAAGGGAAGAGAAAAAGAGGGAGGATGGGGTAGACATTGAGTGCGAGGATGCAGGCCAACATTCAGGGAGGGACAGGAGCACACGTTCAGGAGGGAGGCATCAGGTACAGGAACGGGTGGGGGAAGGTGCGAGAACAAGAGAGAGTTAGCAAGAAACGATAGATGAGCTAAAGGCAGACAAACGGAGGACTGAAAAAGAAGAGGAGGTACTTCTGTACTTTCTTTAGAGCGGGGGTCGTTACCAAACAAGCATCGTTTAGGCTTATCCAGAAAGCCACAGTTGTGAGGTAGACAATTTTAGAAATTCAATCAATGTCAGCTTTACTCACAAAGCAAAATTCTGAATCGAATTTGGTCTCGTGCAATGTTGGCTACTAGTTCACACACACTAAGAGAAAGCACCGCACGACTGGGGAAAAAGAAACATCATTCAAAAAGGAGGGAGTTTCTAGAAACCATAAGAAAGTCGGGTTTCTGCCGTTTCCATACTCACCATCTTTAGACAGAGAGAACAGAGGAGGAGGGGTGGTGGTGATAAAGGACACCAAATGGAGAAAGAGTGAAAGAGAGTAATTGGAGAGAAGTGGGAGAGCGATAGTAAGTGGAGAAAAAACAACAACAAAGAAAATAGTCAAGTCAGATTGGACACTGAGAGAGATATGGCCACTGAGCGCTCCATAGGAAAAGAGTCAAGTTATATTCCCAAAAAACATCCAGCAGAGCAGTGAAATACAATCAAGACAGTTGGCTAACATAAACCAAAAGCATATGAAGGGAGCTGACAGTGGGAGGCAGCCCATGCTGGATCGTTCCTTTGATGTTCATGAAAAACAATAAGACATACAATACAGTCCTGTACTGTACATGTTAGTGCTGCTGAGGGGGAGCCAGCAGGAGATGGACTCCTCCACCAAAGCCAGAGAAGAATATTCCCATAGACTCAATAGGACATTATGTAAAGTCAAATGTAGATCTACTTTATATCCCATTTACAGCATCCTTTTGTCATTCCTGCTCATCTCAGTTAGATATTGCTATTTAGATGAAGATGAACGTGTGTTGACATGACCAGAGCCCCATAATGACGCACATTTCCATAAACCCCAGGGTTACATGGCATGACGTTGCGACAAAATCCAAGCCAGATTTGAAAGTTTTCTCAAATTCTCAAATTTTCTGAAATATATTCAAACACAAGACTCATTTCTATCAAGTATGAATGCAATATAGTTTGAATTTGCGTTTTCATAATATCCTTTGAAATTATCGTAGAATCATATTTTTATGAATGAGGCCCACGGTTCTTTCTCTCATCTTTCTTAGCACTTTCTCCCCTTCACTCACTCTCCACTTCTTTCTTTCTCTGGATCTATCCAGACCGGGTGACATATTATTTGCAAGAGTGTGGAAGTAACTAATTCCAATTGTGGAGCTTTGTTTATTTATTTTATAATTTAAAATATTTCAGTTAAAATAATTGAGCTTGAACTCTATTTTGAAAGCTACTTTGACTCAACTAGATTTTTACACCGATACTTGTACTTAAGTAATATATCAGCAAAGTAACAGTACTTCTACTTGAGTAGGACATTCTAGTACTTGTTCCAACACCAAATATTTACAAGTGGGTTAAATGAAAATGAATACTTTCCCATCTCTGCTTGCATCACCCCCATCATCCCTCTACCTCCTCCCCCCCCCCCCCCCCTTCCCGTCCCAGCAGGTTGTCTCACCGGTCTCAGTGATGTCGATGAGGCCCAGCAGATGCATCAGTTTGAGGAACATGATCACCAGGCAGACGATGCCAACTGTCTGCAGTCCCTCTGTCTCCCACCTCACACCTCCCATCTTCTGCTATCTTCTTCCTTCACAGTCCTTTTCGCACCTTGGCTCCACGACGCTCCATGCTTCTAGATTGTCATGACCTATGTACTATTTATGTGCTTTTCCCACAGCCCGATCTCAGTCTCCAACTCTCTCTCTCTCTGCTCTTCTTCTCGATCCCTTCCCGTCAGTGAAACGCTGTCAGTCAGCCGTCGCTCTCTTCCTGTCACACTTTTCTCTGACTCTATTTAGCTCGCTCACTCTGCCTGTTTTAATAGACTAGGCTATATTTTTCTGAGCTCAGTCCATCTCCAATGCATCTTGTCTGTCCTCATTCAGGATATTATCCACAAGTAAAAGCAAGGTTTTCAATTCCTTTATTGATGTCAGCTGGATTTTAAAAAGAAATCCCTCCAAAATGAGAAAAAAGATACCCCAAAATCTCAACCACAACTTTAATCCGAAAAAATCCAAACAGAGGAAGAGCTGGCTGGCATACTGTCACATCACGCGTGTAGGTCTTTGGTACAGAAGCAGACAGTTGGTTTGTCTGCATGATTACTCCAATGAATGTTATTCCTGTAATCGGTGACACAACCAACGCCAAACGATATCCAACTGGCTGATGTACTACAACTCCCTCCTCTATTTCCTGCCTCCCCCTTTCTCACGTCGTTAATTTCTGCTAATTAACCTATGAACTCCTGAGAAACCAGAGAAATCCTGCATCTGTTACACCCAAATCCTCAAGAGGCAGTGCCTCAGGGTACAGGAGAATAACAATGCTCTAAGTGATTACGGGTAACTGGGATTTTAATTTGGACAGGGTGATGGCATAGGTCAACAGGTGGCCTGAATCCCATTTTCCCATGTCAGCTCCTGAATCCACTTTGTAATTGTTCTCCTGTCTCTCCCGGGATCCATAACACAGATTCCTGCTGCACTCAGCCATCGGAGGCCGGGCAACCTTCACACAGTTATACCGTAATACAGGGCAACGGTGAGCCAAGGATCCCTCGGGCCCTGTGACACTTATTCAAACCTCATTTCCCTGTCTCAGTAGAGTAGTTAACATTTTGGAGCGATCTGTGTCCCCCTCTAGAGGAGAAAAAGAGGAACCACAGGAGGGAGAGTGGTGTACACAGTAACAGGCCGTTTTGACCCCAAATGTCCTACTACGGAGACGTAAGTCGATCCTTTACAAGGGGAAGAAGAGACAAAAACAGCATGCTACTGAGAAGGTCTGTGGAGGTAAATGGACCTGGATGTAGTGGCCTGTCTCAAACTACAAACGTCTGCTTTGAAAGCTTAGGTAATGAGACACGGTCCTCTTTACAACTTTTGTAACTTTTCCTGCGGGTCCAGGAAATGGATCGATGGATGGAAGTTCCTGTCTTCTTGAATGCTTGGGCAAATGGAATCTTTTCACTGCAAGCATTCACTCTGTCTATCTATCAATATCAGGTTCAGGAAAGTGATGGATGGATGGATGATGGATGGAGGTTCCTATGTTCTTGAATGCTTGGGCAAATGGAATCTTTTGACTGTAAGTGTTCATTACAAGCAATCTATCTGATCAATAATGTAAACGCCTAACTCAACATAGAAATGGGCAAGCAAATAACAAATGAACAAATCTCAAAACTCAAATCCCTTCGGTCTCTGTCTTTATTATACTGGATATTGTTATCAGAAAGGCTCAAAATAGACCTCATGCGGCTCCAAAGACAAGGCTAACTCAGGATGGGCAAATATTGATGGCGTCCCAAAATAGGACGGACTGAGTTGGATTTAACCCAATATCGACAGCAGAGAGGAGAGGAGCAGAAACAACAATCAAAGGCCACCAGCTTGGTTTTACATCAGATCGTTAGCTGGACTCCAAACACACAAAGGTGTGCACACACATGTGCCCCCCCCCCCCCCCCCCCCCACACACACACAGTGTTGTTGTTTTTTGTAAGCAGCATCAATGGATTTTATGTTGAGTTATATTTAATGTAACAGATAAAGTACTTAAAGTCCCTGGAAACCAAAATCCACCAAAACGTTCTAACTATGTTATTTAGGGTCTTATGTTAGTAACTGTCTGCCTCAGAAATTATTATACATTACTTTCAACCCAAAGCCTTAAAATCGACACTTTTCTACAAGATTCTACAAAGTACTTCCTCATTGAAGAGAGCAGTGCGTGAGGTGCTAAAATGCAGGAGCTTATGACGTCATAAGCTCTATATAACCTTTGTACACGTGCGCAACTCGCCCTACTGTGTGTGTGTGTGTGTGTGTGTGTGTGTGTGTGTGTGAGTAACTTCGCGTCACCAGGCTGTGTCGAGCGCTATGCTGTTCTCTCTCTCTCTCTCTCTCTCTCTCTCTCTCACTAGTCCCGAGAGAGAGAGAGAGAGAGAGAGAGAGAGAGAGAGCACACAGAGTGGGAGACAGACACGCTGTGGGGGCAAAGAACGGACAGAGATCTCTTCCTCTCAGAGCCGCGGAGCAACGCGCGAACACACACACACACACACACACACACACACACACACACACGCGCGCGGTGTGTGCACAGTGCACACACCGACACTCATCTCTCTTTCTTTCTTTCTCCGTTTCCCTCCCCCCCTCTCTCTCGCGCTCTCCGAGAGACAGAAATTTCCCTGCTGTAGACTGGACACGCCCACACAGTCCGCGGGAGAAAGTACACTCTAAAAAATAATGAAATCTCATGAGTTTTGCCATGGCTGTCAAACCTAAATTTATAAACTTTGCGACGTTCATCATCGTTCAAATTCGGCTGGTGGCTTATTAACATAGGATCCTGTGATGTGATGAACTCAAAATGCTAAATAATAAAGAAATATTTCTGGTTTCCAGGGACTTTAACCTTGTTTGTCTGTTGATTAATGGCGAACATTGATCAACAGGGTGTGTGTGTACAGAAACACTGCAAAAGCAAAGTGAATCAGCAAAAGCATTGGTACAAGGGCAGCTGCACATGTGAGTCATATTCAGTTGAATAAGTGTGTGTGCCAAGTGTGTGCCAGCTTTACAAAGTCTGACGTTCATCTCTTTCATTTGTGACATTTTAAAGCAACATGAGGCAACCAACAGTCAACATGCATTAATCACAAAAACTGCAAAATTAGATAATGTGGCAAGGGGAACAGTATCAGGAAAACATAATATGCCAAAACACAGACAAGCTGCATTGGCAAACAGTGATCACAGGTCGAAGCTTGCGACGCAGGATATCGACGTACACTAAACACTACAAAACTAGCACAGAATTCAACACCTCTGTGACAGTCTGCAAAAAATGGCGAGCTGTGAGCTTCACCAAGCCGGTAGCCTATTTATGGCAGCGCAGGTCATTTGGGAACTGCTTGTATCGAAGGGCAAGGCACAAATATAACCTGGCTGGCGTGAGGAGCACAAACTCTGGCCCCTTGAGCAGTGGGCACAGTAATATGCTCTGATGAATTCTCTTTCACTCTCCAGGTTTACATTTGGAGGAAGCCACAGGATACCATCAGCCCCCAGCGTCTGCTGCCAACTGGTAAACAACCTGCAGATGAGGAGTTGCAGAAGTAGACGACAGAATGACACGGTAGGTAGGTGGTCAATTAGTCCCACTGGGAGATGATGAAGTGGCAAGAACAACAGGAGGAAGATGGATCATCAGAAAAAAGGGGGGGGGGGGATTTTGGGGGGCTGAGGGATAGCCAGTGTCCTTCAGGGTCAGAGAGTACTACAGACTCCATATTTAGGCGGCCTTAGAGAAAACCTGTTCGATACTGCATGTATAATTAATGTGAAGTAATGCTAAACCGGGGTGTAGGTCCTGCCTCTTGAATCACCACAGTGGAAGAATGGGGGGGGGGGGGGGGTGTTTTAGGAGGAACTGAAGATTGGAGAGATTGGGAGAGGAGAGGAGTGATAAATTATGAAAGGACATTACTGATGTTTTTGTTGAATTTATTACTGACGATGCCCGGCCATAATATGGCACTAATGCGCCGACTGGAGCCTTTCTGCTATAACTGCCTGGCACACTGAGTACAGGGCACTCTGAGTACAGGGCACACTGAGTACAGGGCACTCTGAGTACAGGGCACTCTGAGTACAGGGCACACTGAGTACAGGGCACTCTGAGTACAGGGCACTCTGAGTACAGGGTACTCTGAGTACAGGGCACTCTGAGTACAGGGCACTCTGACTGGCTGGCCTTTGGCTGAAAACTAATGAAAGAGTAGAGCACTATCTAATGCCTCTTTCCAAAAGTAAGTCCAAAAGTAAATTCTCACATGTTAGGCTGCTACTTCTCTAAAGGCCCATCAAGGTTTTACAGTATATCTCTTAGCAGGCTAAACAAACATCCCGTAAACGATCCACTCTTCAAAATGCCATATGCATAAGTGTGCTACACTGCTGAAATTATAAAACAAAAATAATGTTTACAAATACATTAATACATAATCATTTAAAAACTCTCTGAGTTCATTACCCAAAAGTGAGCATCATTCCAAAACGCAGCATCCACCATTTAAAAAAGTGACACCTATTTTCAAAAGAAAAATAGAATAAATCAATAATTATAATTCTCATCATTATAATGACTATAATTATTATTGTAAGGACAAAAATGTGGTACTTAAAGTAGTCGGCAGTAACTCATGTCTTTGATTGGAAAGTTACCACACTTTTACTGGGTCCTGGCCAGGCTGTCCTCACAAGACTTTTGTTTTTGTTTCAAGGGGGTTATAATTCACCTTTTTCCACTTCCCACCCAATTCACCCATTTTGTGTCTAAAAGGCAGGAAGTTACACAGGTGCAAGCAGAACATTAATGAGGGTTTCCAACTTCCAATCCATTTGGTGATCCAGTGCCGGGGCCCTCGTTAATGTTCTGCTTGCAGCTGTGTTACTTCCTGCCTTTTAGACACAACATGGGTGAATTGGGTCGGAGTGAAAAAGGCTAATGAATGATATTTATGAATGCGGTTGTGTGAGTACGAGCATGCATGCAGTGCATACGCCAGAGTCGGGAGCCGTAACCAGGAAGTAGCGGCGACCTCTAGCGGTCTTTAATGTAACGACAGTCTGATATTGAAATAGCTCACTGACAAGTAAGGGTGAAGGGGTGGGATTAGTGCACCAGTAACTTCCTTGTCTTCAAAGCGCAAGTGAGAGAGGCAGGTTCACGTCCCAACGTAGTCCGGTTATAACCATAACCCTAACCAAGTTGTTTTAGTTGCCTAACCTTAACCAAGCTGTTTTTCAAATTAACCAACGTGGCGTGTTTAAAATTAACCATATCCCACGTGAGGCGTATCACTTAAGCCGTTTTCCCACATGCGTACCGGAAAATTAGCTGTAAGTCAATATCGGACATTTCCCTTCACACCTCTCCTCTGGCATGTGGGAATCTATCAGCGAAATTGCCTGTATGTGGGGGGGGGGGGGGGGCGGCACTGCAGAGCGGGTGGGGAGTGACGTGTCGGCAAAACTCAGAATGGTGAAATAAGTTTGCTTGTTTATCCGTTCACCTGCGTCGCGTTGAAGCACTTTTTACAGACTGGCTTCATTTGATGTGTCCGGGCTTGCCTTGGCTGTCGGCAACGTTGCTTAGTCCCTGTCGGGCTGTGACTGAAGGAGGAGGACGGACTGTGGCCAGAGAGCGAGCAGAGAGGAGAGGGGAAAATCAGCACACACACACATGAAGCTGACATAGGCTACTGCTCTTATTATCACAAGATCATTTCGCCAGTTTGCTTTAATGTGCGCTAATGATTAGATTATGCCCGCTGGAACATTAAGCAACGTGTGTACACCTCGCCCATGAGAGTGTCGCGCAGAATATGAAGATAGACTAAACCGGGGACAGATCATGACAGTGTTATGTACCTCTGCGCTGCTGCGTGAGACTAGAGCCGTCTGGAAGCGAGAGAGACCAGGAGGGAATTTATTTTGGGAAGATGCTCTGAACAATTTTGACGACGTGGAATGGAAGCGTCATTTTCGCATGTCCCGGTATTACGTGCTGAGTCTGGTCCGACCCGCACGCAAGATCACCCGGTGGCGAAAACCACTGGAAGCGCGTTTGCGACTGGCAATAGTCCTTTGGTGGTACGCAACACCAGGGGAATATCGAACAATCAGCTGTGTATTTGGTGTTGGACTGTCTACTGTGTGCAACCTGGTCCACGAAGTCACAGCCCACTGATAGCGGAAAATGACTGGACCCCTTTCTCACCTGTCTGTCTATCGCGGCATACCGCTCTTCTGACTAGCTCAAAACTGGTGAAATGGCCGCGACGACGGGGTCGCGCTTATACCGGCACGGCGCCTTTCCCACATGCAGCCATTTGACCACGTTCCGGTCATTTTGCGGTACAAAGCGCATGTGGGAAAAGGGCTTTGTATGCACATGTTGTTTTGGGAGTGGAAATTTACTTATTCCAACCCGATCTCCCAAAAAATTGTAAAATAGCAA
>NC_139631.1:17906891-17919391 GCF_964638095.1 Poromitra crassiceps | reverse complement strand
TGAGACATTGTTTGATCAAGTGTGCAGACAGGTAAGTGAATGAGCGGAGAAGCAAACAAAGCAGAGAAACAATAGCAGTGCCTACCTGAGCGGTGGTATCTGGTGGCACTGTGGCCACAGTGGGACAGGCAGCCGGGACGAGAGAGGCGTCTCCTGGCCTCCACAGAGACAGCAGCCATCATTGCTCCCATGGTGCAGCGGAGATACCGCAACAGGGCCAAAAGCACTAACGAACTGCTCTGAGATGCTCTGGATACAGCTGGAGATACTAGATCATACCCAGAGACTCCAACAAGACAAGATCTGAACTTTAAAAGATGTTAACTCACAGAGGCCTGCAGTGACAGGGTGCTAAAAAAAAGACTAAATATGATAACTGGTGCTAGAAATCACAGATCAGTCTGAAACAAGGGAAAATAGGTCTGTCTCTCACATCCCGGATAGAGGCAACTGTCTGGCACTGTGGGAAGGGTTTTGCGCTGTGTGTGCGTGTGTGTGTGTGTGTGTGTGTGTATGGTGTACATCCGCGTATCCGCGTGTGTATTTGAGGTCACATTTGGAAATCTGTTTGAATTTGTGACATTGAGTCAGGGAGAGAGAGAGAGACAGAGAGAAAGAAGTGGGGGGATCAAACAGCACTGCAAAGAGCTGTTGACCTTTCACATCAAACACCTCCACATTCCTCTGTTTCTGCCTCTGTCCCATCCCCCCACCCCTCTCTCTCTCTCTCCCTCACCCTCACCCCGTAGAAGCCTTTCTGACTCCCATGCTATTTCTCACTCTCTCTAATAAACTCTCTCTCATGCAAATTCTTACACCTATGTGTTAATGGAAACACGAGCAACACTCCATCATCTCATTGTAGGTGAACACAGTGCGCTGAGATCATCAAAATCAGTGGCAGTCAGAGTCACAAATTGATCAGGCTCAGGCACAAAAAAGGTAAAAATTCATAAATGCCTGTGAATTTTTTTTGTGTGGCCAAAAAAAAGCCCTGACAGTTAGAGTACCGTTAAACATTGATGCGTGCATACAGCCACTGTCCCCAATGGGCCACCCTAGTGTCCTCTAGAGAGAGAGTGGCGTCAGCGGAGGACCAAAATGTGAGACTCATTAGCCAATGAACAGCCAGGAATGGGTCTCGCGCTACTTTTGCATACTAAAATAAAGCTGATAATGTACAATTTGATTCAAGGGGGGAAAACCCTTTCAGAGTACAACACAAACTGTCTATTTTCCTGCAACTCGACAGTGCTGCTTAATCCAGGACCTTACTTCCTGGAACTCTTGAGAGTAAAAAACTGGTCCATTGGAGTGAATGGAGATGTCGGAACTCTTCTATTATACGGCTCTGGGCCACCCACCATAGGTGGCGTTACTGATAAGAACACAGTATTGCAGCCTATCCACCTTATTTTTGAATGCCCCACTGTAAAAAAATAATTGTGGGTACAAGGTCCGGTTTAACGTGACTTATTGTTTGCAGCTTGCCATTTCCTTTGTTATACTCGGCTGCAGACCCGAATTATAAACCGGAAACTGGAGTACGTTATAAAAGTTATAAATATAATCACGTTATAAACAACTAACCAATGCTGGGGGTCCGTATGGAAACAGTGTTACTCGAAATAGTTAAAAGTTAAATCAATTTGGTCATTCAGTGGCATTTTACTGCCATGTAAAGTAACTATTACGCTAGCCGCTAGCATTAGCCACAGTAGCCGACTACCCACAATGCATTATGTTATCCCAGCGCCCGAAGCGATATTTTTTTTCGGATGATGGCGAAGGCTGGAGGCACCCTCTCTGCCTGTGATTGGCCTAGCGTCAAACGTTCATCCAATCACATTTGCTTGGCTATCCTGCGTCTCTTGTTTTTATGTTGTTCTCTTGTCTAATGTTTTATGTTTTTTTTTATTGTTTCAAGTGTTTTATGTTTTTTTATGCCTCGTCTTACTATATGTTTTATGTGAGGACCACAATGGAAATAAGCCTTCAGGCTTTTTTGTGTTTTTATCCTCGGTGATTGATTATCTGTTCTTTTCTTACTATATGTACTGTTGTGTTCTTCTTGTTTTTATCACCAAATAAATTCATTCATTCATTCATTCTTTCTACAGTCTGTGGTCAGACAGACAGCAGTTTAGCTTGCTAGCATGCATGAAAGACGCCACTGTGTGTTTATGTTTTTGATATAGTCTGGTCTCTGGTTTATAATGCTTCCGCTACGAAGAGGAGTGCACCACTAGGTGGAGACATGCATCCATAGCAGTGTTGATTTCGTAGACAAAAACTATGAGGAAAAATGTTAGTCGACTACCTATTTTCACTGGCGAAAACTAGACTAAATGTTAGGGAGGGACGAATTGGGAAGAGATCCAATCAGAAGAGAAGAAGACGTTAAACATCTGTGTCTGTATTGCACATTCAAACCTTAAAGCAATTCCAGAATAACAGATTAATATATATTTACAATAAGTTTGGAAATTCTAATGAATAGTTACGGTTTTCTTTGACTAAGATGAGATGAAAATACTTAGACACTTAGTCGACGAAAACTTGACTAAATAAAATCTGGATGAGATTGACTAAATATGATAAGAACTTAAGAGAAAGTGGGTTATAGCTCACTCAGATAAACATGTGAATGTTGTGTGATATGCAAAGGTTGTTGGTTCAGTCACAGCCTCAGCCTCTTAAAAAGTACTTACATTATAAGCTGCAGCAGCAGTGATCCTTCTTTATCATCACCAGTGATAGAAATAAGCTGATGAAGGAGACTAGTCAGTCCCTGACTCTAGCTCAACTCACTGGTACAAATCTCACCTGTCTCACTCTTTATGTTTTGTGTTATTGTCAGTGTGAATACAGTGTGTAGAAATCAGAAGCTTAGCTCCCAACAGCTCATAGCTCAGTCGGCTGAGTGGCTGTGTTACTGTCTCTGTCTGACAGGTAGACTGTTGGTTCAATTCCTGATGGAGGAGACATATTACAGCATTGCCCTGTCTTTAACATCACCTACAGGCAGATACACAGAGCGACACAGCGCCTCCTACAGATCCACAGAAATGGACACAGGACAGACTGCAAAGAGATCCAAACATGTCATATACTGAGTCTAGAGCACTTTCTCAAAATGTAATTTTTAAGCCTAGTGGGCAGCAACACACACAAAACGTACTTCCTATGTCAGTAAAATTTCAGCTCTCTGTGGTTTTCTGTCTCATAACCCTCAGCTCATGTCTCTGCAGAGGTCAGGGGGGGAGAACAGCCCCCCCCTTAGCTCCAGGTAGTGGCAGCGGAGCGGGAATTGAACCCACAACCTCTGGCCCCGGTGTCTCTGTGTGTATTATTCCTTCACACCACCAGCTGCCCTTCACACTCACAGTGCTTCTCCGGGCACTCTTGTCTCTTCCCTCTGCCTGTCACCATTCAAAAATGACTGAGGCTCGAACCCACGACCGCAAAAGTGGCTGAGGTCTCAATATTGCCAGGCAGCAAGCCTACTCTCTGTGCCACCAAGTCAGACTGATTGAGTGAGGTTTTCTCAGGGCTTTAAATGACTATTTCCTCTGGCTGTCGACATTCAAAACTGACTGAGGATCGAACCCACAACCTCAAAAGTCACTGAGGCTCAAACCCACAATCTCCAAACTGTTAGACAGCAATCCAACTCACTGAGCTAGTGGGTCAATTAAAAGTTAATTTCTTACCCTTGTGGTAGCATAGATCACATTGGTGCCAGTAGCAATATAAAGGAAACAGCTAAGATATATGCCATAAGGAATGTAACCTCTATTGAAGGCAGGTGGCAGCATTTAGCTGCTATGGTTTAGCCCATTAGACTCTAATGGCATTAGAGGATAATAAATGCCAGTCAGAGGATCTGCTTCATCTATGATGATGAAACATACCAGCTTTGATGAGCATGAGAATGATACAGTATAAACCACATGTCTTATGCCAGTTCATGTTATCATGTCATCAGAAGAAGCAGAACAGAATGACATTTGTTGCAGCAACTTGAGAGCATTCATATCTTTAATTCATTGGAATGCCTACATACAAATATATACATATATATATATATATATATATATATATATATGTATATATTTGTATGTAGGCATTCCAATGAATATATATATATATATATATACTGTACAACCTATGTTTACCACTTGTGTTGGCACGTGCTGCAATTTGTGACACGTGGGCGGTATCTGAGCCTTGTCGTGTAACGTTATACTTGTAATCACCAGTAGGAGGGTGACGTGAGCAGTTTTTTTTACCAGTCAGCAGCTCATATTCATGGTAAATCCGGTATGACGTGAATGCATCACTAATCTCCGGAACTGAACACTTTTAGGAGATTCTGGAGTAGCCTACTGCCTGAGAGTGATTTCCAGGCAAAACAACACCTGATGGAATTACTGATGGAGGAATGGAGTTGTGTCTCCTCTCTGGTTTCCGGAAAGCGTAGAATCCGAGCCAAGGTGCATGGAGTTTGCTCTAATTACTTGGCGTGGGCCCAAAGCCATATTAAGATATTGCTGTTTCTTTTATTGTGGCTGTGACTTGCACATTGCAAAGATACAGATGCTCTTAGTGCCTGTCACTCTAGACTCTAGAGTGACTCTAGACTCTAGAGTGACATCATACACCTCCTCCCCAATAGCCATGTGGTATCTCCTCCGTCCAGCAGGGGACACTGGGCACCACGCAATGCACAGCAGAGTGTGAACTGTGAAGGCATAACATTCATTCACAAACGCAACCAACGACCAAAGGAAAGGAAACATGAGAGAATGGATCAAATATTTCTGACTGTTCCAAGATCGCATATCGGCTTACTCAGCTGCAAACCAATAGGTGGACACTGTCACATCATCAGTTTCTGCCTTTTACAGCAGATTGATTGGAAACAACCAATGCATGGATATACAGAAAGCCACAAAGATATTTAATATGAAATGAACACCTCCATCGCTGCATTGAGACAGTTTTCTCATTTACAGTCAGTGAGGAACTCCATACAGCTCCACCATTATATCCAGGCCCGGATTAACACAGTGTGGTGCTCCTGGGTGAGCACACTTGGAAGTGCCCCTCTCCTTCCAGTTTACACATAAAAAAAAAAAATGGCAAAAAAGACCACAGATTTACATGAACTTACTGTATTGCTAAAGTACAGGCTCAACAAACATACAGTACTACAGAAAAATGTAAGACACATGTCTACTAATTTAAACAATAGGCCATCTTATATAGTGAGGTCAAGTTTTGAAAACTGGTCCCACTACATGGCTACTATGGGGACGAATATCATCACACATGAATACAATTGGGCTCATTTAATCCACAAGAGTCTGAGCTTTCCAGTAATACCCAATTTATGCAATTCTAATACTGTTTAGGGACCCCAGTAAGCAGAAATATTCAAATAGGATAGGTGAAAATAACACAGATCAGATATCTTGAGGTGAGAGGTCAAGGGACCCCTTTGAAAATGCCAGTTTTTCCCTCGCCAACATTTTGACTAACTTTGGAGCATTATTTTTAGCCATCTTCCAATGGATGCCCTAGGTCTTCTAGTTTCTGATATCAATATCTTCACTCTCGCTTTAAAAATGAGCCAGAACGAGCCTCTGAAAGACAGTAATGTCAGCCAGCCGCAGACGCCGGCGTCCTCAAGGAGTTGGTGCTCCTGGAGTCTTGGTGCCCCTGGGCACTCAGCCAATCCCTTATATGGATAATCCCTAAATCCGGCCCAGATTAATTGGCCCAGAATAATTGCCTCATGCATAAAGGTGAAAACGTGCACCAGAAGAGCACTGCATCTTCCCCCCAAAACCCCCACGCAAACCCAAAACATGCCACGTTAGCATAATAGAGCAAGCAGCGAGCAGATGAAAACTCTTTGAGTTGTGCTACATTATTGCCAGTGTTGATGTGCGCTGCCCTCTCCAGCCCCTTTACCCTCCAAAAAAAGTGATGCAACACAAACAACTGAGGCATTCAAATTTGCCGTATGGCTTCTCCTCAGAAGACTTTCGGAAAGAGCTGCAAAATGATTCCGCAGAGCGTCAGGGGAGACTCTAAACTCTTTCATGTTTCTCCGTCTCGGCCTCCCTGCCTCCCCCTCTTCAACGACTTAATCTATTCCAATTAAGACCAAGCCCAGTCGCACTGCTACAGATAATATAACATCATAATCCCCTCTTCATAAAGCCACCTCAGACTGCTAGGTTCAAAGCCAGCCTTAGCCACCCAATTAAAACAGTAACTTCTTCATCAAAGCAAGCTTGCGTCCCTCTCCCTCTGCCCTGGTTGTTTCTTCATTTCATTCCAGTCTCTTTCACCCATCTGCCCCCCCCCCCCCCCCCCCCCCCCCCCCCCCCCCCCACACACACACACACACACACACACACATGGTTAGACATACCAGAGTAAAATAAAAACAAAAAAACACCTGTGATCTATTTTCATAATCCCTCGCTCATCCCGTACGCCTTAAACAGTGGTTCTCAACATAGGGTCCTGGGACCACCAGGGGTCCTTGAGGGGGTTCCAGGGGGTCCCCAGCAAATTGATGACTTGTTCATCTGTACCTTTATTTAATTGACAAGACGTTTACACAATTGGAGAACGTATAAGAATGACTGTTTTGATCATAGTTTCACTGTTATCTATAGGCCTACCTACAGAATTCTGCGCAAATATCTGAAATATATTCTCAGATTTGGGTCAGAGAGACAATATCTCATCAAAAGGGGGAGCGTGACTCTAAAGTGGACTAGATTAGGGGTCCTTGATATGAAAAAGGTTGAGAATAAATGGCCTAAAACTCCAATTCTTCCAGACAAAACAAATATATCTCCCCTTTCTCCCCCTCCCTTCTCCCTGCCTCTGTGGGTTTTTCCACTGGAGGCAGAATTAGGTTTAGGTAATGGGTCAGTGGAGACCTAAACCCCTACCTGAACATCACTCAATTATGGGCGGTTCAGATTTGGAACTGCCAGAGGAGTGAAGACGGTGAAGATGGCTGAGTGAAGCTGCAGGCAAAGAGGGCCACCCCCACCCACCCAGAGAAAACCATCCATCATCAAGTCAGCATCTCTCCTCTTCTGTCTCCTCTCTAAAGAGGACAGGTAGACACTGAGCATCTCTCCTCTTCTGTCTCCTCTCTAAAGAGGACAGGTGGACACTGATCATCTCTCCTCTACTGTCTCCTCTCTAAAGAGGACAGGTAGACACTGAGCATCTCTCCTCTTCTGTCTCCTCTCTAAAGAGGACAGGTAGACACTGATCATCTCTCCTCTACTGTCTCCTCTCTAAAGAGGACAGGTAGACACTGATCATCTCTCCTCTACTGTCTCCTCTCTAAAGAGGACAGGTAGACACTGAGCATCTCTCCTCTACTGTCTCCTCTCTAAAGAGGACAGGTAGACACTGAGCATCTCTCCTCTTCTGTCTCCTCTCTAAAGAGGACAGGTAGACACTGAGCAACTCTCCTCTTCTGTCTCCTCTCTAAAGAGGACAGGTAGACACTGAGCATCTCTCCTCTTCTGTCTCCTCTCTAAAGAGGACAGGTAGACACTGAGCAACTCTCCTCTTCTGTCTCCTCTCTAAAGAGGACAGGTAGACACTGAGCATCTCTCCTCTTCTGTCTCCTCTCTAAAGAGGACAGGTAGACACTGATCATCTGTCTTCTGTCTCCTCTCTAAAGAGGACAGGTAGACACTGATCATCTCTCTTCTGTCTCCTCTCTAAAGAGGACAGTTAGACACTGAGCATCTCTCCTCTTCTGTCTCCTCTCTAAAGAGGACAGTTAGACACTGAGCAACTCTCCTCTTCTGTCTCCTCTCTAAAGAGGACAGATAGACACTGAGCATCTCTCCTCTTCTGTCTCCTCTCTAAAGAGGACAGGTAGACACTGAGCATATCTCCTCTTCTGTCTCCTCTCTAAAGAGGGCAGGTAGACACTGAGCATCTCTCCTCTTCTGTCTCCTCTCTAAAGAGGACAGATAGACACTGAGCATCTCTCCTCTTCTGTCTCCTCTCTAAAGAGGACAGGTAGACACTGAGCATCTCTCCTCTTCTGTCTCCTCTCTAAAGAGGGCAGGTAGACACTGAGCATCTCTCCTCTTCTGTCTCCTCTCTAAAGAGGACAGGTAGACACTGAGCAACTCTCCTCTTCTGTCTCCTCTCTAAAGAGGACAGATAGACACCGATCATCTCTCCTCTTCTGTCTCCTCTCTAAAGAGGACAGATAGACACTGATCATCTCTCCTCTTCTGTCTCCTCTCTAAAGAGGACAGGTAGACACACTGATCATCTCTCTTCTGTCTCCTCTCTAAAGAGGACAGGTAGACACTGACTGCACTCTAACGCGGAGTCCTCACCTCACCTGTCTGCTGGTAAACAAGACAGAGGAGAATCTGGGCCAGAGGAAAGAAGTGATACCAGAGATATCAGACAGAATGGGATTGATGATCGGCGAGTGGAGAGAAGAGTGAGTGAGCAGAGAGAGGAAACAGGAAAGATGGGAATGAAAGAGAGGGACTCCCAATGCTGATTCAGTCAGCAGTGGCTTTGATGAATGGATGTATTCATTAGATAGAAGGACATGAGAGCGGATAGGGGTATAGACTTACATCTAATCAATGTTGAACGGAAGAACACACCGACTAACTCAAGAAGGACAGACTGGTCAAAAGATGAACACAAAGCAAATTCAGAAAAATGGAGAGAGCCCTCATTTCGAGGAAAAGGTGTCACTCAGGCACGTGCACACATAGACATGAAAGGGGGCTTGAGCCCCTGCCTTTTTTTCAGTCTGTAAAAAGTGCCTTTTTATTTTATTTTATATAATACATTTTTCATTTTCATTCCAACAACACATGAACAAAACAAACAGCTCAGACACATGAAAAAATTAAATAAAAAGTGCCCTTTCCTGACCATGAATGCATTTCTAATGGTGCTTTGTATGGAAATTGCCCTTTCCATGCCATCACTGAAGGCAGCATTCAAAGAGAAATGCCTTTTCCGAGCTCTCTTGGCCTTGAATGCACCATTTGTAATAGGCCTCTGCATGGAGCAGTGTTTTTCTAAACCGCCCCTGAAGGCACCAACCCAAAAACGCACGTGGCCCGTCCCCACCCACTCCAGCAGTGCGCACTCCACTCAGCCAGAGCAACCATGCAGACGGACAGCAGCAGCACAGGCGCACACAGTCTGACAGATATATCAGTCAGTCAACGTGAATCAGGTATGTATGTTTGTCAAAGTCTCATCCTAAAATGAGATATTCCTCTAAATCTGGTTAAAATCTGAATATTTAAAGGTCCCAATTCGTGCAGCTGTAACCTCTTAAAAACGTGTGTCTCTGGTCCATAAAACATGATTCTGGATTAATTTGTCGAAAATATAGCAACGCCATTTGTTGTGACGGAGTTGTCCCTTCCTCATCTCGTTGCGTCCCAAGAATGGTCTATTTCTATAATATATTCAGAACTAACAGTTCCCATTGGCCGCTGAGGGAGAGCCCGCCCCAGGCTCCCAGCGGCCAATCAGATTAGCGTATGTGGACCAGCACGCTGGGTTGTGTCCACAACTAACGCTATCGCTAACTTAACGTTGCTACGCTAAAGAGGACATCTCAAAATGCCTAGACTTACCGAATGCACCTCCGCAGTTGCTGGATCACGTACAGTTGGCGTCGCTCCAGCTAGAAGTGTTAATTTTGTGGCTATAGACAAAATGGTGCAGATAGCTTGTGTGAGAGAGACCCGCGCAGTATGCTTGAGGACCATCGTGCCGTCTGGGGGAACAGAGCGTTTGGGGGTGTGGCTTGAAGGAGACTGCAGGGGGAAGCTGGATAGGGACAAATCCAACTGTGGCAGTTCTGAGCTTGTGACCACTCATTACAGGGAGGGATGACAGCAGTATATATGCATTTACAAGTAAAAACAGCTTTTGCACGGAATGGGACCTTTAAAATGAGTTATACCCCTAAATTGGCCTTCAAATTGCCTCAAGTTTAGTAGTGCCCTTTTATGAATTTGAGCCCCTGCCCCTCTAATGTTCTCTGCACGTCCCTGGTGTCACTGCTCAGCATGAACTCAGTAGGGCTGCACGATATGCAAAAAAAAAAAAAAAAAAATATTGTGATTGTATTGACAGATATTGCGATTGGGATATGAGTCACGATTTTAGTGGGAATGCCAATTTTTGCATTTCATTTTCACTCAAAATAAATAAATAAATAATAATAATATCCCTAACCCTTTTACTGGGGTCTGTACCAAACAAGCATGTTCCCTTACATTTGGAGCATATGATTTGTAGGCCGGGGAATCTCTGTAGCACCACAATGCTTTGTTTTGGTATTATATGTTCTGACACATTTGACCATAATCAAAAAATTGCAGCTGCTCCTGTGATTTGGATATTGCACTTGGCCATATTGCGATTTCTATATTGATTTGATGAATCGTGCAGCCCGAGAACTCAGATGTAAAACCCCATAAACCCTGACGTACACTCAGCAGAGACTCAAGAGAAAGAAAGAAAGAGCCGACGGGCTAAATGCAATCTCAGTGATTTAACTTTTGCTTGAAGACGCAGAAGCGATCAAATGTACAGCATAAGGCAAAGTAGAGATGGAAAGTACCTTGAACTAGAGTCCCAGTGATGAAGCCAAAGAAGCACCGTAGCAGGTTGGAGATCTCCTTCTCACACTGCACAGTGCACTCATTCATCCTCTCCCCCATGACCAGGCAAGCAGCACAAGGAGATGAGTTAAATCCCAGCTAGACAAATAAAACGAATAAATAACCCAAATCTGGGTCCTCGATGAGGAAAACAGTCTAGACCCAAAAACAGTATTCAAAAGAGGAGATGAAAAGATGGGAGATAAAAGGAGAGAGAAAGTCTGTGTTCAGCCAAAAAAGTTAAAGAGATTTTAGAGCACACGCTAAAATAAAAACTTGCTGAACATAAAACTAAGTAAAGAAGAGGTCTGCTCCTGTTCAACTCTTAGGTTTGCCTGCGTCTTGTTGCCCAGATGATGTTGCTTGGTCCGGTGTCGTCTGCCTCCTTTTACTTTAGTTAATGCTGCTTTCTAAACTGGTGCCCCACTTTGCTTACAGGTGATGCTTCCCTCAGCCTCCTCCTCCTCCTCTCTCCCTTATCTCTCTCTCTATCTCTCTCTCTCTCCCTCTCTCTCTTTCCACTCGTCCCCTCAAAGGGTTGCGAATCCTAATTTGCACGATGTTGGGTCACATCGCCGTTTCGTGTAACGGACATCAACAAAAACCACAACGCACAACAGAGATCAACAAAAACCACAACGCACAACAGAGATCAACAAAAACCGCACGACAGCGCGACACACTGACAGTGCCCTCCTCCTGTTTCAGCCCTGGGTTAGGCCACGTCGCTGCCATGGCCACACGAGCCCGGCTCCGATGCCTGGCTCCCGGGTCCGAGGTAGGAAGACGTTATGTGGCACCTCGCTTCTCACTGTCACACGCAGACAGAAGCCAGTGGCAGTGAGATCTGTCATGGAGAGACTGGTCCTCCCACTCACTCAATTTCTACTCGCGTCTTTGTCTGCCTTCCATCTCTGATCCGTCTCATATTACACTTTTCATCTTCCAGTCATTCATATCTCCCCCTTTCAACTCTCTATTTCCCCATATATATTATGGCCTGAGTCTAAGCCTCCCTCTCCCCTTTTCTGTTCTTCCATGGCTCGGGGTTACTTTTAACTCAGAGATTAAACTTTGCGCTCGCTGTAATTTCTCACTGTGAAACTGTGGCAAACTTCAAATCGCTCATCTCAAACAAGGATTTTACAGGATATAAGACTGGAGCTGCTTGAGAGCTTCTACACTTCTGGGTTAAACGGGGGGAAATCGTTATGTAAATCATACTCATTTTACGTTATCCAACCCGACGCTTTAGATTTCCTCCGATCAGATCCTAAATGCGATACTGCAGGTCAAAGTACCAATATGTCCATGTGTGGTCTGACCTGCAAGCACAGCATTTTCATCCCGAGTCCCTCCCTCGCCTTATCGACAAGAGCATCCTCTCTGTGTGCACCCACCCATCTTGTTTCACACCAACCCTATCAAGTTGGCCAATGACCCTGCACACCCCCCCCCCCCCCCCCACACCCCTCTCCCCTCCTGTGTGCTTCAAGTCGAACTCAAGCACAGCAGTTGCTCCAACACCAGCAGCACCCCACCTCCCTCTGATACATATCATCTCCAGCTCTACTCGGCTATTTTTAGCTGCTGGCCATTAGCTAGGTGAGGGCTTGCCCACCAGCAATGCTCGAGCTCCTTCTTCCCTCTGCACTGCTGCAATGAAACAGAGCACATCACGCTGGTGCTTCTCGCTCGCTCGCTCTCTCTCTCTCTCTCTCTCTCTCTCTCTCTCTCTCTCTCTCTCTCTGTGTCTCCTATACTGTCATTTCACTTAAATGC
>NC_139631.1:17899391-17904391 GCF_964638095.1 Poromitra crassiceps | reverse complement strand
CAAAAGAAACAGATGATGAAAACTGCTTTGGAAGGATTCAGGGTGCAGCTGTAGTTACTTTAGTAATATTGAGTTGAGTATTGCCATATCCCAAATTAGCTTCATGCGTACAAGCCTGTTCATGATCAGTTTTATATGATTCTAACCATTCATGACCGTTCTTCTTCAAATCATTCCTATTCAAAGTTCAACCCTTTTCATCTATCAGCAGACATAAAGTTGATATCAAATTATTTATATCTGGGCAGAGTTTCTTTAATGGCTAGCATTGATTTGATATAATGAGCCATATCTTTTCACACATGCACGCACGCACGCACGCACGCACGCACGCACACACACACACACACACACACACACACACACACACACACACACCGTGTATACTAGAGTGTGGGGAGGAAGATGAAAGAGGCGAACACAGAATAAACAGAAGCTCTGTTTACTCTGTGGGGACAGGGAGGAAAGAAAAACAAAGGATAAAAGAGTGAGAGAGGAAAGGCGTGTGAGAGAGACAGAGAGAGAGTGGGAGAGAGAGAGAGAGAGGGAGAGAGAGTACAGAGTACACAGAGGAATTTAAATGGCTGCGTGAACCATGGAGTCTGACCATGCAAATCCCTCCCTTTAGTGAGAAAGTGATAGAGAACCAGAAAGGGGGAGCGAGGTATAGAGAAATATAAAGAGAGGGAGAGAGAGAGAGGAGGGGGGAAGTGGTGAGGAGGTCTGCACGTGTTTGGAAGAACTGAAGGGAATTAGCATAATGAGTCCTGCCTGGCCTATCTCTCTGAAGAAGAGCAGAGGACGGCCAGAGGACAGGGGACAGAGGACAGGGGACAGAGGACTGGGGGCCAGAGGACAGAGGACAGGGGACAGAGGACAGGAGACAGAGGACAGGGGGCTGGAGGCTGGACGGTGGAGGGGGACATGTAGATATGGAGGCACTTTGGGGAATAGGCTGCATTTGCAAGCATAGGGATCATATCGGTGTCGGCCGATGTTAGTCATTTTTTAATATCGGTCGGTATCGGTCCGATGAGGACAAAAAAAGCAATGTTAATATTGGTTATCGGTATGAGCCAAAATGTTCATATTGATCAGAAAAAATATGGTAAATCTATGCTTTATGGGCTTTTCTGAATGTTTTGGGAATAAAGAAAGCTCTTCAAATTCACAGTGTTTGCAATGTGTTTTTCCAGTATGTACAACATTTATATGATCATCATGCTCATAGAAACTTGTTTTTATAAAGATCATTATGGACATTGTTAGATGTCAGTTAACAACCATAACGGCAAAACATTTCATATCATTTTCATATTTATTGATATATAGTGTGCATCTTCTACATGAAGAGGAGGAAGAGGATGAGAGGGAGGGAGAGAGAGAGAGAGAGAGAGAGAGAGAGAGAGAGAGAGAGGGTGGGGGGGTGGTACTGTAGGTACTGGGAGAGAAATGTTTTGTACACAGAGGGATTTGAGCATTTGCATGGGAGCACACACACACACACACACACACACACACACACACACACAAACACACACACACACACACACACAAACACACACACACACAAACACACACACACACACACACACACGCACACCAATGAACAGGGTTGCTGCCAGAGGCGGCAACACTGACTCATAACATAATGGCAAATGAGAGCTGACTGAAAATATTCAATTTATTCAAACATCTATTTATTTGCAGATCAACAGCGGCATCACAGAGGGGATCATATGAGAAAAGGCAGGGCATGATCAGCAGTGCTTCACTCTTTGAGAGAAGTGAATTAGAAAAAAAATTCAATGTAGCTTCACTGTTTAAGGGGCAAATTGGAAAGGAAAGGACAGGAGACAAACAAACACAGACTAAGGTGTAAACATAAGAAAATTCAGTACTACATTGTTTATTCATGGGCCGCTGGGCACAGGCATATTCACAATCGTAATGCTACCGTAGCTCGCACGCGCGGGCGCACACACACACACACACGCACGCACGCACGCACGCACGCACGCACACAACACAGTTTCAACTAGTCTTCTCTCTCCTGTTCCCTCTTCACGCTTCAGCTGGCTTTGCCCTGAGGCTGCACTTGGCACACGCACGCACGCACACACGCACGCACACACACACACACACACACACACACACACACACACACACACACACACACACACACACAGACACACACACACACACACACACACACACACACACACACACACACACACACACACACACACACACACACCAAGATACAACACTACCATATACCCATAACACTCAAAGCAAACAGAGAGCAGCCGTGCAGTAGCCTACACTTTGCTTTACTGTCCATCAATTATTAAATATTAGCCATCATGTGTCGTTAGATGAAGCATGAAATCTGGCCTCTTTACATGGGTGGTTCTCACTGTACTCTAGTGTACCAGAGAGGGAGAGAGGGAGGGAGGGAGGGAGGGAGGGAGAGAGAGAGGGGGAGAGAGAGAGTGAGAGAGAGGGACAGAGAGGGATTGGTGACCATTGGTGACGCATGAGTGGAGAGGGGATGAGCGAGGTTGAACCATCATGTGGAGGGGGGAGGAGTGGAGAGAAAGAGAGAGAGGGAGGGGGAAGAGAGAGAGAGAGGGGGGAGAGGAGTGTTGCAATGTCACATAATCGTCGGGAGATTCCATTAATAAGTCATATGTGATTAACATCCTGTTAGGCCACACGAGAGATACACTAGCACTCTGTCTCTCTCTCTGTCTCTCTCTCTCTCTGTGTCTCTCTGTCTCTCTCTCTGTGTCTCTCTGTGTGTCTCTCTCTCTCTGTCTCTCTCTCTCTGTGTCTCTCAGTCTCTCTCTCTCTCTGTCTCTGTCTCTCTCCCATGCAGCCAAACTTAGCTTCAATATGACTCTAGCCGTCTGACTCGCTTTCTCAAGGTCAAAATATACATAATTATGCAATTTCATTTCATTTTGTTGTTGTTGCACAGTGCATTAAAAACACTAAGACAAGAACAAATAAGAACAAATAAAAGTGGAGACAAAAACACCACGTAGTGGGCGTTTTGGTAGTGCAGCGGTAGATTCCCTGCATACCAGTCCAGCACGAGGGTCGCAGGTTCAAGTCCCTGTTTTACCTCTGGCTTGGTCAAGAACTCAGGCGTCCATACAAGCACAATTAGCCGTGCCTCCTCAGGTTGGTCTGTTCGGGGGGAGGGGAACTGGGGGAATATCATGATCCTCCCATGCGCTAGTTCCTCCTGGTGAAACTCCTTGCTGTTCCTCACATGTATCAGAGGAAGCATGTGCTAGTCTACAACTCTCCCCACATGGGCAGAGGGGGTGGACTAGCGACCGGGACAAATACATAGCCAGAACTAACGTTACGTCTGCATTCTACTGCTGCAGGCGCTGTGTGCAGTCATCATCAGTAGTTCCGCGTATTTGCTTCGGGAATTACAGTGTCTCGTAATTTTGGATTATTATTTCATAGCGTGGTGAGTACTCCAATGACAACATGTGAGCATTTTGGGGCTGTACTTGGAATGTGTATTTTGGTGTCTGAACCATTGAGATATAATATGAATGGAGAACGCGTCCCTATCTCCTCCCTGTATGGTCTATTGAAGCCAAAATCTTCTCAGATCAGAGAACCAGAGTCTGCGCACTAGCTTTTTTGGGTTGAAACCTCAGTCTGAGCCCCCCCCCCCCCCCCCCCCCACCCCCTATACTTTCTTATGTAGAGCTGCTGTTTCTAGAATGCACACAGTGCATTGTGTATTTATATACTAGCTCTGTAAATATGGCACTTTAAGTTGTAATATTTTTTGTCTCGCCAAAAGTAACCAGGAAGATTCCCACTCTGAGATCAGTTTATCAAAATGACGCCTGTACGAAAATCTGATTTTGGTTGTCGGAGATTGAGACCTCCGGGCTGCTCTCAGGCTGCAGCCCGGACCGGAAGAGGAGCCAGGGATGCTCTCAGCCTCTCACTGGGGGAATTATCGGATGAACTGCTGTGTTGATTAGCCTAATGTTTCCGTGGCATTTTGATTAACTTTATGACTTAATTCCTTTTGGAGCAAATGTTGGTTTAACAAATCTAACCTTGATGCTTTACGCTACGTTGTTTACTGGTATAGTGTGAGTAGGGCAGCCTGTAACGTTCTATTTAATATAGCTCAGTGGTAACGTTAGCCCAGTGCGTTAGCCAGGCTGCCTGGTCTCGTCTCTGTAACTATATCCAGCTATATAACAGCTAAGAAAGGAGCTTGTGAAGAATGAACATCCCCACAGTCAAAGCATTTCCCTGAGATATCCATATAAAAACGTTTGTTGCTTTAATACCAAAAATAAAACCTCTGTTTGTATGTGACGCTAACCCGTTAGCGATTAGCTAATGGCTGGTGGTTGTGTACTAGGCCCCATTTTATAGCTGGGACGGGAGTTAACGTTATAAAACACATTTCCTGGCAGTTGGACAACCTGGTAAGTTCTGAAAATATGTGTCTATTGTTGTGTTGTTCCAGCTATCATTGCCGGTTGTTAAGTTATAGTAATATTAAGCCGATAGATAATGAAAAACAGCCGACTAGCAGAAGCGGCTAATGCTGGTGCTAGCCTGCATGTTAAAAACCATTGTGTACCGATAGCGTGGCTGGAGTAATTGATGGAACACATATTTTCTTAACTTACTTCAGTCCCCAACCAACGTTACTTCCTTGCGCAACTTTCTCAAAACAATGTCCTTTTTATTGCGGTCCATCGATAATGTCTGGTAGCCAGCACAGCCACCCCGACCTCCAGGCAGCCACTACCCATGCTAAGAGCCCCTGTACTGGCCATACACACCCAGCACAGCCACCCGACCCCCAGGCAGCGTTAGATAACAGATGAAGCTGTGTGTCTTGTCTATGACGATAGATCTATAATATGAACAGCCTGTCCAGCCAATGACGGCTTGAGACTGGCTGCCACAGCTGTCAATCATCCATTTTTATATGTCAA
>NC_139631.1:17601891-17896891 GCF_964638095.1 Poromitra crassiceps | reverse complement strand
TGTTGATTCTGGCCTTTCTGAGGTGTTTCAAAGTGTGTTTCACCTATAATCTATTTTGCAAATCGCTCTCCGCTCTCTGTGTGCTGCTGCCTGCGCGGCCGCTCTCAGGCAAGACAAGTCTGGATTACTGTAAAATCGCCTCGCCATTTCCTTGAATGGCTTGCTCCCGCGGCAGTTTTTTCTTTGATTTCGCTCGTCTGGGGGCGCACTGTCAACACTTAGTGGGTCGGTAAAATAGATTATACACATTCAATACCTCCAATAATTGTATAGGAGACGTAAAAGGGATTGATCAACGCCCCACCGTCAAAAAAAAAAAAACGATTTTTTTGACGTATCAATACGTCGCTGGCAGTCAACGGTTGGATTCTGCTTGACGTATCAATACGTCGTTGGCAGTCAACGTGTTAAAAGTGGAATGTGTATGTGTGAGCTTCCATCATGAAAAAAAGGAGATAAGAGAGAGGGAGTGAAAGAGAGAGAGAACCAGGCAGAAGGGGAGAGAGAGAGAGAGAGAGAGAGAGAGAGAGAGAGAGAGAGAGAGAGAAACAGGCAGAAGGGGAGAGAGAGAGAGAAACAGGCAGAAGGGGAGAGAGAGAGAGAGAGAGAAACAGGCAGAAGGGGGGGAGAGAGAGAAACAGGCAGAAGGGGAGAGAGAGAGAGAGAGAGAAACAGGCAGAAGGGGGGGAGAGAGAGAGAGAGAGAAACAGGCAGAAGGGGGGGAGAGAGAGAGAGAGAGAAACAGGCAGAAGGGGGGGAGAGAGAGAAACAGGCAGAAGGGGGGGGAGAGAGAGAGAGAGAAACAGGCAGAAGGGGGGGAGAGAGAGAAACAGGCAGAAGGGGAGAGAGAGAGAGAGAGAGAAACAGGCAGAAGGGGGGGGAGAGAGAGAGAGAGAGAAACAGGCAGAAGGGGGGGGAGAGAGAGAGAGAGAGAAACAGGCAGAAGGGGGGAGAGAGAGAGAAACAGGCAGAAGGGGAGAGAGAGAGAGAAACAGGCAGAAGGGGGGGAGAGAGAGAGAAACAGGCAGAAGGGGAGAGAGAGAGAGAAACAGGCAGAAGGGGGGGAGAGAGAGAGAAACAGGCAGAAGGGGAGAGAGAGAGAGAGAGAGAGAGAGAGAGAGAGAGAGAAACAGGCAGAAGGGGGGAGAGAGAGAGAGCGCTGAGTAGGAATGACAGTACAAAGGGGAAGATAGTAAATACAAAAACCTACACAGAAATTCTACCACCCAGAATTTCCTACAGAGGAGCCCTGCTGTGAGTGAGGGAGATGGTCTGAAATCTCTGCCATGCAGATCGATGCAAAGCAGCATGAATGATGTGTATTCAGCGGGAGTTAGCTCATGTGTTGGCATTCTCTGTTGGAAAATACAGCCGAGGGGATTTGTACCAAAATGACGTACATACTGCACCCCTGCTGGACAAAAGTAGCACCTACTCGAATTTTTTTTTTTAAATAGCAACGTTTGTGGACCAACGTTGCTATGTTACAATTTCCGCTCCGAAATTGTAAAATGGTAACGTATGTTTCTACAGGGGTGGGCATGGTTTGGGCGTGGTTTACGGAGATTTTCTGTTTCTAACCCCTCCCCGTACCCTAACCCTAAGATATCAGAACGTTACCATTTTACAATTTTCGAGCCGAAATTGTAACATAGCAACGTTGGTCGAAAACGTTGCTATTTTACAATTTTCTGTGAGACTGTGTTGTGATAGCACAAGACAACAAAAAAGTGGGCAGAGGTGGAGACTGGAAAGTACTCAAGTACTCGTTTTTTAGAGGATTTGTACTTTTTAAGTATTTTTTTATAATGCTATACTTTTACTCTCACTGGAGTAATTTTAATAATATTTAGAACACGGCTCTCTTGAATACTCGATTCTGATTGGTCAATCAACAAGATTCACCGGTCATTATTTCTCGACAACCGACCGCTGCTCTGCCACACCTGGATTAATCAGTTGATAAGAGCCTTTTGTCAGGAAACACTACTAATTAGGTCAACCAGTTGCAGCAGCTGTGGTGTCTTGTGTGCCAATTACGAATGAAACCGCTTTGTCGTTGAAAACGCTATTAAAAAATCTATTTGAATAATTATTTTTGTCAGATTATTGAATGATTTAGTTGTAGGCCGTGTTCTAAGCGGGATAATGTATAGTGAGCCGGTGATTACTGGAAATAATGACCTTCAGGTGAATCATTAAGCCCTCCGCTGCGCGTCGGGCTCAATCATTCACCTGTCGGTCATTATTTCGCCAGTAATCACCGGCTCACAATACATTATCCCTTACATATTCTACTTGAGTACTTTTAAATGTACACTGAGTTAAATGAGTAAATTCAGATTTTTTTTTTGCACACCACACTTTGAAAAAAAGTATTGGGACTGCTCGCTAACAGGTCCAGAATCACTTCGCCAGACTCAGGGCGTCGAAAGGCTCCTTCGTGCAGTGGCCAATCAAATTAAATCAGGCTCAAGAGACTAGCCAATTGAATTAGACAGGTGTAGATGATCAAATTGTAATGATCCCATCATCACATTAGTAAATAAATCTCAGTTATTTGACACTGCTGATAGCCATAGCAAAATGGACGTATTGGATTGTGATATCGTCTGGCAAAGAAGGTAATCGCCAAACTGAGCATCCCTGGCTGCATCTGAATGAACTGTTCAGTATAAAAGACAAGACAGACAAAGACAGGGACAGCTTACAGTATGTATACTGGTAACGTGCTGGATGTGTGAAATGTAAATAAAATGTAATTATATATTTTGTTAAGTAACGCAAATGTACTTTTACTTTATCTTAAGAAAATGTGACAGAGGGCTGATGGTCGAGCGCCGATACTATTTGTGTCCTCACTGCTCGGCTGATGGTCGAGCGCCGATACTATTTGTGTCCTTACTCGTCTCCAGCCTCTCTGTATGGCTGTCAGCGCCAATCAGTGTGTCTCTGGGAGGATGACACATCCATATGGACTGGGTGTTTGTGTGTGTGTGTGTGTGTGTGTGTGCGTGTGTGTGTGTGTGTGTGTGTGTGTGTGCATTATATTGATGTGTGAGCCTTCATGTGGAGAAAGAATTAATACTCTGGGGAGGCCCGGCGCAATAGAGGAGCCATGTTTCAATTATCAGCTTCTGTGCACCCCCCCCACCCCCCCCTTGCCCACACACACACACACACACACACACACACACACACACACACACACACACACACACACACACACACACACACACACACACACACACACACACACACACACACACACACACACACACACACACACACACCATGGAGGGGTCTACACAAAAGACAATACAGCACCTCATTGTATCCTCTCTCTTCATTCTTATGAAACGAGTATATTGACCGATGGTAAAGATGTGACTGCTAAACATAGCAGTATTGATTGTGATCTGTATCATTATTTTTACTCCGGCTTCTCCGTGGACCAATCTGTTCATCTCACTGCTTTCTATCCCCAGGGGGTCGATAAAACTGTGCCTCTGTCACAACAATGTTGGCTATGTGTGTGTGTGTGTGTGTGTGCGTGCGTGCGTGCATGCGTGCGTGCGTGCGTGCGTGTGTGCGTGCGTGTGTATGCAAGTGTGTTTGATTATAATAGTCACACTATAATCACAACCTGCTGAAGAAGAAACCCATACTTTAGACCCATTTACCCAGTCAAAGCCAATTCAAAATGATCAATATGTGCCTCTGTAAGCCCAGATCCTGTTCCAGATCCTGAGGCTCAGATACAGTGTGGAGTTTTGAGTCAAATAATAAGGGCTGGTTGAGAAAGTGGTTCTGTAGCTCTGTTGCTCCACAGAACTGACCAACAGCACCGCAGTGTTTTGGCTGGAAGTTAGATCAGAAGTGTTTGTGTGTTGCCCATCCCCGCTCGCACTTTGGAGGATACTGTTACCAGACTACGACTAGACTTTTAAATGATTGATGAATCCAAATGTACCAATCACAGCACCTATTGAACAGGTTGGTGCCTGAGCCACTATCAGGTGCAGCAATGTGTGTGCGTGTGTAACAGCTGTCAGCCTGTCCTGTGTGATGGTCACTGATCTCTACAGGTGGATTGTGTGTGAATGCTTTGATTGACGTGGAAACACTGCCTGTGGAGAACTGATTGAGCGGAGCCTCTTAAGGAAAATCCGACCCTAAGACACACAGCTGTTAGTGCCTTGCATTTCTGGGCCCCTTTTATTGTTTGACGGTGTATTTTTCGTATTCCTGAGGGCAACTGGCCAAACGCAGCAAAGGTGACATGAGGGTGAGAAGTCTCCAGTGCAGCTATGATGGAGTTTAATAATAGCAGAAAATTGTCCAAAAACATCAAGGGGAAATGTCAGGTTTTGATGTCAGCTCCTCTTTCTAGACTCCCCATTTAGCAGCGACAAACCATACGGGGATAAATCCATTTGAGAAAAGAGACCATTTCTCCACTGACAGCAGCCTCAGCCAAGTCTAGTCTAGTCAAATGTATTTATAGAGCACAACTCACGTTGACCAAAGTGCTGGACAAACCAGAGCAGGCAGTAAAAGAAGAAGAAGAAGAAAAGAAACACCAACATGAGCATCAGTGGATTCAGTGCATATAGTTACAAATCAACAAATCATTGGCACAGGCAAATATTAAACCACATCATCACACCAGACCAGAATGCAATGCAGCCATGAGACAGATGGTGTTTTGAGTAAGAAATGACTCTGTCTTGCTCTTTCTGTAGTATCACTGTTGCTCCCTCCAACTGCATGTAGCCTATAACCAACAGCTGAATGCTCACAAGTTAATTCTGGGAAATGTAAGAAATCACTAACTAAAGTAGGTACACCAAAATAACTCCTGGAATGCGTTGAGCATCACAGATTGTTGATAACAGAAAGCGAGGGTGGATTGTTTTCCTATAGAACAACCTGACTAACACTATCGGCCATTACTGCGCTCACTGACTGCGTCCAAATGACTCAAAGGTCAAACAGCTTCCTCTCATAGGATTCAATGAATGACACAAACACGATTGAACATATTTTCATTCTCCAGTATAATGAAAAAACAAAAAGAAGCTGAAGTCAGCGCCGCTGCACAGTGTGAATCATCCAGACTCTACATGCCAAGATACCCTGACTGTGGAGAAAAGCTCAGAAGGTGTCAAATGCTGCTGCCGGCTGCCGCTGCTACTTGTTCCCAACAGCGTTACCAGACATGAACCAAAAGACCTCGTAATCTTTTATTGAAAAGCAAAAACAACAAAAACTTAACTCAATTGTCAGTCAGAGGAGCGGAGTCGGGGTGGGACAAAATATCAAAATATCAATACTGTATATCGTGATACTTCCTCTTGCGATATTGTCGATACATAGCATGATACCATAAGGTGATACACTGGAGCCAAATATCAATATTTCTTATTGCAGGAATTGAAATGTGTCCAGGTTTACATAAAACAAGTTGATTATTCTTGCTAAGCACTGAAATGTGTGTGTTTTTTGTGTGCATTCATTTATGTTTTTCTTTTTCCTTTTTTTTGTTTAGATTTCCGTAAACTTACTTTGCACAGGTTGAAAAGATTTTAGTGAGGCATTATTTTGTATCCTTCTTTTAAACAGTTTAACTTATTATTAAACATTTTAACTTCACACGTAGAGTCATAGACAAGTTGCAGTCATTACTATGCACTTTGTTGTAAATTGTTTCATGTCAATTCTGTGAATAAATACATAATTCCTGCTTTTTGCCTTACACAGATATTGTGATGTATTGTAGATAAAATGTCTTGCAATGTATCGATTATCGCAGAATCGCTGTATCGGGATACCATCGTTACCGAGGACAGACAAGTATCGTGATTGTATCGTGAGTTACTCTGCAATTGGATACCCGATCGGACTGTTGTCACCCATAGATTCAGTAGGTTCGTCATCAGCCCCATTCCTATCGCTGATAAACCTGCTAGTAGGTTTCAATGGCCGTTATCAAACAACTTGATATTTAGGCAAATAAAACAACTTAGGGTTAGGGTTAGGGTGAGGGTTAGGGTTAGAATTAAGCAACAAAACGCGTTAAAATACCAAAACGTAAACCTCTCCTGATAACGAATCGCTGATAACGACCTTCTGCGCCTAATAAGGCCAGAAACAAATTCACCCACTTGGAATGCATTACTGTACCATCAAGCACATGCACAGTTTGAGACATGAAAAACAGGCACAAGCGCACACACACACACACACACACACACACACACACACACACACACACACACACACACACACACACACACACAGCAAAGCGTATAGCAACCTCATCTCTCCATCTGATTTGGGTGACTGACTGAGTTATTGACTGATTGAATGATGCATCTCATCAATCACAGAGACTTGCTAGCGATTCTCCTCACTCTCCTGGTTTAATCCAGCCAGAACCTCCAACTGTGAGCTGTGTGTGTTTGTGTAAATAAGTCTTAGTGTGTCGTCCCATGGCGGGAGTGTGCAGAGAGACACATTTTTCTTGTCTGACACGATAATACATTTCACGCCTTCTTCTGTCATTGCTCTCCTGGTCGCCTACATGCACAAACAAACAAGTAACACGTCAGGATTACAGCCGCCACTCTTCCTATAAGACATGTAAGTGTTTCTTATAATGCAGAGTTTCCCAGAGAGGCTTGTCCACCATGAGAAGCAGCAACAAGCAGGAACATTTTGTATTGCCTTGTTAGGTGTTGGAAGTCACTTTGGGGATGCTGGGCTTTCACTTATACACTATACCTCCATGGAGGGTGCTGCCTGCCTGCCTGCCTGCTCAGGACTGATTTGATCTGTTGGATGCCAAATTGATTCATCAGCCAATCCTATAAGGCAGAATTAGCCTGTCTCTGTGATGGTCAGTGATCTGTACAGGTTGATTCCTCTTTCCTCTTAAAGGAAAACTCTACCCTAGGAAATAAACCGCCATTAGCGCCTTGCTTTTCTGGACCCCTTCTATTGTTTGAGGGTGTATTTTCCTTGTTCCTGCATGAGATGGAATGTATGTCCCGCCTGGGTTTGTGGAATTGAGGATTATATGCCAGACTTTTACACATTTTAAATCACGCATGAAATCACTGAGCGCACCACACACCGCCACACACACACACACACACGCACGCATGCACACACACACACACGCACGCACGCACGCACGCACGCACGCACGCACGCACGCACACACACACACACACACACACACAAACACACAAACACACACACACACACACAAACACACACAAACATACACACACACACACACACACCCCTATGTATAGCATATAAAAAACATGGTATACTACATTAAATTAATGGTTATACTAACCCTTATTAATGTCTATTAACTCTAACCCTGACCATTAACCAACCCTCACCCCAACTAACCCCCACACTAACTAACCCTAAACTATTATTCATAAATTAAACCCGTTAACATGAACATGATTAGTAAATTAATACTAGACATATAATAATAGTTAACTGTTAATTAAGTATTAATGCTAGTTAATGCTTATAAAGCATTAACTAATGCTTATAAAGCATTAACTAACCCTTAATTTAGTGATCCATAGTGTTACCAAAAACGATAGGAGGAAAGTCACGGTGAGAGACGTGATACCAAGTGACACTTGCTGGAACCCGTCTGCAGGATTGCTGCGCTCGCAGCGTCTCTGCTACAGGCTGCAATTACATAACTTCAAAACTCGGCTTTGGATAAAAGTGCAAGGAAATGTGTCGCTGTCCTAATCAAAAGACGGATTAGGAACGACAAATTATGCCCACGAGTAGACTAGGGAGCTGATGGAGGCAGCAACACGAGGCAGAAACAGTATACTATGTTATGCCCTCAGACGCGCCTTTTGGCAAAACAAATCATGAGGATTTCAGTGCATAAGCGCGTCCCATCGCGAGGCTTTTAGCGCGACGATAAAAAAAATAGATTTTATGTGATATTTTTTCCTCTTACCTGCTGCATGACTTCTTGTGATGTGGTCTGGTCTCTCTGCTTGGTGTCGTCCGCTCTCACTGGACCCTCACCTCCAACTGCCGCTCCGCTGGATGCGATGGAATGCACAGAGAGAGGGAGAGGGAGAGAGAGGGAGGAGGGATGGTCGAGGAAGGGGGTCAGCCAGAGTGAGAGCAAGTGGACTTTTATCTTTTTATATCCTAATGATTCAATGTCAAAGTCAACAGGCTGGCAGGAGATTCATCTTAACCCATTTAATAATAATAAAAATCCCAGACATGAAAATATCCAAATCATGTGTCGTTGTAAGACCTTTGAAATAATCAATCATAATTTTTTGAAATTTTCATGGAAAAGTAGGCCTAGGTGAAAAGGTGTCACAATGGTCAGTCACAATTGTGACCAGTACCATGCATCTAATGTGTGTACTGAATTAACATATTTCTCATCAAAATTCTTATAGACCAAATCACCGTGACGTCACCATGTAAACAAATTTACTTCCGGGTACCACTTGGGGAAGGCGGCAGGTTTAAATGTGCGTGTTGTCAAATAAATGCTGTCAAACCCTCTCGCTGTTTTCGGCCGACTACTTTCAATTTAAATGTTTAAACGGTTGGTAAACATGCTTGTCCGACGTATCTAGCCTTTCTTCTGTGTTTGTTTTATGTAGTGTTAGCTAGCTAATAACGTTTGTTTGTCTGTCAAACTCGCTGTTTTTTTGCAGACTCGTGAGAAGAGCCTGGTGACGCGAGGTTATTACAGACAGAGCTACTGACGCCAAGTTAATTTAATTTAGCTTCAAGTCTACTCTGGTCTGGTCCAACAGGTAAATTAGCTAGTCTGGTCTCCACTAACGTTAGTGAAAGTGTTGTTATGAATTATATTAAACAACAACACAACACGGACGAACCATTTTTGTCTTCTTTGTCTGTTTTTGTCTTCAACACGTCAGTTTGTGCCGTCCACCGCCATTATAATGTGTGGACCTCAGGGGTACCCGGAAGTAAATGTAAACATCCCGCTGATTTGGTCTATATCCCAGCTATTAACACATTGTGGGGGTGGGGCCTCTGTATTGGAGGGTGGGGCCTGTGTGCTGGAGGGCGGAGCCTCTGCGCTGGAGGGTGGGGCCTCCATGCTGGAAAGTCCCGCCTCCTCCTCTTCTTCCTCCACCACCACCTCCTCACTGGTGGGGGACTGGAAGCCGCTGTCATCATGGTGCGGGGGTGGGAGTAGGCGTGGGGGGGAGACCGGCGTGGCCTCTGGCGGGCTTTGCGATGCCGACGTGGGGATCTGCTCTGTTTCTGTGGCTTCGGACGGGATTTCCTCACAACACCTCTGAAGCTGCCGGTGCCTCCTGGTTGAGTTCTCCTCCTCCTCCGCTGCTGGCTTTCCTCTCCCTGCACGGCATCATCCACTTCCTCTACGGTGCTTCTTGTAGCACATTCACCCACTGATGGGACTTATTTGGCTTCCTACTCCTTCAGGACTGAACCGTTGGTCGAGGTCAGGAGGGAGGGGGTTCTCCGGTGTTTTGGGACTACTGGTTCCATTCTCACTCTGACTTGGCTTGTCCACTTGACTGTCCTCATCCTCCCCTTCCTCCTCCCTGCACCTCCACGCACGACTTGCCGAAAAGAACTAGGGAGCCCTCCACCTGGATCATGGACACCACCTGTTTCATCCTCCTCTTCTGGGACTCCTCGCCCTCACCGTCCTCTCTGGCTCTGTCCGCTTCCTCCTAAGCTCCATACGCCCCGGCCCAGTTGATTGACAGGTTTTCGCCCAGAAGATGCTAATTGGGGTCGCTGGTGGTGAGGACATGCTGTCCCTCCCTGTAGAGGTTGTGTCTCCACTGGACCACTGCCTCCTTCACAGCCATCATGATGTCCTTACAGAGCACCTTCATACCCTGAGACTCCAAACTCTGGTGAAGTGCTTAAAGGTGTACACCGCATTATCCATTTGCTCTCATGAGGATCTGGGCCCTGTGGAGGAACACCAAGGGGCTGGAGAAGTCAAAACTCTACTGCTCCACCTTCTCGTATAGCAGCTCTCTGCATGTTCACCGGGTAGAAGGCCATGCAGCATGCTGATCTTCTCTATGTCCTCTGTCACAGTCTCCTTGGTGCCTTCATTGAGGGTGTTCTAGCTCATGTCCACCAGCTCCCTGAAGAAAAGATTGCAGACCTTGGAGAATCCCCGGTTGGTCACCTCCTTCAGGGGGTCCAGGATGGAGCTGATGTAGGTCTGGATGCTCACCTTCAGCAGCTTCTCTGCCTTGGGGAGGACCACTACTGCTCACATCTTGTTGGTGGCGTGCCCCTTGGAGGTGATGATCTGGTCCATGTCTGTTCGTATCACATTTCTCCACCACAGCCTTGTACTGGCCTTGGCACTGGCAGTGTAGTGGTGCAGTGCCAGTCACTGATCAGCATTCAGTTCCTCTGCCTCTCGTGCATCTTGCCTTTGAGTCAAGGGGAGATGAGCTCCTTCAATTGGGGGAGGAGGGCCTCCATCACCAGGTTAGACAGAATCTGTGACAGTACACACACATGTCCCAGGTTCCGTAGTGCCGATGAGCCTGGTGGTGGAGTCGTTAGAGTGACACAGTCCTGGAAGACTGCACAATTGGAAAATGATGACACATTCCTAATGTATGAGTATAACTATGTATACCTAGATATACTGTGTTATCTGGTCAGTATTGTTGCCATCAACATGTTTACTTTTTTATTTTATTTTATTTTTTCAGATTTTTCTCCTATTTTCTCCCCAATTGTACTTGGCCAATTCCCCATGCTGTTCTGGTCATTGCTCCACCCCCTCTGCTGATCTGGGGAGAGCCGTAGACTAGCACATGCTTCCTCTGATACAAGTGCCAGCCACCTCTTTTCACCTGACAGCGTAGCACGTGGGAGGATCACGCTATTCCCCCCAGTTCCCCTCCCCCATGAACAGGCCCCCCGGCCGACCAGAGGAGGCGCTAGTGCAGCGACAAGGACTCATACCCCACCGCTTCCCACCCGCAAACACGGCCAATTGTGTCCGTAGGAATGTCTGACCAAGCCGGAAGTACCGCTGCTCGGAATTGAACCCGGGATGTTTACTCATTCTATGACCACACTGAAATTAACAAAGTTAAGTAATTGTTCTGTCTTTATGTTAACATAACATTTTGTTTGTGAGCTTTGTGCAGCGCACCCTCTTCTTGTGGTGCAAACAGAAAGTAAACATCTCTGGTCATGTGACAATTTATACTAAACATGTGACACTGCAATAGACCCTTTATTATTTCAATATTTGCTGGAAATGCATAGATACATCATTCAGTAACTTTTTAGAGGATTATGAAAATGTTTTTTTTACGGTCACTATTGTGACCTGTGTGATTTTAATGTATCGAAACTAAATATTGCGATACTTCACCTTAATGCCGGTATACTTGAAAGAAGTCTCTTTAAAAATGAGGCAAAAGCTTTATTGTTTCGACCATTCTCTTCTCTCTGCAACCCCTCTCTGCTGTCATGATCATTGAGGCCAATTTTGTTAAAGGTCCTTATGCGTGTGTGTGTCGTGTGTGTGTATGTGTGTGTGTGTGTGTGTGTGTGTGTGGGTGGGTGTTGGAAAGTCTTCGTGATTGGTGAGTGATCGGTACAGAAATGCAATTAAAATCCTGCCAGTGATTCTTCTGCACTAGGTGAGGAACTGGATCAATTTAGCTCTGATGCTGAGAGAGAAAGAGAGAGAAGGAGAGAGGGAGAGAGGGAGAGCCTGGTTGCAGGGGTCTGAATAGCAATGATGCCAGGTCAAGCTTGCGCGCCCATCACTTTGATGCATAATGAACAGTGAAGCAGCTATAGCCTGCAGGAGTGAGGAAAGACCAGCTGTCTGCTGAAAGAGCTTCTTATTAGCCACCTAGGCTGAAGACACATTTCCACATTTGTCAAATAAGCTTGACAACAAAGGTCATTTTGAGAAAGTATTAATATGAACCATTTCATTCTGACACGAGCTATTTGAAATAAATACAAATGAATGAATATTACATGTAGAAAACGATAGTGGGTGCAGTGGTAAATACATAAATACACCTCGGGCTGTTGATCATCATAAGACTATCAACAACAAAAATCTATGATATTTTCTGGAAAGCATTCATTTCTGCACCCCCCCCCCCCCCCCCCTAGCCTGGGTAAACCCATCCCCCACGTGACCTGCTCTCAGACCGTTCTCAGTCACTAGTGACTGGGAACTGAGAGAGCAGGTCACGTGGGGGCTGGGTTTACCTAGGCTACCCCCCCCCCCTCTCCTCAAAAGACCATTTTCTCTTATCAGTTCAATATACTACTTACCATGATGTACTATAACTCATAAAGATTCATGCCAGCCTAGGAAGGTGTCTCTAGTCTGCCAGATTGCTAGTCTGCAAATAAAGTTGGTGAGCTGAGTTTAGGTGGGTGTGTATATAACTAGTCATCTCACGTGCTGCATGCGCCCTGCAGCTCGCATTTGGAGCTCGGCACCTGCGCGGCCTCGCCTGCGCTATTGGCATGCACAGCTCAACTTTGCATCAATGATGACATCACTGATAATGTCATAGACATTGTGACATCATCATCAGTGATGTCATGTCATAACGTCATGTGTGTATTATATATGAACAAAGAGGAGACTTGAAATGTTATCTATAAACTACAGATGGATGGATGTGTTTTCAGAGGATGCAGATGGATCCCTGTGGGTTTGGATGTGAGCTCAGCAGTGGATTCAGGATTGTCCTGCGTTTGCCAGAAAAGCCTTGGGAGGTCTGGATAATAATGTGGTGAACATGCAGACGGCAGCTAATGTGTTTACCCTCCCTCAGTAGCAACATGGAGCAGATTGTCCTTATTTCATCCTCAGCAGAGACAAAAAGACACTTCTGTCCCCTCTCTCTCTCTCGCTGTGTGTGTGTGTGTGTGTGTGTGTGTGTGTGTGTGTGTGTGTGTGTGTGTCTCTCTCTCTCTCTCTCTCTCTCTCTCTCTCTCTCTCTCTCTCTCTCCTTATCTCTGAATTAACTTTTAAAGTGGCTTTATACAATCATACAATCTCCCTTCCTTGTCAGCAACCTTGTCCTTGCCTATTACATGATCTCTATCACGCTCTCTGCCCCCTCCTCTCTCCTTTTGTATCCCCCACACAACCCCCCCCCCCCCCCCCCCACACACACACACACACACACACACACACACACACACGCATGTCTTTCAAGTTGACCCCACACACAGATAATTGCATGTGCTCATTAGGTGAGCATCGTTCAGAGAGGCCCATGAAGTCGGGCTGCGGGTGTGTGTGAGTCAGTTATTGAGTTATTGAGTGCACACTTGGAAGGAACACACACACACACACACATACACACATTCTCATCTGCTGGTTCCCCAACGCCGTTGAGAGCGTCTGCTTGGGAGAAGAGATCAGATCACATCTGAGAAACAGGGACTGACACCGAGGAAAAGAGAGACTGTAGAGGTCAGGTCTGAAAGTGGTTTGTGTGTGTGTGTGTGTGTGTGTGTGTGTGTGTGTGTGTGTGTGTGTGTGTGTGTGTGTGTGTGTGTGTGTGTGTGTGTGTGTGTGTGTGTGTGTGTGTGTGCGTGCGTGCGTGCGTGCGTGCGTGCGTGCGTGTGATAGAGAGAGAGAAAGAGAGAGAGAGTGAGAGCATGTGAACAACATACAGGGTTGCACATTGTTTGAAAGTGAGAATGTGTTGCAGGGGTCCTGAGGCTATTTTCCTAAATGAAATTGATGTGATGTGATTTTTGATTGCCATTCACCACATTCTTATTTTTTCACTGCAAAAAAGCAACACCTAGTTCATTATCAAATAGGATAAGTCTTTACCATGCAGCTATAACTTGCATAAGCATTGATCAGATTGAATTTACAGTGTATTGCAAATTTTAACATTTGAGTTCAATCCAATTAACTTTATCTGTCCCCAAGGGGCAATTGCAGAGACAAGTAGTCGTACAATTAACTATACGTGTCTCTGCAAGTAGAGTCGTACAATTAACTATACGTGTCTCTGCAAGTAGAGTCGTACAATTAACTATACGTGTCTCTGCAAGTAGAGTCGTACAATTAACTATACGTGTCTCTGCAATTGCCCCTCGGGGACAAATAAAGTGGATTGAATTGACGTTGCTTTCTCCCCAATAGTTGAAAGTAAAAAAAAAAATAAGAAGAAAAATGGCATACACAAGACATACAAGCCATACAATAAATATAATATGCAATAACACAAATGAGATAGTAGCAGGAGCAAATATGCTAATAAGTTGCTCATCATCTAACAATTCAAGACACATTGCAACAACATCTGTATGGACTATGCTATGGAGTGCTGTTTAGAGCAGAGGTTTTCAAAGTGGGAGGCGGGCCTCCCCAGGGGGGCTCCAAGCTATTTCAGGGGAGGCTCAGTGAATGGAACTGAAACATTACATTAGTTATCAAAATGAGATCACAGAATAGCCTAAATGTGTATGATTTGGAGATAGTTCAGAGATACAGTAGTTTTGGGGGATTTGAAAGTGTTTCCCACTTTCCCAGAGTCAAAACAAATACATGCCTTCAGACAGACCTTTTTATGTATTTAGTGTAGTCTGAATGATGTCAAACAGCAATATCAGGCTATCTTGACTCAGTTGTTGCATGACTACAGCATTATCCCACAGGCATCCAGGAATTGAGCAAGGGGGGGGGGGGGGGGGCTTTTTCCAAGCTTTGTCTTGGGGGAGGCCCACAGTCTCAGACTTTGAAAACCCCTGCTTTAGACTATAGTATCAACTCATTTCAAGTCTCCCAGTCTTTGGTGTGTTGGTGTGTGGTTCTTTGTGGTTGGTTGAAATAGCCTATATCTATCTCACTGGGCCTTCAGCTGTAACCTGATTCAAATGATCAGCTCATCTTACCAGCGTGTTCAATATGAAAATCACCAGAGCAAATTAAAGCTGCAGACATTGCCCGATGTGAAGCACTGTAGCAGGCAGCAGTGTTTCACATGCTCAGGGCCACAGGCAGCATTCAGCTAATCAGAGAGGCTAAATGCACACCTCACTTTATTGGAGTTCTGCAAAACAAAATCAGGTTAAAACCCCATTGAGAACTAGCCTAGGTCCAGACCTTCGAAGCTCCGCCCACTCCACAGTTGTGGAATTCAGTCTGAATATCAGGCTTATTGAAAACCACTTGACACCCATATAATTCATGTTCAATGTGATTTTACCAAGTACTGCATTCAGGGGTTCGTTCTCCCCCAGATCCATCATCAGCCATGACCTAGAATGGGAGCCGAACATCAGAGCTCTCACCAAGAAGGCACAGCAGAGGATGGCCTTTGTGTGGCAGCTGAAGAAATTCAAAGTGCCAAAGGCCACGATGGTGCACTTCTACATAGCCATCGTTGAGTCCATCCTCACCTCCTCCATCACCATCTGGTATGCTGCTGCCACTCTCAAGGACATTAAGAGAATGCAGCTCATCATCCGCTGTGCTGAGAAGGTGATCGGATGCAACCTGCCATCCCTCCAGGTCCTGCATGCAGCCAGGACACTGAAGCGCTCTCGTAAGATCATGGCCGACCCCTCCCACCCTGGCCACAAACTCTTCAAAACACTCCCCTTCGGCAAGAGACTGAGGTCTGTCAAGACCATGAACCTCCCGCCACAAGAATAGCTTCTTCCCAACCGCCATTGGCCTCACCAACAACGCCCGAAAACCCTTTCCACCAAGGACCCTACTAACTCCCCGCACAGACCCCACTACCTCCTCCTCCTGAACTCAGCTGGAACCCCCCCCCCATCAAACATCACCTGCTACATCAGCTGGACTTTACTTGCCACTAATAAAATTATTATAGCTGCTTCCCCTACCAGAACTTTACACCATCATACTACTCTTGTTAACCCCATCGTGCACCGCTCAGACTGTAACTCATTTAATTTAATTTAATTTAATTTAATTTAACGCCTATTTAACTCAGACTGTAAATTCATGTAAATTCAATGTAGATTCATATTTAATGTCTACTGAACACTCCTCCACTCATGTATATATTGTATATTGGATTTCACTTGCAATGTTGTGATTGTCCTTTAGTTATTTCTCCTACTTCTTTATCTCTGAATATTGACTTGACTGCTATGCTGCATTCAGACACTAAGACAAATTCCTCGTATATAATTTGCATATTGTTGCAATAAAAGTGACTCTGATTCTGAGAGTTTGCACTAAATGTTTTTTTTACCATTTCATTTATTCAGGAGAGGAGGGAAAGTGAGCAGCTTGAACTGACATTTTTGTGTTTTTTGTCATATCACATCAGCCAAACAACAGCCTCCCCAAGACACATTAGCTGTGGCTCCACACTCTTCCCTTCCTTTACTGCTGTAGCCTATACTAATGAGCACGAGTCCACCTCGTGCCTGTCCACAGAGAGAGAGAGGGGAGGGGAGGGCAGGGGAGGGTAGGAGAGGAGAGGGGAGATGGAGGGGAGGGGAGGGGAGGGGAGGGGAGGGGAGGGGAGGGGAGGGGAGCTCTGTAAAATTCTGTCTCCTGCAGGCTGGGAGAGACACAATGGAGATTCCTGAAGAAAAGGCCCTGCCTGCAGCCGGGATCATACAGTTAATTATTTGCTCTCATCGATGCTCTCACCTCGTTTTTCCTCAGAGCAACAGAAAAAATACACCCCCAAACACACAACACACACACACACACACACACACACACACACACACACACACACCACCACCACTGCTGCCGCCGCCGCCGCCGCCACCACCATCACCACCAGCAGAAGCTTGAGAGAAGGATTTCATGTTTCTATGGAGAACAAAGTCTATTTTTAGATCATGCTATAAATAGATCTTTCTCTGGCTCCAACATTTGCATTCACGTCTGAATGTAGCCAGAAGCGTCTATTGTTTTCTTATTCCCATCGGTCATAGACCTTCTTTTTGGCAAAGCACAGTCTCTTCTCCGATTGTGTTTGTGCAAGCGTGAATGAGAGCGCACGTCTTCCTTGGGTGTAAGGATATAGAACAACCTCACGAAGTAGTACCAGACTGTATAGTGTGTGTGTGTGTGTGTGTGTGTGTGTGTGTGTGTGTGTGTGTGTGTGTGTGTGTGTGTGTGTGTGTGTGAGAGAGAGAGAGAGAGAGAGAGAGAGAGAGAGAGTGAGGGCATGTCACATTCACCACTACACCTTCCACAGCCCTCCTTTGACCGTTAAAAGGACCAAAATGTTGGAGATAAGAACCATCTTTCTACACAGAGGAACACTGTGTCATACAACTAAAAGACCGTCCTCGGTGCCATGAGAGGGACAATAAGGAGGATTCACTGCTCGGTGAGGCTATCTTCAACATGTTTGTCACATAGCGTGGCATCTTGATGTTTTAACAAATGGCCAACCAAAGTCCAAAGGCAGCTGAAAAAACCTCCACTAGAGGATGCTGCACTTTCGTTTATTTCAGACTGCTGAACATGTTAATCCATGTATTCCATCAGGACGCTTTAGGAAGTGGACACAATGGAAAGAAGGGACATCAGGGGTGATGGAGGCGGGGCGGGGGTGAGGGATGCAGCAACTTTGTAGCCGTGGAAACAGTTGCTAAGTAGCGAACGGTGGGATCCCGTTCAGAGAGAGGGACATAGATCGAAGAGGAGGGAGGAAGAAGCATCTGACTTGTTCAAGGGAATTCGATTAGAATTTGTACAGCATGAGCAAAAATGCTAAATTGTGTATGTGTGTGTGAGTAGGTCAAAAACAGGACAGCACAGTGGCTCAGTGGTTAGTCTCTCAAGCCAAACTGGACAAACGCGCTTCAGACCGGAGGAAGTTCGAACCGATACAGGTGATTGGAAAAATACGAGCGGATGTCCTGCCTTGGACATCCCCCTATCATCGCTCAGTATTTTCCCTGAGCTTCCCTTTCTGTTTTGACCAAGTTTTCCGTGCTTGAATTACAGATGTTTAGGCGGAAGCATTTAGAAATTGCGAGAGCCAACCTGAGACTACTCAGTGGTTAGCACTGTTGTCACAGCAAAAAGGTCCCCGGTTTGCACCCCGCTCTGTCTCCCAGGTCCTTTCTGTGTGGAGTTTGCATGTTCTCCACATGATTGTGTGGGGTTCCACTGGGTTCCCCCATAATAAGAAGGTTCAGAGCTAGGAGTTATGACATCATCAGACCCCTGGCTAAGGCCGGTTACAGGCCACTGATAATGAGTCGTTGTGACATCATGATTTCGGAAGATCCATGAGGTCGGAAGGTTGTGGCCTTCCCGTGATGAGGCAATAGCGTTGTAATGCACCACCATGCCCCATCATTATAGGCACCTTTTTAACAGCCGCCCCTGAATTTATAGAGTAGATCTTGCTCCATAGAAAGGTGACGGTGGTCTGACTGGGGGGGCTGAGGCGCTAGGCTGCCCCATCAATGAGGCGTCAGGTGCAACAGGGTTGATCGGAGGTGCCTGCCGAGGGATGTGCCTCTCCAATAGGGTGAGGCACGCGGAGCTTGGCATCTCTAGCTGATGGAGTCCACCTCGTCATCCAACGTGGACGTATTTAATGGTTCAGATGAACTCCTTCTTCGTCGTACTCCCTGTCAGTAAGTGCTGCTATCCGGCTGCAAGGATCAATTTGCAGAGAAGATCTGCCAGAGAATTGTAGGGAAGATCTGGCTTGACCTGACTGGTTGTAAGGTAGAGGTCCTGCCAGGAGGATCTAGTTGTTCTGTGGGGACTGTAAGGACTGTATAGGTTGATTCGTTGTTATCTAGCTGGCACTCGCCCCCTGGGTGTAGGATAGAACACAAGATGCCTGAGGAGGTCCAGGTGCCTGGCCGGAACCTTCTTAACACTCCGGTTTCCTCCCACCGTCAAAAAACGTGTGTGTAGGTGTAGGTGTAGGGACAGCAGTTGAAAATTAGCCCTCCTCCTCAAATAAGTTGGTTGCTTTGATTTTTGCTTGACATTAGCTCAAGCTAGGTAGAGGAGCAGTTTAGGCTCAAACATGCTCATGTCTTCACACACTTCTCTCCCTTCTGTCTCCACTCTTCCCTCCACCCGTCGCTCCCCGCTGCCTATTCCCCGTCGGCACCATGTCCTTCTCCTTCTTGTTGCTGTGGAATCTGAGTGACAGAAAACAGGGACAAAGAGGACATCCCATTAATATGCTAATCCATGCGGATGTGTCTTCAGCATGCATAGCATATGGTCTGAACGCATATGTGTTAACCGTCTCTACTGAGAGCAGAGAAATGCTGCAACAAAAATCTTTGCAGAAGATGGCAACAGATTGGAAGCATGCTCGCCTTTACTGCCGGGCGGCCTCGCCCGCGTAGTGCCGGGCGGCATCAATAATCTATGGCTCTTCCTCTTGTGGAGGGACAGCATATAGGGCTTACAGTAAGAGAGTGTCAAGTGTAAGTGTTGGGGTCTACCCTCTAGGGGTCTCACACACACACACACACACACACACACACACACACACACACACAAAGCTGATGGTGGTGATCTGAAGAGTCGCAGAGTGCACACATGCAGCATCCAATGGGCAGACAAACACAGTTTTACTGTCAAAATGTACAGTATACTGTATGCATTAAATTTGCATCTTTCTTTTGCCATTGAAAATATGTTTTTATGGTTTGAAATGTGTAGGAAACGTGTGTGTGTGTGTGTGTGTGTGTGTGTGTGTGTGTGTGTGTGTGTGTGTGTGTGTGTGTGTGTGTGTGTGTGTGTGTGTGTGTGTGTGTGTGTGTGTGTGTGTGCGTGTGTGTGTGTGCATGCGTGTGTGTGTGTGTGTGTGTCTGTCTGTGTCTCTGGGCTCCTCAGCCTCACTGACCCAAACAACCTGCTCTCTTCTTTCTCGATAATGCACGGTGCTCACGGAGAACGATAGAGATAGACAGCCAGAGAGAACGTTTCATCCCATTCCCCTTATCTCCCTGGCCAAAATCCCCTGCCACCAGAAAGTCATTTAAAGTCCAGGCAGAGAAGAGACAGAGAGGGAGAGAGAGAGAGAGAGAGAGAGAGAGACAGAGAGAGAGAGAGAGAGAGAGAGAGAGAGAGAGAGAGAGAGAGAGAGAGAGAGAGAGAGAGAGAGAGAGAGAGAGAGAGAGAGAGAGAGAGAGAGAGAGAGAGAGAGAGAGAGAGAGAGAGAGAGGGCTGGAGGGGTGGTGGTGGAGGAGTGGAGTTGTTGCAGGAATGCTTTTCCAGGCTACATCCCAGTCTGTCTACCAATACTATATTACAATACAGAAGAATTATGCTATATAGGTGAGGGGAATATACAGAAAACGTATCATAAATGCGTGCACTTTAAAGGAACACTCCACTGATTTTCAACCAGTTTTGTCATCATTACAAAATCAGTAGTATATCAGAAGATTATAAACTGTTTTGCAGCCATTCATTTAGTTTGACAGTTATTGAGTTGATTTGAGTTAAGCTGTGGACCAGTGATGGCATTTGTGCATGAATGACATCACTGGTCCACAACTTTCACTCAAATGAACGCTCAATATCTGTCAAACTAAATGAATGCCTGCAAAACTGTTTACAGTTTTCAGATATGTGTGAGATTATCTGCAAAATAAATCATCATTGAAAATCGGCCGAGTGTCCCTTTAACTATTTAGGAGCGCTGCTGGAGTATATTCTTAGTTTAGCAAACAAAATGTTGCCTCTGTTAAAGGCCTCTGGGGTCGGTTGCACAAAGCACCTTAACGTTAAGATTTTCCTTAGAGTCCAAGTTAAGGTGTCCATAAAATAGAATCGGCTGCACAAAACACCCTTAAATCTTCTCCTTATGGTTTAACATTTTAAGGAAAACATAAGCACAAGATTTAAGGGTGTTTTATGCAACTGGGCCCAGGTCAAACAATTATTTTCATCCAACTATTGATGCATTTACCAGGAAGCCACAATAAGCTGCTGGCAAAGGTGCTGTAGATTCTAATACTGAAACAGGAGACAGCCTGCAGCGATAAGCAGGATATTTAGCTTTGCATAGCTGTGGTTTACAAAATGCAGTTGAGGTGTAGTTGTTTGAATGGACAAAATGAAATAAAAATGAAATAAAAGCCCTGTCTCCAGTCATGGCCTCTCAGATAATTGGAAGGCCGTTGAGCTCGTTCAGACAAAATAAACACATGGACTGCTGCTGTAAATAGGTTGGTAGTTATTGGATTCTGGATTACAAAGTGATTGCAACACGCTGTGTGAAACCAATTGAAACATGCCAAGTCAAGTAAGAAATAAGAAACTGAAACGCGTCATCAACATAGGGTTGCAACCTGCATAGTTTATTAATTAGATTTACCAACGAGACACCTAATATTCAGTCACATCATGTTAAATGTGTTGAAAGTTTCAAAGTGCGTGGTTCAGTAATGGAAGCTTGTGCTAATAGCACTGGAGGATCATGGGATATGTACTGTATTGTATTGAGTGAACACACTGATATTACTGGCTTCATATAAGATGTGTGGAGTGGTACTGAAGCTGTGGCCTCTTCCAAAGTAGAAACCCTATTCCAAAGATCAGGTTGAACCCTCTTTACTTTTCCCAGGAAGTAATTAATCTTGATGGCTGTAGTTAATTAAATATTGAGGCATCTTAAATGGCTACACTTCCGCGCTGTTTTATCGGTCACTTCCACAGATGACAGCCCCCCCCAACACACACACACGCACACACACACACACACACACACACACACACACACACACACACACACACACACACACACACAGTGGCTCTATCAGGGTAAGCTAAGCTACAGTGAACTGCATTATATAGAGAAAGCAATAATGGACCCATGGGCACAGCTCATTTCATGATTTTACTTCGACACATTTCATTAGACAGTAGAAAGCTGGGGGTAGTCCCTATTGTGGATTTAGTCATTTTAAAAGAACATGCATGTATTAGGAATCATGAAATATATTTATGAAATATATTTGGGATTGAAAAAGATAAGCCCCCCCCCCCTAAAAAAAAATCCTCTTTTCCAACTGCAAGCTTATTGGAGTTCAGCTCTTTCAGCAGATGAGTTTGATATCCCAAAGGAGTCTAGGATTACACTGGCAGGCTATTGAATGTGAGGTTACAATCTGCTGTGTCTTTGCTGTCCTCCTCTGGGCTGTTTTGAAGTCTTTATTTAGCCAGGGTGGTGAATTAAGAACAGATTGAGACTTCCAGTGGTGGACTGGAAAATGGCAAAATGCTTCTTGATGTGGGCGAGGATGGGTGAGGGATTCAAATAAAACACAAAAAGAAGACTCCAGGCTGGACATAAGGACAATGGCACTAACATGTCGGTACTTAGACAAACCGTAAAGGGATATAGATAAGACAAAAAGTATATAACAATATGATGTTTGAATTTAAAAAAATACCGGGGGGAAAAGAAGTATAACAATATTTAGGTTACAGACAGTAGGGGAGTCTTCCTGACCACTATCAGATGTGGCTGCCTATCAGATTAGGGCTTTTAGGCCTATTGGGCTACCTACCGATCTTATATCTTATACATAAATGAGCAAATGTCTGTATCTCTGTATGTATCTCTGTTTCATTTTCCTCTACTGTCGGCCTGACAGCATTTGGCAAAGGTATTGCCACGGGTCCATAAGAGACAGTGACAGGGCCGGATTTTTGAATTCGGTAATTAGGCCCAAATAAATGGGTAAAATGGCTAATTAGTGGCCAAAATGAGTGAACACATGTTCAGCACCATGGAGAGCTCCACACGTTAGCTCCTGATGGAGCACACCTCTGGGAAGCTGCATGCCAACAGTGAGTGAGGCCTGACTAAATGGCCAGCGTGCTCCAACAGGTATCAGAACTAGTTGAACTAATGGCTGGCTCAGACTACAGGATTTTGAAAATCCTAGCCGTTTTTTAAATCTGGCTGTGACACGCACATAAGCAGTGGACACCGACTAGCTGCAGACAATCCTCTGTTTCTCACTGTTACTGCTGGCTGTGTCTTCACTGAGTGATGTAAGTGGATGAACTCTTTGAATATTTAGTGGCTTATTTAATTTGCCCAGTGACCTGCATGAAACACAGAGCCTTTATAACGCTCAGAAATGGCATGTCTCTGAACAATGAGTTCCATGATGAAGTTTGTGTTAGGTATGGGCATAAGGTTTTCAAAAACCACATACATAGGTTGATACAAGTTGGGGTGGCCACCAGCTCCTTTTAGTACTAAATCCTTGTATGTCACCTTTTCTACTTTTTGGTGCTAGGAATCAATTTCTGAAGTCATTTTTCCTATTTCAATGTCATTTCCAAGGTCAAATGTCAATGTCACTTTTAACACACACACACACACACACACACACACACACACAACACAGTTTCAACTAGTCTTCTCTCTCCTGTTCCCTCTTCACGCTTCAGCTGGCAAAAACCCAATATGGTGGGCAAAATGGCCACCGTTCGGGCTTAAAATGAACATAACTTCGGAACTAAGCCACATCGAAAGATGATCTTCAGCTTTACCCTTTTTTAAATAAATTGCAGGCGACCCTATTTAAATTCCAGGCGACCCCACTTAGTGTCGCGACCCCAAGGTTGGGAACCACTGGTCTATGGTGATGAGCTCTGGACCCATCTCCTTGAACGGATTGACAACTTTATTGTCACATCGAGCTTTGAGATGATTGAAGAACTTGTTCTGTTCAGCAGCTGAGGACTCTGGATGCTCCAAACTTTCCTTGTTGCTTGAAGCAAAGAACCAATTATCATCAAACTCATCAATGGCCCCTAGCATTTCATGTTTTGAGCTCGATGGTCTCCTTCTGCTGGCCATAGAGGCCCTTTGATCCACCATCCTCCTTCAGAAACTTGATGCTGTGAGAACCTCTTGTCACCACGTTGCATGACAAGCTTCCCCTCCATGAAAGCATCATGGACTCAGTTTGTGGATGTGCTACCCTCATCTCCACCTGAGATCCTATTTATGATATATATATTTTTTAGACCTGGATGAATTTGCTTTGACATAAGTCAAAACAGTTTTATTCTGATAACTGACAAGCAAAAACTGTGTCAAAAAATGCTTCTCTCATCACAGCCAGAAAGAATTGATGGGTGCATTTATGGTCACATGGCACAAATTGTGTACAGTTGCCTAGATACACGGGGTGGGTCAACTTACCGACTGGCCCACTCTCTGAAGAGGGTGAAGGTGTCAAGCACATAACCTTTTAGCTGAAGATCATCTTTCTGTGGCTTAGTACCGGAGTTTTGGGCTGCATTCCGATCAACTAGTAGTTCCCCTTTGAAGTGGACTGCACAGGGTATTCAGCCATGTTATGTAATAAGGCTAAATACCCTGAGCAGTCCACTTCGCAGAGAACTACTAGCCGATCGGAATGTAGCCATGGTCATTTTATGCCAGAATGGTGGCCAATTTCCCTGCCATATTGGGTTTTTGTCATTAGAGTATACATGGGCAAGATGCGGCCCCAGGGCCGGACCTGGCCCCTGGACCATCTCAATCCGGCCCCCAAGGTCCTCAACGAAAAACAAAACAAGCCCCAAAAACGTAATAATAGGTAGAAATATGTTAAAAAAATCTCATCTGCTAGAGTCATTGGATTTGTATCACTATTATATCGGGAGATTAACAAGAAATTACCAATCACAACGGGAGAGAGGGTTACAACTAGGGAGACTCCTGCGAAAATCAGGAGTGTTGGCAGATATAATCTCCAATGTGTGGCCCTTCGCTTACAAGATGTATGTCAGTATGGCCCTCTGGAAAAAAGATGTTGCCTACCCCTGCACTATAGTGACAGTGACATGTCCAATAAACTGACAGTTGAATTCCTGGGGAGGAAACATAGGTCTAGAGGCCTATATAATCTTTCTATATGACAGTTCCAGAGGTACGGCTGCCTATTTTTAACATGACCTTGAAAAATAGATTTGGCCTTGGAAATGATGTTGGAATAGAAAAATGAATTGAGAAATGGATTCCTATCACCAAAAAAGTAGAAAAGTAGACATTATACAATGATCTAGTACTAAAAGGAGCTCAGATGTGACATTCGCAGGGTGGCTTTAGCTCAGGAGGTAGAGCGGGTCGGCCAATGACGCAAGGGTTGGCGGTTCGATCCCCGCTCCCTCCCAGCTGCTGTCGTTGTGTCCTTGGGCAAGACACTTAACCCTCCTTGCTCCCGATGGTGTCCCTGCGTGGCAGCCTGCCGCCATCGGTGTATGAATGGGTGAATGTAGACTACCTACTGATTGTAAAGCGCTTTGGATAAAAGCGCTATATAAATGCAGGCCATTTACCATTCGCTTTCCGGTGAGGGCCATATTGGAGTTTCTGCATACCAGCCACTAGGTGGCCATCCCAACTTGTAGTTGCATCTGGTGGTTTGTGAAAACCTTATGCCCAATACCCATACCTAACACCATGCCAAATTGCAAAAACTTGTCACAAAGTGCACAATCCTTATGAATTTGATAGGGCAGCTGGATTTACAGTTCAAAATATCTGGCTCTTTGCCACCATTGCTCCCCAGTGCACAAGGTATTCAGCTACATATTCAAAATATGTAACCGAATACCTAGTGAGCTGGGGGGCAGTGGTGGCCTAAAGGTTAGAGAAGCGAGCCTGTGACTGGAAGGTCGTCAATTCAATCCCCGGGACTGGTAGGATAAATCTGGGTGGGGAGAGTGAAAAGTCAGTGTTTGCCCCTCCCTCATTAGGACCACTGAGGTGCCCTTGAGCAAGGCCCTTAACCCCAACTGCTCCAGTGGCGAGCAGATCAGAAGAATGTGGTTGAACTGGTCAGCTTCCAGGTGTGACTGTGAACGGGGGCGCTCCTGAAAAAGACAGCATTGCTGTTATTGAACTCCCCCTGTATAAAGGTTTAAAAAAAGATCAAACAAATACCATATCAGAATAGCTATAACAGCCATTTGAATGCAAATGGACATTTATCAAATTAACACTGAACAAATAAGACATGCTTTCTATTTTGAGGAATAGAAAGAAAATCCATTCCCAATTGCTCACATTTATGACTTAACAAATTGGAAAATTGAACTCCAGAAAACTTACTTTGATATGGAACTTATATGGCTTGGCAGGTGAACATTTTGCACCTTCACACGTAGGAGCCAAAAGTAGGTCAATAGCACCATCTAGTGGTTACACTTTGTAACAACCATAACACTCAAGTCTCAAACTTAACCCCTCCTCCCTTCTTTTTACATCAAAATTACCACTTATATGCAGGGTTTTCAAACACAAGTAAAAAGTATGTTAAACATTAAAAGTATGCCATTTGACACGGTCACATTGCCTCCCCAACATGTTACAGCTGCTCCCCAGAGGTGGCGCTTCAGTGGATGAACTCAACTCTCAAAAGCAGCAGACAACCTGGACTAACACTAAAATCTATGAAGACATTTTCTAGCTATGGGTTTATACTCACCTTTATGTGGGTTGCTTACAATAACTGATCTAAGAAATGCAGCTCACTCCTTTGATTGACATGACCAATGTGCTAAATGTTGAGGTTTCACATTATTGCTGCAGTCTAAAGCTATATCAACTTCTAGTCAAGTTCCACAAATGTTAGAAATACAGAAGACAGTTTAGAAACCACTTTTAGCATTTATTTGGGGGTTGAATTAATGCATACAAAAACAATTGGGCTGGGTCGACAGTATGAGACCACAGGAAGTATTTACAGACGCGTATCTACAAGTAGGAATGGGTTACTTGAAATTTGCTTTCCCAGAAAAAAAAGAGGTAAACAATGGCAGAGTGAACAAGTGCTAAACTTTCCTCTGGGGCCACAGACCAACTGTCTGCCATTCTGAAAACTATTTAGAACAAAGTTACAGAAATTAATTGCATAACAAATTTGCAACCAACTGCAACATTCAAAATGGTGACATTGGCCTGGATATAGAAGATGACACTGTGGAACATTTGCTCACAAATGGAAAGAGATCAGATACCACAGAGGAAGCGAGTCAGATGAACGTGATGACATCACTGCAGCACTTTCTTCACCTAAGATAAGTCCCCATCGCCTGCTTTTCTCCACTCTCCCTTTTCGGATTGGAAACCAGAATTTAAGAAGCCTCCTCATCGATCTTGGGCGCCAAGTAGTATTTGACGTGTCCCATATCAGCAATCTTGTACTCCACCACTATATGAAGAAAACAGTCAAGTTAGGGGTGCAAATTTCGACATATGTTGTAAAACAAAGACTAACCCATACTGTATTTTGTTTACTTTGTTTATTCTTGTTTGTTTTAGCGCTGTAGTTCTTTGATTAGTATTATTTGATATGGTCATACCAGGGTCATTGAGGAAAACTGACGGCCTAAACATGAGCGGATGAACTTACCGAGGGGGATATCTGCAGACATGCTGAGGATGACGGTCTTGGACAGTGGCGTTGCCTTGGTGAAGAAGTTCAGGTAGTTGAGGGCAAAGATCAGCTGGACAGGCTCATTCATCTCAATAGTTACCTAAAATACGAAAGTGAGAAGGGGAAAAGGTTCAAATTAAATATCTGACTGTCAAAACGGCCAAATCAAAAATTATTCATTTATTTTCACAATACACTAAACTTGGCTCCATGCATGAATAATGTATACTCACTGCCTCTTCCTCTTTGTCTACATTGCTGGTCTGAGACAGCTTGACATTTCCGGTTCCCAGCTCTCCAGTGCAAGAGAACTTTACTCCATCCTTGGCACAGGAGATCATGACAGCGTCTCCAATCTGGGACAGGTCACGGCAGATACGGGCAAACTCCCCAGAGGGCATTTTCACCACACAGCTGTACTCCTGCTCCTGGAGGGGTGGACAGATGGGTCGAGTCAGCAACATTACAGACTGTATGAAAGGCACATTTGGAGTGCACACACAAAAGGTCACCAATTACTTACTGGAATACCCAGCTGTTCCACATCCAGGTCCATTAATTTCATCTCATAATCTGAGACTTTCTCCTGGTCTGAAAGAGCAGAGAGGGGAGAAAATGGGAGAAGTAAATAGATAGTCGGGTGCTGCTGAAGCAACACAGCCATGCAGCAGGGACTTCAAGTTGATGTTGCTATAATGCATAATATAGTAAAAACCGTACTAATAGGAAACTGGTTATAAATGTAATAACTCACTGAGTGTCTCGAACACAAGGGCGAGTGTGTCTGCATTGTCTTCTGCTCTGAGGGTGATGATATCTTCGTTTCCTGCACACTTCAAGATCTTTGACATACTGAATGGGAGAGACAGGAGAAAAAATGACTACAAACCACAAAGTAAAATGTATCATCTTCATAGTACATGGACAGACACTGGACAGCTTACAAAATAAAAGTGTACACCTTGCAACAATGTCGAGAAGCCATAAGCCTTGTTCTGATTATCCTGAACGTATACAATTTGAATGCAGTGTCAGTGTAAACTACATAAAGTTTGGATGACAGGTCGGATCCTAATGCATGCATTAAAAAAAACAAAGTGTAGGTCAAATTCCATCCGTGGGGCAAAAAGCTAAGAAATCATTAGTACCTATGGTACTGTACCAGTGTGTACGAAGACTGCAGTGACGCAAGCGGAAGTGGTAGTTCCCGGGTTCAAGCAAAATTCCCGCCAATCTCAGCTCTATTCCCCCCCTCCACCGCATTTGCGCCAAGTCCCGCCCTTAGGTTTAGGCATAGTGTGATGATTGGATGGATTCAGGGATGAGGAGTGATGATTGGTTAAGGTTAGGGTAAAATATGAGGGTAAGCCAACCAGAGGCAGAGTAGGGCGTAACTCTGCAAAACCTCCCTGCCTGCATTGAATTTGGCGCTCAAATGACGTTGCTATGTATCTCAATGTACTGCAACAATAGGCCCCATGTTAAACTTCTCAAATAATCTGATTGCAAATGCTAATTTGATTTGCTTAACTTGACATATTGACAACTTTGGCCACTATAAAGTACTAGAAAGGCATGTCCGGGCAACTCCAGCAAGATGGCGTGACTTCTAACACCACAACTTCTTTGTAATCTTTTGTCACTGACTCACTGGCCAATACAGCTAACAAAGGCAGACACTGCAACGAGCTCATTGCTCAAATAAATAAATCCTTGATCGGGTTAACATCGGGGGAGAAACTCGCGAGATAACGTCGACTTTGTCATGACAAGTTGAACTGTCAGCTAGCTAACAAATGTATGCATTTGTGGGCCGACTACTAAAATACACCTCTTCTGTTTCGCATCTTTTAACCATAGCTGTCAGAACAGAACACGTTATGTTAGCTAACTGCGCTGCTCACCTGCTGAGGTTGACTCCCATGGCGAGGTTTCTGTCGCAGCGGTAGGAGTCGAAGCCGTCGCTCCGGAGTGTGAGCTGGACGAGAGAGACGTGAGAGGAATCCATGCTCTGCAGAGAGATCCCAGACGAGCTGACATCCCAACACGCCTCTGTAATCAGGTCTTTCAAAGCTTCCAGCACTTTCTTCAGGATGGAGCCCTGGACCAAGCGAGCCTCAAACATGGTGGCGAGTTGTGTTTGTGTCTGCGTCGATTCAAAGACGAGAAATAAAAAGACCTCTGTCGTGTCTAGTCCCCGAAAATGGAGGCTTCTGTGGCAGTTGGAAGATATCGCCGAGCAGGAGAGGTTCCTTTAAAAAGTGCAGTCTTCGTATTGTAAGCTAGGTAAAGTGCGACACAGCAGACACTGCTCTCACTGCAGAGAAAAGAGGTAATGTTCTCTAGCGCGCGCGCAACGTGAGGTTTTAATAACTCGGCGTCCCTGCGTCATTTCCGCTTCCTCTTAGGCGCCTTACGTCACGTCTGAAAAACTGTCCCCTGATTTTCGCCATTTTGGAGGGGTCATGTAAGCGCAAGTTTAATAGGTTGTTCTTTGTCAATATTTGTGAAATATACAAGGAAATGTATGTCTGCATGTCCTAGAAAAGTCTTACAATGTCTCAAATCAGTCTTAAATTTAGTATTATACATACATTTTATATATATATATTTATATTTACTTTACTTTAGCCTATTGTTTATTTGGACAGGACAATGCACATTAAAAGACAGTTATATACACGTACAGAGTCATCCATACGGGACAACGGTAAAAGTGCCGGGGTTAGCCGAAGCTAATTTTCACCTGCAGTCCTCGGGACATAAACTAAAAACTACAAGATAAATACAGAAAACGGGAATAAAAAAGCAATAGCCTATAGTAAAAATGCACAAGGGATCAAAATACATACACAAGGGAATAACAATAGGCTACATACACGGAACAAAAGCAATACTCACAGATAAGATAATAAAATGATAAAAAGGCTATAAGTTATGGGTGCACATAGGCTATAGTATGCACACATGTTTGAGAACATAAATACCGGTAGATTCACAAATGTAAACAACTATAGGTATTTTTTTGTTATGTTTAATAGTTAATTATATCTGACTGCCATTGTAAAGACTGGCCATTTAGTCAGGCCTTGCTCAGAGTTGGCATGCTTCTCTCTGCCCCCAGAGGGCTCTTCCTGGTGCTGAACCTGTGTTGAGGCATTTCGGCCACCAATTATCAATTTTTGCCCATTTAGTCAGCCCCAATTACAGCATTAAAAAATCCGGCTTTACACTTCCTGAAAGATTCAGTGCAACTGCACGTAAAATGGCATAGCTGTGGCTGAACACAATTTCTGCTCTCTCACACACACACACACAACACTGAATTCTTATAAGATATAATCTTAAAAACCTGAGACCGTGTTGTTGGATGCTACTTTAGTAGAAACAAGTTTTACATTTACATGTTTAATGTGTTCTAAGGGTGAATTAATTTTTGACAAACTTGTGACATTTATTCAAAACCTTTAACTGCCGCTACAAGTGTTACCAAGGAACAGAAATGTTAGAAGTACACTGTAACCACATCTCCAAAATGACCAAGCTGCCTCTTTTCTTCCCGGTATTAATGATGTATAAACTCATGCTAGAAAGATGTTACACTGAAAGAGTCGTGACATTTGAAAATCTGTTTTATTAATCACTGAGGATTTCCCGGTTTGGTTTCACAAAAACATGAAAAAGGATGGTATTTTTTTATACTGATACTTCACCCCTGAGTATATTGATTACAGGCCACTTAAGGTGAGAACAGAGACATTTGACACTGGCTGTAGATGGGACAGATATTACATAAAAACTAGTTAGTAGAATTAACAGGATAACATTGATTTGAGGTATTCAGGAGTGTTGGACACATGTATGTGGAGCAAGATTTTATGTATATTTGGATGAATGCAATTTGTGTTGGGATTGTGTGTAGAGGACAGACCATTCTCTCCATATGCTATTTGTATACTGAGACAAAGTATCCGGTTAGAGACTGTTAGAGATGATGTAGTTGGTTGCCATGGCAAGGATGGGGGCTCCTGTTGGCACACCAGGGAAAGGACCACTGGACCCAGCGATGTCGATGTGGGAGTATGGCAGAGGATTGTCAGAATCCACACCATACTGTTTTAGAAATACAGGGAGAGACAAGGAGAGAGAAAAATACAGGGATTTGACAGATTAGCCATTGCACTTTTGCCACATTATATTGTGCCCATGTCATGAATAAATATCTCGTTCTGAGCATGTTTGTGTACCTTGTCAAGCCCCGAGGCCATGATGAGGAAAGCCGCTGGGGTCTGATGTCCTCGGGGAGTAGCTGAGGACGGCAGGTTGTTGCACTGGAGGATATCCTCGTACTCAGATTTCCCCTTGTGGAAATCGTAGTCCTCACGCCTGATACTGGACACCTCAAACACATCGCCCAACACTTCCCCGGCTGCACAGGAGAGAGGGGATCAGGAGGGGGTGCAAGGATCCACATTTTTTACACACACAAACACAAACACAAACACGTACACACACACACAACACGACGAAACCAATTGGCTGTTCCACAATATCTGAACAAATGTTTGCACCACCTGGTTTTTGCATTGATGTGACCATCTCATCCAGGCACTATCAAATTGACAGGTTGCTTTAGGTCTCAGGAGGTCGGCGGGTGCGGTCTGCACTTCTGATAGTATATGCAATTTTTTATGCATTTATTTATTTCTTTTACTTAAAGGAACACTGCCCATTTTCAACCAGCTTTGTATCATTAGAACATCAGTAGTATATCAGAAAACTGTAAACTGTTTTGAAGTCTGTCATTTAATTTGACAGTTATTGAGTGTTAAAGTGTGGACCAGTGACATCACTGGTCCACCCTAACTCAAATTAATAACTCATTAACTCAAATCAACTCTCAATAACTGTCAAACTAGATGAATAGTTTGACAGTTATTGAGAGGATAATGGATGGATAATCTTAATTATATTTTAATTGCTTATTTTTATTTTATTTATTGTAGGTTCAAAACATTTCTTGTTTGTTCTTTTCATTTTTGTGCATATTTGGTATAGTTTGTAATAGATACTGTACAGTCAGTCTGTGTGGGAACGCCCACAAAATGTTACAACGGCTGGCGTGCAAGACTAGACGGTGGGGGAAAAGCCCCCGTATATCTCAATGGGCTGACTCACCAAAGGACGGTGCTGTGGCTCTACACTACAGGATTGGAGATTCGAGAGCAGGTACATAGACGTCTGTTCAGATGTGCGTTTACTGCAGTGGTTGAATCCCCAATGCTGGCTGCCTGGGCTGGGCTAGCAGCTAAATGCTAACTATGCTGAATGGGGAGAACGGGATTATTTCCCCCATGCTGACCCATTGACCACACGTCTATGACGAGAGACACCGCCTGAATTGTAACACCAAAACTTCAATTAAAAACGGACAAAAAAGACTCCAGTTTCTTCTAATGAGATAATGTTGAATTCTGATTTCGATAAACAGGTGTTTTGTGTTCAGTTCGCATGGCACTTTGTGGGTTCATCTGTGTTGTCTTCTCACCTTTCTGCCACTGAGCGGCATTTCCATTGCGATGGGCAGGTCCATTATCCATGATGATCTACCAAAAGATTCAGAACTCAGTACAGATGATTTCTACAGTGCTGTACATTTACTACATCTACTGTACATTTTAATGGCCAAACATAAACTTGACTCATTTGCACTTGTAGAAAACCATGACGAACATGGGATAGCAGCACTCCAAAAAGCAACAGCAAGACTTGGTCTCAGTTTACCATTTTTATTTTGGTTTCAAAATGGTCATCTGAGACCCGAGTGTCGTTATCCCATGTTCCCCATGGTTTGCTTCATGTTTTAGTGATAGTACAACATGCAGCCAAAATGGCCACAAGAGGGAGCGCACCTGCTCTACATTTTAAGTTGCACTTGTGTTTGTGTTGCAGCAGTACTCACAGAGTAGTTGGGTCCCATGGCCCTGATTGCATGGCCAGTCAGAGTGGCAATAGTGAACAGCTGAGGAGAAACCTCGCGTATCGCCTACAGAGACAGACAAGGTCATTACGAAGAGAAGGGATGAAGGTGGACAGAAGGCCAGGGCAGGATGTATAAATGAGAGTGAGCAGGAAAGTGTAGCAGGATGCTCTGACCTTCTCCTTCATCTCACAGAGCAGGTCCACCATGACCATACGGCCCTCAGCATCAGTGTTTCCCACTCTGACTCTGCGACCCGCACGGGAAACCATCAGCTCATCAGCTACATAGCAGTCTGAGAACACACACACACACACACACACTGTCCTGAGACTGAGAGTGACCAACATTACAGATCTCATACCGAGGGAAGGACAAACAAGAATACAGAACATAAAAGTGGATTTCACTGACCTGCGCCCACACTGTTCCTCACCATCGCCATTGAGCCTACAACCTTCAGATGCTTTGGCTTCAGCTTGGCTAAGATCTAGACAGCCACAAGGGGGTAAAGTCAATGCCAGTGTTGTAGACAAGTCAGTACCCTGGAGTCGGACTCTCTTTTAAGATCTTACTCTCAGGGTGGGGTAAGAACATGCAACTGAGTTTTCTGTCTTCTTCAAGGCCCAGGGTTCCTAGCCTGCTAAAAACCATACTGATCACCTGAACTCACATTCTGTTTTGTTCACATAGAGTGAGACAGAAAGTGAGATCAGGCTGGAGTGTTCTTTATGGCGCTTTCCTCTTGAGACCACAAGAGGTCTTGTGTGAAGATAAAGATAACCTGCTTCAGCTTCTTCATCCTCTTTGGTCATAACTAATCAACATCCAAGTCTGAGTTACCTAGTGTTGAGTCCCAGCCAAGTCTTACAAACAGATAGCAGCATTTACTGGGCCCATTAAGAAACCAGAGATGTACGAGTCCTGAGTCTTACAAATGGTGGGGAACATTTAGTGGGCAGATTAGGAAACCAGAGACATATGAGGGAACATTCACCTGGAAGAAGCCAGCGACAGCAGCAGCTCCACACTTGTCCCTGTGCATCCCAGCCATGAACCCCCCAGCCTTGATGTCAGCTCCACCAGTGTCGTAGGTGATGCCCTGGAAACACGACCAACCACTCAAATACAGGTACATGCCAATTTGTGGCTTATATCTTAAAGAAAGAGTTCACCCCAAAGGGAAAATTCAGGTGTTATCAAAATGTTAGCTCCGTAGTTCCATCCCAGCCTTCTCTTGAATTAAACTATTAAAGTGAACATGGCTATATTTTTACAGCTCCAAACAAGCATGAAATAGCCATTAAATTATTTTAAACAGTCTGTGCAGCACAATGCAAGTGTTTCGTAGCCGAAGGATTGCACTGTGGACCCACAAGCCCAATATTTACCTCATTATCTCCTATACTTAACAGTTCCCTTCCCACACTGACAATGCTGATTGGAGAGGTTTTATGGAGATGTTATGCTTTTTTCTGTAACAAAAGATTGAATGAACAGCAATAGTGAACTCCAATAGTTTGAGAGAAAGCTGAGATGGAATTATGCAGTTGTTTCGACTGAGATTGGGGTGAGTAGATGCAGACTAAATATTTATTTTGTGGTCAGACAGCAGAAGTTTGAAAAGTTCCCTCTCACCTTCCCCACCAGCATCAGAGTCTTTTGGATCGGTCCATCTCCACAGTACTGGAGCTTGATAACTCTGGCCTGGTGACGAGGTACAACTGTACGAGAACGAAACCATGAATAAGAACAAACAAGTAAAAAAGCACAGAACCTCGTTAATAAATGGGAAAAACAGAAAAAGATGTGGGAAGTGGTTCTCCTACCATTGGCACAGCGGTTGACCGCAGCCAGACAGGGATACTCCGTCTCCAGGACCTTTACGTCACTTACCACTTCCACCTGGGGAGAAGTGAGCACAGGCACACTCACATCTGCCACCTCAACCAATCAGTCAACAAACCAGAATCTGGACATGCAACAAGTGCAAAATTGAAAAAAACCCAAGATGATATGTTTCTGTAGGCACTGTTGATGATGATTGATGATTAGTCAATTGACGGATTACAATTTTGATAATCGATTAAATGCTAAGTCATATATCAATAAAAAATACCAAACATTTGCTGGTTACAGCTTCAAGATTTGTGTACTTTCTCAATTGCATATCATTAATAAAAATGAATATTTCGTTTTATTTATTATGCTGGTCAGACTACGTAAGCAATTTTAAGACATCACTTTGGCCCTGGTAATGTGTGAAAGGCATCGGTCATTATATTTTACATTTTATAGACTAAATGATTAATCGGAAAAATAAATACAAATATTTAGTTGCAGCCCTAAGGCACAATGCAAAAACAAAACAAAAAAACAAGACAACAACAACAAAACAGACCTACCTGCACAGGACTGTCTCTGAAGAGGTCCTCCACATAATCAGCGACGCGAGGAGCAGCCATCCGCTCTGGGTCTGAACCACCGATGTCACGGCACGCCAGCCTGAGTGAGGGGGAGGAGAGTCAGCATCAGAGCATGTGAGCGGAGTGGAGTGGTGATAATTACCGCTCCTCGCTCATGGAGCGGCCCTTTCCACCCGCTCAATCGCTCACGGCCGCTCCGCTCCAGACCGCTCCCCGCTCCATACAGATTTCACCAGGAGTCTGAGTCAGACTCCTCAGGCTATTATTGAACATGTGAAAAATAGAAAATAGTGGGCGTGCACATGGCCACGCAACGATGCATTCTGGTTCGAACATGTGATCGAAACTGGAGTGGGACTGAGCGGGTGATCGGTGCCGCTCCAACTTTCACTCCAGTACCGCTCTGGTCCCCGCTCAAGCCAAAATCCCCCCGCTCCGCTCCCTGCTCTGCTCACATGCTCTGGTCAGCAGTACGGTGTGTGTGTGTGTGTGCAAGCGTGTGTGTGTAACCGAGTGACCAACTCAAAGAGAAGTTTCAGCAGGGGAGCGGACTGTCCCACTCACCTCCCGCTCTCCAGAGCGTTGGCCAGATCCACCAGTCTTTGTCCCTGGGCTTCCTGAGCGACCCACAGCCCCAGAACACACACCTTGTTCGGGCTGGGCTTCAGGTTCGCCTCCTTCACCTCAAGAGGCTATTTAAATGTATAGAGATGGAACAGAACAGAAACGTTTAAAAGCTGTCAGCGATATTCATTTTTCTCATTGTAGAAATGAGGAGCTGTTTAGGTCACAAAGTTGTGTGTTTTCTCACCATGTAGAGACCGTGAAGGGCCCCGAGCGCAGCCACCAGGGGGCTCTTTTCGTAGTTCTGGTGAGCAGGGCAGACCAGCAAGGGCCGTTGCATTCCTGCTTTCATGGCCCTGAAAGGATATGGAGATAAGCAACACAGCACAGAAATCTGGAATGAACCAGAAAACTATGGGGTGGGAGAGTGCCATTTTCTCCACAGTGCCAAGACTGACCGTTTGATGCCATTGACCGCTGCGTCACTGAAGCGCCGGACATCATCGTAGTCACGGTTTACCGGGCCGGTGGAGGCAAACACCAGTCGGTTACCGGGGAGACCAGGGACCTTCAAGATCACCACCTCCTCCCCCAGACCGCTGTCCACCTAGAGAGAGAGACATTTGAGAATGTTAAACTTTTCTCTAAAGTCTAAATATGTTGTGGGTGGGTGTGTCAGAGACATAAGACTATTTTGAATTAGAGAGAGAGAGATAGAGAGCGTGGATGGGTGGGAGAGACACGTACAGAGCTGTAGTCCTGCAGAGGACCTTTCAGACACTCCAGATGGGACGGCAGGGTGTCATGGCTGTCGGTCACCAAGACAATGCCGTCAAAACTAGAGAGAAGAAGACAACACCGTCACCTACTGCATCACAACACGTCACCTACTGCATCACAACACCGTCACCTACTGCATCACAACATGTCACCGACTGCATCACAACATGTCACCTACTGCATCACAACACAGTCACCTACTGCGTCACATACAAAAATGTTCAAATACAAAACAACAACCAACTGAAGATGAAGCACAGCACTTCCTCCTGATACTCACTTCTGGTTCATGCAGTCGGTGGTCCATTCGACCGGCTGGACTCTGCACAGAGAAAACACAGTCATTTCCTCTTTTATTAGTAGCCTGAGGGCGGATTAACCAACCAACAAGGATTACTTTAAACTCTATTAAATTATAGTTTAACAGTTAATTATGCTGCGCCAAACTTTAAGGCTAGTTTAAGATTAAGCAGGTATAAAGTTATACCTTTGTTACAGTAAGCGTGTTTGGCAAGATAGATCATCAAGTTTTAATTCAAATTTAACAGCACCTGCGTAGGCTCACCCTTTGGACTCTAGTTGTTGGGCATATTGACAAAACAATTGGTTGTTTGTTATTATTTGTATAATCTGGATTGAAAAAATTTGAATAGGTTTAAATCATTAATCTAGGCCCTGATTAATTTGAAATCTGGTCCAGTTCAGCCTTATGGGGTTAATCAGAGCTCAGACATAGACAATTAATAAATAACCTGAAAGTCTCATTCCTGCCATCCCGGGACATTTTATTGCTTTATTTAGGGAGACTGGGTCAAAGTCTGGAAAGCTGCAAGACCTTCGACACCTCAAGTCAATTCAGGCTTTAACAAAGAATTTGGCTGTTGCATTTCTTGTCTCAGTGCAGCATAACCAGACTTTGTACCTAATGTGGTCGTTATAGATAGCAATTTGCAGATGATGACTATATTATATAACTTAACCTATATAACTGATTTTTCTCCAAGCTATCCAGCAGCTGTTTGCTGTTTCCATATTGTCACTCGAGTTTTAGGTAAGTATAATCAAAACAGAAAGTAAATCAAAACAGAAAGTAAAGAGTAAGCTAGAATGAGTAGAATCTCTCCATCTGCCCTTCTAGAGGAAGTGAATCCAGAACTGGGCAGATCTGTTGTATCCAAAGCAGCAGATTTTTCCACTCGTGGCTGATTGCCTAACCGGGCTCAGACCATTACAGATTTCCCGTTAGGGCAGAAATCAGATGAGAACAAACCTGACAATTAGCCTATTTCACATCCCACCCAAATCACCCATTTTGAGTCAGGCAGGAAGTGAAACAGATGCAAAAAGAACACCAATGAGGGTTTGCAACTTCCAATCCATTTAGGTGTTCCAGTGCTGGGGCCCTAATCAGTGTATTGTCTACAGCAACAGAACCAGTGCCTTAATACTGTCTCCTCATTCATTCATTCATAAAACACACACGGCGAAAGGAAATCCATAGTTAGAAATACATGTTATGATAGCGGAGATGCGACAGCAGACAGATAAAGCAGCAGTGAAGCTTGCCTGGTGCACATTGTAGTACACAGTGTAGCCCTGGCTTCTCCTCCTCCGACGTCTGCAGAGAGAAAAGGAGAGCTGACAACCGGCGACGCTTCTTGCACTCTTCCGGCTGATCACGTGACTTGTGCTGCCTTCACGTGCTCATCCAAAGCTAATCGTAAATACGGGCTTTTTGCAATTTTGCTCGGAAATAACTTGTGACAAAGTAGTTTTATGGTGGCCGTTTTATTTGAGAAATCAAGGGGTACAGTAGTGCTACTTTATGCTGCAGCTGCTCTAGCCTCAGAACTGAGACTGCCTTTGATTCAGAGTCTCAGACAAGCACCCGCGAGTTCCAATGTGCTCCATTTAAAATGGCCCTGCTTTTGCACACATAAGCCTATTCATAGTATTCTCATGATGTCACAAGCATTTTCATACCAATATGGCGCTACAATCCACACTGGCTGTTTGTGTCACTTGATTGTAATCACCTGTTGATTACAATCACTGTTATTTTCCTATCAAGATGGCAGTGTGGCATGTAACAGAATACTATCAATATACAATAAATCACACTAAAACAATAGTTGACAATGTTGTCCGTCGAAATGGGGTATTCATATTCTTCTGGATGTGTAATTACGGGTTTCCAGCCGTAGCCACTGTCAGTAGCCTGCCGAAGGGCGCTATCCCCATTGAGAAATGGAAGAAGAATGGCCATTTCCATTTGAAAAGACATGACACACACAAAAACTCGGTAGGCTATTGAAAATTATGCAACATTCAAGAACACAAATAGCCAGTTTCGATGGACAACAGAATTGTCTTTAAAACAAGTAGGCCTATTCTTTTGTTGTGATTTAAGCAATATCACACGAGAGGGAGTGCTGTTGTTGGCTAATATCGGCACTGCTGTGATTCGGTCATAGGCACGAGGCCGCAGGCCGAGTGCCGAAGATAATCACAGCAGTGACGATATTAGACAACAAAAGCACGACCTCGAGTGTGATATTGTTGCTTTTATACAACAGTTCTATTAAACAAAGCTGATTAAAGAAAGACAAAAAGCGGAGAAAATATATGATTTCTCTATTTATTCCTCCGCCAACAAAAATAGTTCCCTCAGCTTTCTGCTTTGCCAAAAATGTAACCTAATCAGCCTAATTAACTGCAGGCTGTCTACTTTACTACTGTCTACTCTACAGCTGTGAAGCGTTTTGTTGATTAGGGCAGCTGTGAAGCGGAGTGATCTACACACAGTGAAGCGCCAGTGCATTATCATGAAATATCGGCACTGGTAGGATCCCTCTTGTCCAATCAAATTGCTCGGCCGGAACTACCTGTTGTATTCACCTTATGTTCAGACCTTACAGTGGGCCAAATTGTTCCGGGTCCTTTTAACACTTCCGGCAGGCACGGCATAAAATAAGAGTTGTTTTTGGAGCGGACAGTGAAGGGGTAAAATAAAGAACGTAGCCTACTACTTTGAGCTCGGTACACAGCAAGCAAGTGAGTATCCACTGTTAGCCAGGTCAGATAACGTTATCGTCGACAAAGACGAGCACTTTCTTGTAAAACATACCTGGACTCCAACAAAGAAAGCTTCAGATAGTTTTCTCTCCGAGTTGCGCTCGAGCCACTAACGTCAGTAAGACCCGCAGACATTAACGTAATTCCCTGGAATGCGAGACTTAATGAGCCAGTTACATAGCGTTGCATTCTTAGACATTGCCGTTTGCTTTTATTTGGTATGTTACATACAATTGGCTAAATTATTAGTTAATTCAGAGTTAGATGATATTGGAGCAGCCAGCCATTTTATTTTATTTTATTTTTAGCTGGAAGTTTTGATATGGCCACACAACCGGGTCAAATGGGCATGGCTACATAAGGTGAATAATGCTATGTAGGCTACGGTATGTAGCTAGCCTATGAAAAAGTAGGGCCAATTCGAATCGAGCCCACAGTAGAATTCGCAGGCGCTTGTCTGAGACTCAGACGAGAGAATCGAAGGCAGAGTCTTCTGAAGCTACAGCTGCTCAATGGGATACAATGTCAAATACTAGAAGTAAAAGTATAAGTCACATCTGAATGAGGAACAGCAATTGTGGAAGATCATAATTGGACATTGTTCATAAAACATACCCCAGAATCTTGACACATTTACTCAGCAGCACAAAGATGGTTATATGCTACTTTAAGTTATCTTCTACTATAACCCATCTCTTTTCTTTTCTTTCTTTGTTAACCTTTTTATTGTCTCTATTTTCTTTCACTTTTAAATGTTTTTTTTTATTCTACAGAAAACGAACTCAACTTGTCAACAATCAATCACAAAACGAGGCAGCATACAACATTAAAGAAGGAAGCAACCACAACATAATATTAAGCAAGCACAACACATGAAACCAACCTTCGACTGTGTCTGCATTCGCTGGTTTCCCCGTCCTTAATTCGGATATTGTCTGCCATGTCTGTGACTTTTTGGCAAGATTCCAATATGTTTTTAAGTTATTTGTTTGGTGCTCTGGCGCCTTCAAAACTCCCGCCTCCTGTAGACGTCGGAATGCCAGCATTGGACGCGCGTCGTAGAGGTCAGCGTGTTGGGTCAATATAGCTGAGTTTTGGGCGCAAAACCAGGGGTGTGTTCAATCCACCCTGTTTTGCTATGGTTTCCAGGTTGAGCAGCATGTTTCCTCGAAACGGTGTGCAACCATGTGTAACGGTGTGCAACGGGCATTAGCTCTCAGGCGTAATTCAATCAGCTCACGCCTGAGAGCTAGAATTACGCCTGAGGTGAGGGATAGCCTTTGAGGTACACTACGTTGCCTCTAGTTTGGTGTTGTTGTTAGAGGTGTAATACCCAATCAGCAGCGAAGTGTATGTAAACCCCGCCGTTTAAAAGGGCAGTGTGCGCACAGTGAATCCAAAATATAGCAACGCCATTTAAAACAACAGGCACCGTCTCCGCTTATTTAAATTAAATAAACGCTTCGGTACGTTTTGTCGGGGCTGAAATCAGCCGAAAGGTGGTGCGCGCTCAAGGATTCGGCTGGCAAGCCTGGCGCTGATTGCAATATTTCCCACAGCACGGGAAGGCAGCATTGTTGGTTGGTTCTTCTTACCGACGGGAATTGTAGTGTTTTTATCTGATTCGAAAACGTGAAACGGAGCATTTGAGCAATGTAACTATTATTTCTCTACAGTATATGGCGATGATAATACTAGGTTGCGCTTTATCGTTAGCGCTGGATACTGTTCGCTTTGACAGTTCTGACCTCACGTACTACAAACACAAACCCGGAAGTGCATGTCCCTGCAGTGGGTTTAGTGCAAAACGAGAGAGGTGAGTGATCAAGTCCAAAGGGCATCGAGATGCAGCTCAGTAGTTTCCACATTATTCTGGTACTGTAGCTGCATGTAGTCTAGTCTGTCTTCTTCTTCTTGAAATGACGTTATCGCAAAGATAAGAATAATCTCTGCAGAGCCACGCTCGAGCTGCAGGAGGAGGTCCAGCAGGTAGGCAAGCTATAATGAAGCTGTCTGGTTTTCTTATCGTATTCGTGATTAGGATTTACAGAATGATGCACTACTACAGACACTGATAACTGTACCAGGTGACAGGCAGGCGTGTTTACATAATTGTGTACGTGTACTGCACGTTTTGACAGAGTTGATGGCAATTAAACACTGGTAATGGGATTTCTGTTTGATCAGATATATCAAGTCAAGGAATTTCATAAATTGTCTCTGGAAGTCAAGGAATATCAAGGACTTTAAACAAAGTTTAACTTTACAGGAAGATACCAAAATGTATTTTTGCAGTAGCTGGTGGCTCAGCTGTTTTCCCCCATTGCAAGCCCAACTCTTTTACAGCTTTTCTGAGCTGACAAAACAATCAGTTAGTTTAGCTAGTTATGTTTATTGCACCTTATCACACAAGCATGTCTCAAAGGCTTTACATACTAGCATCATCACAGTATACTACATCTATATCTACACACAACATAGGTTACATACACCATACCATACATAGGTTACATAATACATGCACCATACACATTTTACTAGATTACATTACGATACTACACAAACCCAGCATATCTTTGGACTGTGGGAGGAAACTGGGGCACCCACAGGAAACACACGCGTCGCGAATATGGGGAGAACATGCAAACTCCACACAGAAAGGAGGGGTAGAGATTTGAATTCGGAACCATGACCGTCTTGCTGTGAGGTGAAAATGCTAACTACTGAGCCGCCATGCTGCCAATAACATTGAGAATAACATTACTACATCATAGCAGCGGTCTGACCTACTGTAGGTATGGAAAGTCATAGAAAAGTCATGGATGTTGCATCAGGACATGGTGGGAACCTTGAGCACAATGTATTTTGCGTCCAGAGAACAAAAGCAACCTCAGAAACATTGATCATATTTTCTGTTCTTTCTCCCAGTTTTTAATTCATCCTCTCCCCTGAACAGATGAGACTTCCTCTTCGCTCCCTACACATCTTGAGGAGCTTCTCTCAGAGGCTAACGGAAAACCCACAGAGGCGTGGCTTGTGCGGTGCAGCGATGCGATTGGTGCAGTTTAATCGTCGCGGTGATGAAGGGGTGATACGAGTAGGAGTGGAGCAAGGTGAGGGGCTCGGGGTGGTCGACCTGAAGGCCTTCGAACCCTCCATGCCATCCACTGTGAGAGAGCTGCTGGAGCTGGGAGACAAGGGTCTGGAGTGTGCACAGAGGTAACACACAGCACACACACACACACATACTAAGAAGAGTGAGGCGTGCGGCCCAGCACGTAACAGGATGTGAGCTGCCAGAACTGCAGGAACTGTATAACCAGCGGTGCCTCAGGAGGTCCCTGAAGATCATCAAAGACACAAACCACCCCCACAACAGCCTGTTCTCCCCGTTACCCTCAGGGAGGAGATACAAGGTCCCAAAAGCACGCACAAATCGCTTGAGGGACAGTTTCTTCCCGGCAGGCCACGAGACTCCTTAACATACACAAATAGTATAGTAGCTGTACTGTACTGTACTGTAGCTGCTACCATTACGTATGTCTAATGTTTAATTGTATGTTTAATTAGGTATATGCTATTTGCACCTGTGCAAACAATGTCAATTATGTTTAAGTATGTTTAAAGTATGTACATGCCATTTGCACCTACAGTATGTGCAGTGAATATGTCACTGTCTTTGACTTGTCTTATCACTTTACTGCCTTATTGCTTGTTGTTTCTCTTGTTTTCCTGCACCCATATGCCCTGTTATTTTGCACTATGTTGTAAACGGAGTCTACAGCACAAGAATTTCACACGTGATACTTGTACTACGGAGTGACAATAAAAAATCTTGAATCTTGGAATCTTGAACACACACATACACACAGTCAGTAACACACAACTCTTACTCAGTGCCCCCCTTTCTCCTGTCCCACTGATTTCTCTTGCTTGGCCTGGTATGATTAGCTCTTGTGTGACCTGACGTTCTGACCTGTTATGGACGGTTGGTTAGCCCTTGTGACTTGATGTTCTGACCTTTCTTCCTCGTCTCCCCAGAGCCTTGTCATCCGGTCAGTGTGTGGTGGAGCGGTCAGACGTCCGGCTGCTGTCTCCTGTCCTGGCGCCAGAGAAAGTGGTGTGTGTGGGTATGAATTATCGCGACCACTGCCTGGAACAGAACGCCCCCATTCCAAAAGAACCCATCATCTTCAGCAAGTTCCCCAGCGCCATCACAGGGCCATACGATGACATCACTCTGCCCCCCGAGAGCCAGGTGAGAGCGAACACAGCAAGACATTTAATATCCATCCTAACTAGTCATTTAGTCTGATGTTGAGTCAGAAAACAACTGGGGGGAAAAAAAGCCCTTTGTGCCCTTAAGTGCAGTTTCACCTATTTAAGGACTTCTTTGAATATCTTGAAAGTATAATCACATCACCCCAATGGCAGATTTTTCACTTGTTTTAGGAAAAGTACGATTTTAAGACTCAATATTAAATGACAATACCCGCCCCCAGTGTATTAGAAAAACAGAGAAAATTATACATTTGAGATCTGTATTGCAGAGGTAATCCTAGATATGTGTCAACAGACTTGGTTTTTGATAGCAATTTTATCACAGTCTCTCTTGTCTGTCTGAAGGAGGTAGACTGGGAGGTGGAGTTGGCCTTTGTGATTGGACGAAGGGGAAAGAACATCAAGGTGAGCCTCCCCCATACACACACACACACACACACACACACACACACACACACACACACACACACACACACACACACACACACACACACACACTGTAAGCCAACGCAGCACCCTTCTGACTGAACACTTGCTGCTCAGGAGGAAGAAGCCCTGTCGTATGTGGCTGGCTTCACTGTGGCCAATGATGTCAGTGCGCGGGACTGGCAGATGAAGCGCAACGGGAAGCAGTGGCTGCTGGGAAAAACATTTGACAGCTTCTGTCCTCTCGGCCCCGCCTTGGTGACCACCGACGCTGTGACGGGTGAGAGGGGAGGGGAAAACTGCAGCTAGCCTAGGAGAGAGGGAGGGAAGGGAATTACTGATGATGTGGTGAATCAAGCAATTAGTAGTGATCATATCAGCAACATTAACGAGCATCAACAAGCGGCAATTCTCTGAAAATCTAATTTAATTTCCTGAGCTGATCAGAACAGCCAGACAACCACAAAACATGAGTAGGATTTAGGAGGAATAAACGTTTCTTCACAGATCCTCACAACCTGGGTATTCGCTGCCTGGTCAATGGAGAGACGGTGCAGAGCAGCAACACTAATCAGATGATCTTCAAGACAGAGGAACTGGTTGCCTGGGTCTCAAAGTAAGTCCAGTTGCTACACTATTGCTGCTCATGATGATGGTCTCTTTGCACATGCACTTTACAGAGACACTGTGTGTTCTTAGCCTAGTAACAACCATCCTGATAAGCACTTTACAGAGACACTGTGTGTTCTTAGCCTAGTAAAAACCATCCTGATAAGCACTTTACAGAGACACTGTGTGTTCTTAGCCTAGTAAAAACCATCCTGATAAGCACTTTACAAAGACACTGTGTGTTCTTAGCCTAGTAAAAACCATCCTGATAAGCACTTTACAAAGACACTGTGTGTTCTTAGCCTAGTAAAAACCATCCTGATAAGCACTTTACAGAGACACTGTGTGTTCTTAGCCTAGTAAAAACCATCCTGATAAGCACTTTACAAAGACACTGTGTGTTCTTAGCCTAGTCAAAACCATCCTGATAAGCACTTTACAGAGACACTGTGTGTTCTTAGCCTAGTAAAAACCATCCTGATAAGCACTTTACAAAGACACTGTGTTCTTAGCCTAGTAAAAACCATCCTGATAAGCACTTCAGATACACTGTGTGTTCTTAGCCTAGTCAAAACCTTCCTGATACGCACTTTACAAAGACACTGTGTTCTTAGCCTAGTCAAAACCTTCCTGATACACACTTTACAGAGACACTGTGTGTTCTTAGCCTAGTAAAAACCATCCTGATAAGCACTTTACAGAGACACTGTGTGTTCTTAGCCTAGTAAAAACCATCCTGATAAGCACTTTACAGAGACACTGTGTGTTCTTAGCCTAGTAAAAACCATCCTGATAAGCACTTTACAAAGACACTGTGTGTTCTTAGCCTAGTAAAAACCATCCTGATAAGCACTTTACAGAGACACTGTGTGTTCTTAGCCTAGTAAAAACCATCCTGATAAGCACTTTACAAAGACACTGTGTGTTCTTAGCCTAGTCAAAACCATCCTGATAAGCACTTTACAGAGACACTGTGTGTTCTTAGCCTAGTAAAAACCATCCTGATAAGCACTTTACAAAGACACTGTGTTCTTAGCCTAGTAAAAACCATCCTGATAAGCACTTCAGATACACTGTGTGTTCTTAGCCTAGTCAAAACCTTCCTGATACGCACTTTACAAAGACACTGTGTTCTTAGCCTAGTCAAAACCTTCCTGATACACACTTTACAGAGACACTGTGTGTTCTTAGCCTAGTCAAAACCTTCCTGATACGCACTTTACAAAGACACTGTGTTCTTAGCCTAGTCAAAACCTTCCTGATACACACTTTACAGAGACACTGTGTGTTCTTAGCCTAGTCAAAACCTTCCTGATAAGGTGACCTCACATTTCGCTCTACGTATCAGTCTGGACTCCCAGCTGCCCTCGTCGATTTCAGTGGGCGGGAGTGCTTGCCTTGACAGACAACTCCTTCAGCCAATCAGCATCTTCAAATCCAAACCCAATCCACTCTGCAAGAACGGCAAAAATGTATTTTACAGAGAGCAACTCTGCTGGCCTGGTGCATACTCTTATTTTTGTTTAATTCTTGCTATTGAGTCTATAGGGCAGTTTATAGTACAGCGATTTATTATGATGGCCCGATGGACATCGCTACGTCACCAACATTCCATCATCGCTCAATTTTTATTTTGGGCGCTGTCACTCATAAAAATGATAAACACTACAGCGCATCACAGGTCCTTTGCTTTCATCATCCTCCTCTAGTTAGACTACATTGTTATTATAAATTAGTTCTAAATAGCACTGAGTTACTGAGGTAGTCTTAAGTTTACATTAAAAGTAGCATAAGTTATGCAATAGAAATCATCACCGAGTAGGCCACACTGCTGTTATCTACAGTACTGTCTACAACGCAGTTTGCCTTTGTTTGGGGTCTGGTCATCTTTATGGTAAACTATGATCACAGAGGCAGCCTTGATTGATCATGTCTGATTTAAAACAAAAAACAACAAAACAGTGGGTAGCGCTCACAATGCATTGGCAAGTGCTTTCAGTTCATGATGCACAGCTAACAACAATGTTCTTACCCATTTCTTCCATCATTTCAAAATAATGCAAATATTCCCACATTGTGAAGTTTATTGTTGGGTCCATTTGTGTTGTTGAATGGGTTGTTCCCATGTCAATGGTTGTTGCCAGAAACGGGAGTTTAGCGTATACTGCAATCTATTGCTGTCCCCCCCCCTTTCTCTCCACTCGTCAGGTTTATATGATTTGGGGAGCTGATATTTTCACATGGGTTGGACAGGGAAGCTTATCTTTTATTATGTTCATGCTTGATTCAAACTTTTCAAATTAATTTGTTTCAATCTGTCTGCAAACTAACATTAGCTAGCGATGATTATCCAGGTGAAACAGCTGTGACATACTGTAGCCCACTGTTTGCAGTTTTAAATCCATCCTTGTAGGCTACGTTCCATAGTTTTGTCATGACAACTGAGCCAGCGATGGGGTCAAAGTTCAATCTAACATTGCCCGTCACTTGAAGTATAAAAATATCGTTGTCACCGACGATAGAATATGATCCTGGCCGGTGGCGACCATCATAAATCTCTGTACTATAAACTCCTTATCTCTGCAATAACTGCACTTATGGCTGTGTGTACTCTACAAACGTTAACGGTACTACTTGTTGCTTTGGGAGCCGCTATTAACGTTTTGCCAGCGTCGTCCCCAATTGGCTGGTTATGTTGTAAATTACCAACCAGGTCGCTGATTGGCCGGTGGACTTTGTAATTTCTGGAAATCGCTGGGGATGGGTTGGAGGACGGACTGATCTGTAGAACGAAACAGAATGTGAGTTCACGTGATCAGAATGGTTTTACCAGGCTACTGTTTTATAACTTCACATTCACTAAGATTGCATAGTGAGGGCAATTTGCACTTTTTTTTTGCATCTCAGTTACCTGAGCTCGCTTTCCAAATCCACGCTGAAGCTGAGCTCACGCTAAACCGGTCACACAAGAAGCACTGTTTTCTTCAGCACCTCGCTCGGCTCGCCTTGCCCACACCCACAACTTGCATCGACTTCATGCCTGGCAGCTTCACGCTTGGAAAATAGAACAGAATCCTCAACGATCACTTCAGCGCAGCTTCAGTGTGGCGTGCGGCTGGTGTGAACGGTCTCACCGGTTAACGAGGACGCCGGAATGAAACTGCGGGGCTTCAGTGTAGCTTCAACGTGGCTTGAGCGTATGGTGTGAACGAACACAACACTAATCTGACAAGACTGGCACCCTGTGGCCTGAAGATCCCTTTCTAATTGGAGCATTCTCTGGTCTGATTTGAATTTATAGGACTGAAAACCCTGTCTCATGCTTACCTGACTTGCTGTCTTGCAGCAATGACATCCACCATTCTTCTGAATGGCCAAACTGAGCTCTCTCCACAGTCTTCACGCCATGTTTCAAAGGATCGTGTATGCACTAAAATGATTTGGGAAAAGTTGGTGTTGCAAAGTGTTAATGAATTGGATGCTGTTGTTGATTTGCATGGTCATGTGTACAAATCACTTTTAAAAGGGCAAAATATAGATTTGCATATATACATGTACTGTATATTTACTCATGCATGACCATGTCAGGTGCAAAGAGGCTTTCTTTTTATGACGACGAGGACTATTAGGCACATTTTCCACTCATTGCACCTGGTTAGTGAAGATTGGTGATGTAGCGCAGTGTTTCCCAACAAGGGGCATGTACAGTATACCACAGGGAGGTGGAAAAATTGGGGATTACAATTTATTTCCAAAATGATAATAAATATATTATGTATATGTAAATATATATGTACTGTATATATATATATATATGTACTGTATATATATATATATATAACTGTCAGAATTGTTCATTCATTTAATAAGTTGTCTTAGATACTAACAGTTTAATATGAGTTTAATAGAACACACTTAGGAGAATCATCAACACGCATGAGGGGGTACTATTGACATGGGAAAACAGCTCAAGGGGTACATAAGACAAAAAAGGTTGGGAACATGTAGCGTGTGCTCCTCGCTGCGGATGCACAAACCTTCAGTGAATCTGGTCTTTCAGTGTCTTTTTTCCCCTCCGTTAGGTTTGTGACCTTGACTCCTGGAGATGTGTTCCTGACAGGCACTCCTCCAGGCGTGGGTGTGTTCAGAAAGCCTCCAGTCTTCCTCAAGGTGATTTCATACTTATGGCTAAAGTGATCAAGGCACAATGATTACATCATGTAGAACCTCTTTACACCGACGTATTGTCCTTAGCTACAGCCCAAACCCAGTTTAAACCTTCTCTTTATGCAAAAGGCCTGCACTGTGTGTGATACACATGGGAAAGAAAGTGGTTCCATCTCAAATGGAGAAAATCAAATATTTGTCTTGTTTTCCCCCTCAGAAAGGAGACATTGTGGAGTGCCAGATAGACCAAGTGGGCTCTATACTGAACAAAGTGGTCTGACACCAAGACAGCTGGGAGGAAACTCAACACAATCCATGGAGGAATGTGATTGGTTAGCTAAATTTACACTCCGGTTTTATACAATGAAACGCACACACCATAGACGGTAAAAGAGACACACAAAGGTTTCCAGAAATATTAAAATCAGGTTTTTTTCCCTGCCCGACTGCCAAAATCAACTGGAGATATTTTACAATATATGCTTTGTGATGAATGTTTAATTCATGTTTGCACAGTGATTATGCAGGAAAAGTGTGGTATTTTTAAATCAAACAATATAATTAAATTACTCATGTCTACATTTCAACCCGTTATTTGGTCACCAGCCCTGCAGTCTGGGAAAACCGGAATTGAGTTCCATGAATTCAGTGGTTGCTTTGGAGAGAATAAGTCTAAATGTAAAGGAGAGGGATGTCTGTGTGAACAGTGTTGAGGCTTGATGAGTGGTGCAGTACATGTAGTTCAACACTAGGTGGCACTAATGTTTCATGGTAGATGAGCCCAAACAACTACAGTACAGCTTTTTAGTTGGTCCTTGAGTTTGGGGGGAAACGGCCACACAGACTCCTCACTGTGCAAACTGACTGCTGTAAATTCCAAAACATTCTGCTGCCAGGGAAAGTTCTTCTCTTCAAAACAAGGCATTTCTCTCTGCGCCTCAGTGTCAAAAGGTCTTCCCTGAAGGCACAGGGCTCTGCTCAGGAGGGCTCCTAAATAATGAATGGCTTTGGGGGTGGTCTGTTCAGAGTGGGAAGAATATATGCTGGTATAAAGTTTCTTAGTCTTTGCACATGTGTCTTGAGAAGTTGATGATGAAATAAGCAACAAGAAAAAAAGATTGTAGACATGAACATTTATCAAATTGTGAAAAACGACAATAAAAACAAGTAAAAAAAAACATGTTGGTTGTTAATGAAAGTATTCAGGTGTTCATTTCAACATGACCTTAGTCAAAACACAAGCTGTACAGAGCAGCAACTTAAACAAGTACTCAACTGATTACAGGGACTTCATAATCCTCATCTCCCATAGCTTTATGCTAATGTTATTGCTCATCGTTTACAAGACTTAATATACCGTACTCTAATTTGTCATCTAAATACTCAATCTAAACTGGGGCTCATAATGTCCTTCCTTCCATCAACTTGGCACATTGTAGAGAAAGCTACTCACTCTGTTAAAGTGTCACACCCACAGTCTCATTCCATTTCCCCAATGGAGCAATACAGGTATATCTTTCATGAGGAAGGTCTCAGAAGGTTTAATGACTTGCAAATATAATTTGATTTACCCGGCTCTTAATTTTTCCTATACCTGGGCTGCAGATCTTCCATGCGTGTTTATGGTGTACCCTGGGGGCTTTCTTTATACACACTTGAGCTTCATGTCATATTGGATGTAGGTGTACAGACAAGTGGTTTAGTCTCTAAGCTCTATACCCGTTACTCAACTGCTCTTCCCGTCCTCTCGCTGTCCGTCAGGTGTGGGAAAGAGATTTTGACCATTGTGGTGGTGTGGTCGATTGGTTTACTGTCTGGGACAACATGGACTGCACATCTAAAGAACCCCAATCACAAACTTATCCATTTACTTTTCTACATAGACTCTACCCTCACTCATAGAAAACGTCACCTCATGAAACTAATACCCTCTCCAATATGTCATCTATATAATATAAGGTATGTACTGTTTTATGCATTTGGCCTCATTCTGGAAAGTAGTATCCTCTCTCCCCTGTTGTCCCATGTTGCTGATTTTGAACGATACCTCATCACTGGATCTGTCAGCCTACAAATCTCATATTTTATTCGCAGGTCTTAAGCAGCAAAAATAAATAAATTATTAATAATAATATAAAATGCTAGCTTAAGATGGAATCCTCCTCATAGACTCACCCGTACACAATGGCTGAAGATAGTACACATGGAACAATCTAGAATACACAGGGCTAAAGAAAGGACTACCAAGGCAAGGGCGTCTGCAGCAGCAGATGTTAAAACAGCTGCTGGCTTGAACATGTTCAAGTTTGGCATTACAATGTATCTAAGTGCACTTGTATTGTTGTAAATTTATGAATTTATGTACTATGTCATGTAGAACTAGTGTGGGGTGGGAGGTGAGGTAACTCATCGCCAAATGGGTGGGAGGGAGAGATGACCTTTTATGGTGCTAGCGGGGGGAAATATACTCTGATACTTTGTGTTTGTCATTGTAATGACTACTGCTTTATTTTTTAAACAAAAACAATTGGTAACAAAAGTAAATAAATGAGCATCCCAACACTGAAAACTCAAAGTGCTCAATGTGCACCATATTTTTTTTAAATAAAAACAATTGGTAACAACAACAACAAATCAATCAATCAGTGTACCAACACTGAAAACTCAAACTGTAGGCTACTCAATGTGCATCGTACTTTGACTAAAACAAAATAATCTTCTCTGACACTTTAACAGAGGCTCGGTCAGATGTTGCAAACTATTAAATTAAACATGCAGTATGTCATTAGTTGTAGAGGTACTGTGAGATGAAGTGATGCAGTTTCTGCCTGTTGTCGGCCAGCTGGAAGAGAGGGCTGAGCATCAGGGAGATGCCCTCCCTCTGCTGCTGCTCCACAAGGACCTGAGGAAACAAACAGAAGGACAAAACACTCAGACACAAGGACCTGAGGAAACAAACAGAAGACAGCACACTCAGACAGTGGAGGGCAACATTAACACCGTGGAGGGTAACATTCAGACAGTGGAGGGTAACATTCAGACAGTGGAGGGTAACATTCAGACAGTGGAGGGTAACATTCAGACAGTGGAGGGTAACATTCAGTGGACGGTAACATTCACACCGTGGAGGGTAACATTCAGACAGTGGAGGGTAACATTCAGACAGTGGAGGGTAACATTCACACCGTGGAGGGTAACATTAACACAGTGGAGGGTAACATTCAGACAGTGGAGGGTAACATTCACACCGTGGAGGGTAACATTCACACAGTGGATGGTAACATTCAGACAGTGGAGGGTAACATTCAGACAGTGGAGGGTAACATTCAGACAGTGGAGGGTAACATTCACACCGTGGAGGGTAACATTCACACAGTGGAGGGTAACATTCACACAGTGGAGGGTAACATTCACACAGTGGAGGGTAACATTCACACCGTGGAGGGTAACATTAACACGGTGGATGGTAACATTCACACAGTGGAGGGTAACATTCACACAGTGGAGGGTAACATTCACACCGTGGAGGGTAACATTCACACAGTGGAGGGTAACATTCACACAGTGGAGGGTAACATTCACACCGTGGAGGGTAACATTCACACAGTGGAGGGTAACATTCACACCGTGGAGGGTAACATTCACACAGTGGAGGGTAACATTCACACAGTGGAGGGTAACATTCACACAGTGGAGGGTAACATTCACACCGTGGAGGGTAACATTCACACAGTGGATGGTAACATTCACACAGTGGAGGGTAACATTCACACCGTGGAGGGTAACATTCACACCGTGGAGGGTAACATTCACACAGTGGAGGGTAACATTCACACAGTGGAGGGTAACATTCACACAGTGGAGGGTAACATTCACACAGTGGATGGTAACATTAACACAGTGGAGGGTAACATTCACACCGTGGAGGGTAACATTAACACGGTGGAGGGTAACATTCACACCGTGGAGGGTAACATTCACACAGTGGATGGTAACATTCAGACAGTGGATGGTAACATTCACACGGTGGAGGGTAACATTCACACAGTGGATGGTAACATTCACACAGTGGATGGTAACATTCACACAGTGGAGGGTAACATTCACACAGTGGAGGGTAACATTCACACAGTGGATGGTAACATTCACACAGTGGAGGGTAACATTCACACAGTGGATGGTAACATTCACACAGTGGATGGTAACATTCACACAGTGGAGGGTAACATTCACACAGTGGATGGTAACATTCACACGGTGGAGGGTAACATTCACACAGTGGATGGTAACATTCAGACAGTGGATGGTAACATTCAGACAGTGGATGGTAACATTCACACAGTGGAGGGTAACATTCACACAGTGGATGGTAACATTCACACAGTGGATGGTAACATTCACACAGTGGAGGGTAACATTCACACAGTGGATGGTAACATTCACACAGTGGATGGTAACATTCACACGGTGGAGGGTAACATTCACACAGTGGAGGGTAACATTCACACAGTGGATGGTAACATTCACACAGTGGATGGTAACATTCACACAGTGGATGGTAACATTCACACAGTGGATGGTAACATTCACACAGTGGATGGTAACATTCACACGGTGGAGGGTAACATTCACACAGTGGAGGGTAACATTCAGACAGTGGATGGTAACATTCAGACAGTGGATGGTAACATTCACACAGTGGAGGGTAACATTCACACAGTGGATGGTAACATTCACACAGTGGATGGTAACATTCACACGGTGGAGGGTAACATTCAGACAGTGGATGGTAACATTCACACGGTGGAGGGTAACATTCACACAGTGGATGGTAACATTCACACAGTGGATGGTAACATTCACACGGTGGAGGGTAACATTCACACAGTGGATGGTAACATACACAGTGGATGGTAACATTCACACAGTGGATGGTAACATTCACACAGTGGATGGTAACATTCACACGGTGGAGGGTAACATTCACACAGTGGATGGTAACATTCACACAGTGGATGGTAACATTCACACAGTGGATGGTAACATACACAGTGGATGGTAACATTCACACAGTGGATGGTAACATTCACACAGTGGATGGTAACATTCACACGGTGGAGGGTAACATTCACACAGTGGAGGGTAACATTCACACAGTGGATGGTAACATTCAGACAGTGGATGGTAACATTCACACGGTGGAGGGTAACATTCACACAGTGGATGGTAACATTCACACAGTGGATGGTAACATTCACACGGTGGAGGGTAACATTCAGACAGTGGATGGTAACATTCAGACAGTGGATGGTAACATTCAGACAGTGGAGGGTAACATTCACACAGTGGAGGGTAACATTCACACAGTGGAGGGTAACATTCACACAGTGGAGGGTAACATTCACACCGTGGAGGGTAACATTAACACGGTGGAGGGTAACATTCACACCGTGGAGGGTAACATTCACACAGTGGATGGTAACATTCAGACAGTGGATGGTAACATTCACACGGTGGAGGGTAACATTCACACAGTGGATGGTAACATTCACACAGTGGATGGTAACATTCACACGGTGGAGGGTAACATTCAGACAGTGGATGGTAACATTCACACAGTGGATGGTAACATTCACACAGTGGATGGTAACATTCACACAGTGGAGGGTAACATTCAGACAGTGGATGGTAACATTCACACAGTGGATGGTAACATTCACACAGTGGAGGGTAACATTCAGACAGTGGATGGTAACATTCACACAGTGGATGGTAACATTCACACAGTGGATGGTAACATTCACACAGTGGATGGTAACATTAACACAGTGGAGGGTAACATTCACACAGTGGATGGTAACATTCACACAGTGGAGGGTAACATTCAGACAGTGGATGGTAACATTCACACAGTGGATGGTAACATTCACACAGTGGATGGTAACATTCACACAGTGGATGGTAACATTCACACAGTGGATGGTAACATTAACACAGTGGAGGGTAACATTCACACAGTGGATGGTAACATTCACACAGTGGAGGGTAACATTCAGACAGTGGATGGTAACATTCACACAGTGGATGGTAACATTCACACAGTGGAGGGTAACATTCACACAGTGGAGGGTAACATTCACACAGTGGATGGTAACATTCACACAGTGGATGGTAACATTCACACGGTGGAGGGTAACATTCACACAGTGGAGGGTAACATTCAGTGGATGGTAACATTCAGACAGTGGAGGGTAACATTCACACAGTGGATGGTAACATTCACACAGTGGAGGGTAACATTCAGTGGATGGTAACATTCAGACAGTGGAGGGTAACATTCACACAGTGGAGGGTAACATTAACACCATGGAGGGTAACATTCAGTGGATGGTAACATTCAGACAGTGGAGGGTAACATTCAGACAGTGGAGGGTAACATTAACACGGTGGAGGGTAACATTCAGACAGTGGAGGGTAACATTCAGACAGTGGAGGGTAACATTCAGACAGTGGAGGGTAACATTCACACAGTGGAGGGTAACATTAACACGGTGGAGGGTAACATTCAGACAGTGGAGGGTAACATTCACACAGTGGAGGGTAACATTAACACGGTGGAGGGTAACATTCAGACAGTGGAGGGTAACATTCACACAGTGGATGGTAACATTCAGACAGTGGAGGGTAACATTAACACGGTGGAGGGTAACATTCAGACAGTGGAGGGTAACATTCAGACAGTGGAGGGTAACATTAACACAGTGGAGGGTAACATTAACACGGTGGAGGGTAACATTCAGACAGTGGAGGGTAACATTCACACAGTGGATGGTAACATTCAGACAGTGGAGGGTAACATTCAGACAGTGGAGGGTAACATTCAGACAGTGGAGGTTAACATTCAGACAGTGGAGGGTAACATTCACACGGTGGAGGGTAACATTCAGACAGTGGAGGGTAACATTCAGACAGTGGAGGGTAACATTCAGACAGTGGAGGGTAACATTAACACGGTGGAGGGTAACATTCAGACAGTGGAGGGTAACATTCAGTGGAGGGTAACATTCAGTGGAGGGTAACATTAACACGGTGGAGGGTAACATTCAGACAGTGGAGGGTAACATTCAGTGGAGGGTAACATTCACACAGTGGAGGGTAACATTCAGACAGTGGAGGGTAACATTCAGTGGAGGGTAACATTCACACAGTGGAGGGTAACATTCAGACAGTGGAGGGTAACATTAACACGGTGGAGGGTAACATTCAGACAGTGGAGGGTAACATTCACACGGTGGAGGGTAACATTCACACGGTGGAGGGTAACATTCACACGGTGGAGGGTAACATTCACACAGTGGAGGGTAACATTCACACGGTGGAGGGTAACATTCACACAGTGGAACTTTTCTTATCTTTAGCGGTGTGTAGGGCAAAAGATAAGAGGGATGAGCGTGCCAGGTTTCAGATTGTACCATCGTTTGCTTTATTTTCCAGGTGACTAAAAACTAGGGATGGGCATTTCTAGCAAAAACACTATTCGAAATTCGCTGGCCAAATTCGAATTTAATTCGAAATTCGAAAATAAAAATAAAAATGTAAAAAAAATTAAAAATGTATTTTTTTTTTTTTTTTTTGTGTGAGTGAAATGTTGCATTGTCTCCCCTGATTCTAAGTCTACGGCTTTATTAATTAATATAAAAAGCTTCTGCTGTGGATTTTTAGCTCAAACAAGCATTGCACCACTGAAGTAAAGAACATGTTACATGACATTGACATTTTCGAAAATAAAAAACAGTTTTGACAATCATGAGTGGTTCATTAAATATTTAGTAGGCTCAGGTCTGAGTGCCAAAGGGGTGCCAAAGTCACCCCCTCTCCCTCTTCATGGGATTTCATCTGCCATTCATTTTTCCATAAACCTTGCTTAAAATGCTTATAAAAATTGTTTTACTTGCTCAAACCAAGCGATTTGACTATACTTAGAATCAGAGGAGACAATGCAACATTTCACTCAATTTTTTTTTTTTTTTTCGAATTTCGAATTTCGAATTTCAATAATAAAAGTCGACCTTGATAATAACAACGATTATTCGAAAATTCGAAATTCGATGCCCATCCCTACTAAAAACCAGAAGCAGCTTTCCCTAATTCCCTCGTCAGCTGTGGAACTTGCAAAACAAAGCAGTCTTGACATCAGGAATTAAAATCAGTTGTCAAATCTTACAGACGACAAGTGAGAATAATGACAATTTCTGTGTAACCTTATTAGAAAGTTAATAATGACCTCATGAGGTCTTTGTGGGTATATAGGGCAATGACACTATTTGTAAGAGAGCGATTCCCAGCCCACAGAGTGACAGAAGACAGTGATGCATATGGAGACAGACTACAGTACATCCTTTACTAAGTTGGAGGGTGAAGCTATATATTTTTTTATTTTAGCTAGTCTTTTAGTTAGTTTGTGTGAATTGTCTAAGGCTAAGCTGCCCCTCTCCTTACACTATTCCTTCTGGTGTCTGTACACAGTCAGCATAGTTGGAGATACCAGAGCTTGTTTTCCTACCTCCAGAAAAAGCCATTTGCTGCCATTCATTCTTGTACAGTATGAAAAACAACTTCAACAAAATTGCCAGAGCTCAAAAAATCCATCATAGTAAACACGAAGCTTTCATTTGTTTTTTGCCAATCATCTGACACTGACAGGCAGAAATGAAAGTTTCCACCAGGAAATAATCCCTCAACAACATGTCGCCTTACAAACTGGCACATCAATTTGTTTTGATTGAGGGTTTCTTGTTAGCTGGGACAGCAGTCAATTTCAATTTAGCTTTCCACACTGTAGAATTTCTAGCCTATTTTAAAAACAATGATAAACAAGTAAGTAAATGTTAAAATATCTATAGTAATAATACGGCATGCATTGCAAAATGACTGGGGGGAATGTGAACTAGATGTAGAAATGGGTATATTTAAATAATCTTAGTATTCTCCTTCAAAGAGCAGGGCTGCAGTGTCCATGTAAATGACACTGACACAGTGGAGAGAATAAGGATGAGCGCTGACAGGGCTTGTGTCCTTGGCCCACTGACTTGTCTTTATAGCTTGACTTTAGATTGGACTCATGCTCAGGTGGAGCTCGAGCTCGAGAATATTGTTGAACAAGACTAAAGTAGCTGGGAACCTAGTACGGTATATAGCTGGGCGGTGTGTGATGTGTTTTTACTGTTACTAGAGAAATGCCCGTCCCTGTGTGACTGGCCATTTAGTCAGTCCTCGCTCACAGAGTTGGCATGCAGTCCCTCCTCCCTCTCCACAGAGGGTTTTCATAGTCCATTTCCCTGGCTGATTCCAAATCCACTCAGGTGTGCTCCTCCACTCAGGTGTCTTCCATCAGTAGCTAAGGAATGGAGCGCTCCATGGTGCCCAACTGTATTGACTCATTTTGGCCACCAATTAGCTATTTTTGCCCATTTTGTTGGCCCCAATGACCTAATTCAAAAATCCTGCTCAGTTAGGTCACCCACAGGGCTGCTCTTTATACTTCCACAAAGATTCAGCGCCATCGCATGTAAAATGGCATAGCTGTGGCCAAACACAATTTCTGCTCTCTCACGCTCACACACACAGAATTGGCATTCTTATTATAGGATATTATACTTATCTAACCATTTATGTTACTTTGCACAGCCCATGGGTGTGTCACAGTCGACACAGCAGGTGTAACGTCATCACTCACTCACTCAGCGACATTTGGGGTTTGTAGAGCTGGGCCGTTCCGCCCAGCTAAAAATGTTATTAATGAGTAGATTAATCACTGTGTGGGGCTTTAAGGCCCAATTATACTCCATTTTCATCCGTAAATAAGGGCGTCCGTTTCAAACGGTGTAATCGTCACTGCCCACATACTTCCATGCGTCTTTCACGTTGGTATCATGTTAAGCAATACATCCACCAGTGGGCAGTAGAGAGTCAAATGTATGAGTGTGTGTGTAGTTTTCCTCCGTTTCATGCATATCCGTAAGCTTTCAGATGACGGACAGAAAACGGACGAAATGAACGCAGAGTACGGACAGAAGGCTCTGTCCGTCTCCGTCTCCGTCTTTAGCGTTGAGTATAATTGGGCCTTTAGTGGGATTTAGGCACAACTGGATACATATATACCGTATATATGTATCCAGTTGTTATATACGTCTAATTCGACTTCATTTTCTATTGTGCCCCAATTCTTTTATTATATTTAATGTTTTCTTTTACTATTCCTATTTATTACTTACTTTTATATTTGTTGATTGGTATCTGTAACCTGTTCAGCACTGTAGTCAAAGGTGGTTGTTTAAATGTGCTATAGAAAATTAGAAATAAACAGACTTGACTGATCCCCCCCCCCTTCCCCAGTATTTTTTCGAGGCCCTCAACTTTCGGTCCCAAGTCAACCCTGAATTCTCTACAGCGAGACAGATTTTCACACGTACGCGTACGCGCGTGCGCGCGCACACACACACACACACACACACACACACAGCTACTCACCCCCAGGTCCATCAGTGTTCTAAGTGCGGTGCGTGCAGCTTCCTCCGTGCAGCTCTCTATGAGATATGGTGCAAACAAAGATGCACATGAATCAATATAACACACAGATATCCAAAATAGAAAAAGCAGGGAGCTAGAACAAAGCCATTACCAGAGGGATTGATGTACTTTTTTTTAATATTGTGTATTATTGTATTATTGGGTGTCATTTGGGTATTTTCTGGTTGTCTTATATGAGGAGAGAAAGAGAGCATGGCATTTCAGTCTGATAAAGACTGAATCAGTGGGAAGAGGCATAATGATGGGCTTTTAGAGTGGGGGTGCAGAGAAAATGTGTGTGTGTGTGTGTGTGTGTGTGTGTGTGCGCGCGTAAATGTGAGTATGAATATTAGTGGTGGGTGAGGATGTGGTGTTGTTCTCACCGTAGTGTCGTTTGTTCTTATCTGCTGTGTCACATAGATGGGTGTGTATCTGAGCGACACACTGCGCCTCTGCAGGGGGAAAAAAACACAGAAATGGAGCCAATTATTCCACTCAAAGGGAGGTGGGGATGTAAACTCAGTCTACCAAGATATTATATTGTGTGAGTGCTTTTGGTTTTAATGACAATGCTATAGTAAAAAAAATACTCATGACAGGTAGGTGAGTCAGCAGGTAATAGCAAATGGGAGAAATGGCTTAGTGCAGTGGTTCTCAAACTTTTTCTGTCATGCCTCACTTTGGAGGAGGAAAAATGTTCATGCCCCACCGCCCCAACAAAATTGTAACAAAATGGTCCAAGTTTAACTTTCATTGAAATAACATCAAGATCATTGCTTTCTATTTTCTGTCGGTAATGTTGTCCAAATAAAAAAACGACTTCCATTTCAACTTTATATATGACTTTTGGTGACATTTTGTGACTAGATTGCTCCATCTTTAACTTAAAACTAGATTGTTCCAACAGACAAAAATCAAATAAAAATGTACAATCACTTTGTTGGAACAATATCAATAAAGTTCTATCTGTGCAAAGAAGAACAAATATTTGACAAGAAAAATGAGCAAGTCCATTTGTGAGAGGAGTGGACTAAGTCTTATTCACTGCATTAGTTGCTGCAATGTCTCCAAGTGTCTTTTTAATTTGTTGGGTTTTATACTGTCCACTGCCAGAGTTTTCAGACATAAACCACAGACTGGTCTCCTCATCTCCTACCACATTCCCTGTGAATCTCAGAGCAAGATAGGCGTCGTCATATTTTCTTCTTGCCTTGTGTTGTTTTGGTTGATTACCGTCACCCGACTCCGTCTTGTTTGTCTTGGAAGCACTGCCTGCTTTTCTTTTTGCCGCTGTCAAATGTCTCTTCATTCTGACTGCACACTACTTTTAATGTACACCGCCTCCAGAACAGATGTAGTACACCTCCGGTACGGTACGGTATGTAATCTGTCAGACGTATGCGGGATCCGACAAAAATAGAACGGGTGCGTAATGTTTCCGTACCGCATGTATCGCCCATCAATTAACATGGGCGAGAGTCGATCCGGCTTTTTCACCGGATCCGCAATGCAGCCATAACGAATCTGGTGTACATTGCCTGTTACACTCCACTGTCTGAAATGAATGAACGTGAAGTCACTGGGGAAGCGGGGTTTGTTTATTCCTCCGCTGTGAAAAGAAGTCCGACGCCAAAACCACATGTGCACGTCAAAATAGTCAAAACATTGGTTCCGCGCTGTATTTCTGCACCCCACCTGTAATGCCACTGCGCCCCACAGTTTGAGAAACGCTGGCTTAGGGCAAAACATGAATATCAAAGACAAGGAACTCTTGGTTTAATATCAATGCTAATAAATACTCGTGACAGGTGGGTGACTCAGCTCAGCAGGTCATAGCAAATGGGGGAAATGGCTTAGGGCGAAACATGAATATCAAAGACATGGACCTGTGATAAACAATCATGACGAGTTGATATTATCATGAACAAGCTATTCTCTATTAGACTATACATTCACTCACATCTCTCCACACACACCCACACACACACACACACAGTTGCTAAAGTGCTAAAGACAAGAGAATGTCTCCTTCTGTCCCTTAACAGACGATAACAATACAACTAATGAACATCACAATAATCATCATGGATAAGCATTATTCCGGCTTAGACACATACACACGCACGCACAGGCGCGCGCACACACATGGACACACACCTGGCAGAGGGGTATGTAGGAGGTCCAGGCCCTCTGTGGTCCAACACAGTGCCCTCAGATGGCCAGCCAGCATACTGCAGAGGAAGAAGAGCATCTCTGGACACTGAGTAGGCTGGCTCAGCTAGAAAAGGAGACAGAAATGACAGAAACTGGATGGAAAAGGCAAAATAATGGAGGGCATTGCAAGAATTAAAGGGCATTTTTAAAGGACTATTTTCATGTCAAATGAAACCTCTGAGAACAGTAGAAAATTGTAGGGAAGATGGGAGGGAGAGAGAAGACAGCATATGCCAAAGGCTGACTGACAGATGTTAGATGTATGGCCATTATATTGCAATACATGTAATGGTATGTGCCTCACTGAGCCACTGTTTATGTGTTGGCTGGGTGTTTGTGTGTCTCCTCAGCAGTGGCGGTTGGTAACACAGGCGATGTAGAGAAGGTGGACAAAATACCCAGAACACCTAACATGAAAATAGTAGGGCTGGGCGATAAAACAATATATCTGCGATCAATACAATAAGAAAATACTTTGATAAAATGTTTCACTCAGGGCTAGCTCATAAACAGCCTATCATGTCCCTTGATAGTGTGCTACGAGTTGCGCACAAACAGCCAATCTATTTTTTTCTTTTTTATATTTTATTTTCAATTTTTTATAGAACAATATACAGACAAGACAAACAGGCTCAGACACAGGAAAAGAAAGGTAAAAAAAACATACATACATAATTGACATTCAACAATACAACATAGCGCTATCAGCGATATCGTGTAAACAGCCAATCATTTAACCGATAAACCACAAGCGTGCTCCCTCCCCAGCTCATAAACATCATCATCATCATAATCATCATCATCAGTCGACTGCGGAGCAGGCGACCACAAGCTCAGTCACTTGAGATTCTGAAAGGAGCCCTTAAGCCCAATTTATGCTTCGTCTGCCAACACTTTTGAAACGGTCGCCGACAGAAATGAGGACTTGAGTCGACACTTTCAAGTGTCGGCGAGCAGTGTCTGCTACCTGGTGAAATGTCTAGTGTCGCTGACTACGTCATAGTATCGCGCAAGTCTGATTGGCTATAAAGACGGCACGCGCTTCCTTGTTTTGGTTGGGGTCCACCCGCTAGTTTTCACTCGATTGAAATGAATGAACGTGTCCCCGCTATCTTTATCAGCCTGTCCTTGATGTATGACTTCGTGAAAATCACAAAGAACGTCGTGATTTCCCAGAGAGAGAGGATGTGAGTTGTGTGGTTGTGTGCTGTTTATGCGGCTGCAGCCAAGTACGTTACATCTTGCCTTCGAGGTGGTTTCACTGTGCATTTCGTTCCCTCTGCAGCTGCTTATAGCGTTCGAGTGTCACGTGACCGTTGAACCGAGGCGAACGTCTTCTGAAGTATAAATGCAACACCATGAGCGACACTTTCTTTTTCGTCTGCGACCATGTGCTGAGCGACACTTTATAATAAGTATAAATTAAGCTTTAGTTGTCCCCAAGCAGTTCTTGTACATATCTCATGTAGTTTGTATTTTGTCAGCCTGGTCTTCTCTTCCCATGCTTTAGTGTGTAGATAGCACATTGTTTTGCGGGTTCTTCATCCGGTAGTCTCAGAATGTGTCCCAGGAACTTAAGATGGTTTCTCATGCTGTTGATGAGGGGTTTTGAGTTTACCCTGCTGACTTCTGCATTTGATATTTTATCCATGTGTTTAATGCCAAGCATTATTCTATATATAGCATGATGTTGCAAAAGAGTTGATCTTCTTTACCATGTCTTTGGAGTTTACCCATGATTCATAACCGTACAGGAGCACAGTGATATCCTCCAGATATTTTCCAGCTTCCAGAATGTCCACCATGCAAGTGCTTTCCTTCATTTCATAAACAGCCTATCATGTCCCTCCTTGATAATGGAGCATGCTACACGTGACACACAAAAAGCCAATCATTAGGTGTGTTGTTTGCAGGCTAGACTAACCATATTGACGTTAGCCAGGTTAACTCCTTTTATAATTTGTAATGACTATTAGAATATTAGAAAATTATGAGCCATCTCCAATACCCACCTGTCTCACTGTGCGTATAGACTAGCGTATGCCTTGATAAATTATCAACCATAAAAGTTCAATAACGTTCACATCTGGCCAGTAGGGCCAGATGTTATGAAAGATGCTGAATTCCAAAGTTCATGAAACCTCTCTTAATTAATTGATTAATAATAATAATAATAATAATGGTAATAATTGCTTACATTTATATAACGCTGTTCTAAGTACTCAAATTGCTTCACATATATAATAATCTTTAATTATTATCATTATTACCTTGTAATCATTGCTTGTAATATGGAAACATGTGGGAGCAGTGTTTACACCGTAAAGTGCAGCTGCTTCTGTAAAATGGCCTCATATTTCCTGGTGGTTAAATGACCGTGTAGAGCAATCATCCAATGTAATGAGTCGCACCAAATGGCCGCCCATATTCTTACAGCATGTTGAAAAGTTTATAACAGACAACGTGGGCTGTAGGCAATCCTCTGGCTGTCTCCAAATTCATCCAGATGGAGGAAAAAGGCTGAAATAAAACTCATCAGACCGTATTATTTTCTCTCTCTTTTTTGCTCAGGGGTTTTCAAGACATGCATCTTCACGCATTGCTTCGGATACAAAGGCTTTACAAATTGCAGCTCTGCCACTAATACCAGGTCTGTGAAGCTCATAATGTCGTTTTGTTGACATGGTTTCACAAAGGTGTTGATTCAATTCTGTGGTCATTTTCCAGGCCATAGTTTTGTGGTTGCAATGAATATTCAAAACAGCAACATCATCACGATCAAAACAATAAATCATAGTCATTTACCGTAGTTATGTGGTTGTTATGAAAAAAAGTTGCAATGCAATTTTATGCACCAATTTATTTATGTACTTCATTCATTTAACGTTTTGAAAAGCGTAATCATTTTGGTTTATTGGGCCATCATATTCAGGTAACAGATTACACTGTATGGAACCTTTGGGCATTGGTCAAACATGTGACACAGTGCGCTTTTATTTTTTAATTTTTATACATTTGATACGTTGAAATGTTGCAAAAAGTGTGTTTTTGCACCTCATGTTGCTTTGAAATAGAGCCCAACCGATTTATCTGTCTATATATTGGGCTGATACTGGCCTGATTTGGCCTATCACAGATATATTGGTATCGGCGTGAGATGCACCAATATGAAAACTTTTTTCTTACAGAATATATAATGCAGAAAACATGCTTGGGGACCAGCAGAGCAGGCTCAGACTTCATTGTTTACAATACTCTCAGCACAACCAACTCTGTTGAGAAGATGTTTATCTGATATATTTTCGCCATTCCATACAGGAGGAATATATGCGACAGAGAGCCTGCATGTGTGCCTGTGAGGAGGCGGGGGCAGTGGGCAACTCGCTCCACCACGCAGCAGACAGAGAGCGAGACACAGAGAGAAGTAGCGTTCAAAAGTGTTCATAACATTACCTCAGTAAAATCGATGTTTCCTTGCCACAAGTGCGGCAACGTTCACTTGAAACACAAGAAATCTGTCTAAACACTTCGCGAAATGCATGAAAATGCAGGCGGAGAAACGCAGTTCTCCTCGAATGCCTAGCTCAACAGGGGTGTGTTAATCAGAATCAGAATCAGAATCAGAAAGACTCTGATTCTGATTGCTATGGGCTTGAGGTCTGGGATGAACGTCATGTTTCCCCGCATGTTTCAACACACCACCGCTTCACGTAAATAAACGTTTTGCTATGTGTTGTCGGGGGTAACATTATATGCAGTCACAGAGTTAACATTAGCTAAATTATACAAACATGGGTTAATGAGTACAAGTAACCTTTACCCCAGCTGATTGTTTTGCTATGGGTGCTGCTTTCATAAAGTCAATCTAAAATGGTCAGAGCAGCATCTGAGCTGTGGTTCAGAAATTCATTTTCAGAGCGCTCAGAGGAGGGGGGACGATTTAGTGATTTGCAGCTGCAGGCAAAGTCCTTTAACGAGCGATGCGTCTTCTGATGATTTTACTTTTTCTTACATTCAGACACTTTTTGCTCTGTGAGGAAAATCTCCGCTCTGTCTGTCTGTCTACCTGCCTAGTCTGTCTCTCTGCTTGTCTGTCTGCCTGAATGTTTATTCATTTTTATTCTTTATTCTTCATTTCTAGAATTGGTTGACATTGACAATGTATAATAATGTTAAATATACTTTAATAAAGTTATTTGAATTTAAATATTCTCAGATTAGGGTCAGAGAGACTAAATCAAATGGGGGTACGTGGCTCTAATATGGACTAAATGAGGAGTCCTCGATATGAAAAAGGTTGAGAATCACTGCGGTAGCCTATAGTAGACTAAGGAGGCACAGAGCACCAACAATGCCAGGACGACTGTTCTTCTGTACCTTGTAGGAACGAGAGTCGGGCTCCTCACAGTCTGAGTCGCTGTGATACGGGTCATCAGAGGTGCTCCAGGACAGGGTGCCCTGCTTCTTCCAGAAATCACAGATAGGAACGTCCCTGGGAATCTACAGAGCAGGGACAGCAGAATGGAAAGACGCAGGGAAATAAGCAGAAAGGGAGAACAAAGAAACCAAATTAAAACAAGAAATACCGCATCGCGGGTTAAGTTAAGTTAAGTTATCCTTTATTTATCCCCATAGGGAAATTCATCCTCTGCATTTAACCCATCCTCTACTAGGAACCTTCCTAGAACTAGGAGCAGTGGGCAGCCACAGTGCAGCGGCCAGGGACCAACTCCAGTTCTTTCGCCATTGCCTTGGTCAGGAGCACTGACAGGAGTATTAACCCTAACATACATGTCTTTTGGTGGTGGGAGGAAACCGGAGCACCCGGAGAAAACCCACACGAACACAGGGAGAACATGCAAACTCCACACAGAAAGGACCTGGGACGGACCGGGGTTCGAACCCGGGACCTTCTTGCTGTGAGGCAACAGCGGTAACCACTGAGCCACCATGCCGCGTGTGTATGACTCTGCCAGCAAGTCAGCATTCTACATCCATGTCTGTCCAGACTCATACAAGCACAAATACCTTGAAGCCCAGAGCACAGTGCTGAGGCCATTCAGCCTTATGACACTTTAGGTTCTCAAATTTTTCACATGAAGGACCCCTAAACTGACAAGGATTAGACCACGGACCCCCATTTGATAGGATTTTGTCCCATGGTCCCCCATATGATAATAAGATTGATGCTTTTAGATGTTTTATTACAGAAAGTGTATAAAACCCATGACCAAAATAGTCATTGTGTTACTTATGAATGGAATTATAGTGAAAATAAATTACCCCCATTTGAGAACCACTGCTTTAGGCAATGTTTTGGACTACCTCAACAACACGGTTAATCATTTTCCACATGGAAAATGGCCCTACCCCTACCGAAACACCACCCACAATCCCCTCAACCACTCACCCTACACGACTCTCTATGACCTTCCTATCCCTAGCTACAACTCCTTTCCCCTAGCTAGCCCTACCCCTCACCACGGTCCTTCCCACCACCCAGAGCCATCCATTATATCCATACACATCCATATCCATTCCCTCTACCCACCCCTCAAACCCCGACCTTCCTATACCTAGCTATGGCCCATTTTCCCTAGCCCCCCCTTACTGATCACGCCACTTCCCATCACCCACACACCCCTAGACATTCCCCTATTTTTATTTTTGGGGGCATTTATGCCTTTATTTAGATAGGACAGTAGGCAGACAGGAAAGGTGGGGAAAGAGAGAGGGGACATGCGGCAAAGGACCTCGGGTCGGATTCAAACTCGCGTCGGCCGCACGAAGGACCGAGCCTCCATCATAAGCGTGCTACCAGGTGAGCCACCAGGATGCATGACATTCCCCTAAATCTAACCGGTTCATTCTTGAGTCCAAGTGGATGTTTGAGCCAAATTTGAAGAAATTCCCTCGCGGCGTTCCTGAGATATCACATTAACGAGCATGAAACGGGCAGTCGTGAGGTCACAGTGACCCTGAACCTTGACCAGCAAAATCTAATCAGTTCATCCTTCAGTCCAAATTGATAATTGAGCTAAATTTGAAGAAATTCCATCATGGTATTCCTGAGATATTGCGTTAACGAGCATGAAAATGGCGGTTGTGAGGTCACAGTGACCTTGAACTTTGACCACTGAAATGTAATCAGTTTATCTTTGAGTCCAAGTGGATGTTTGAGCCAAATTTGAAGAAATTCCCTTGAGGCGTTCCTGAGATACTGCATTAACGAGCATGAAAATGGCGGTTGTGAGGTCACAGTGACCTTGAACTTTGACCACCAAAAAGCACAAGAGCCGAAGCTCTTGTGCTTTTTGGACTACAGCGCTGCCGCCATGATGTTGCAGTGGAACAACCTATCAGCCTTCGGTTCTTATCAATGTAAGTTCCTTGGCGCAGAAGTGTGACTATATAGCAGGTGCTTAGAACATTTTAAATAGAACTAACACCAACCATTACACGGGAAGAAAAACTGAATGGAGGGAGGCATTAAGGTGTTGGTTGACAAAATTATAACACCCTTTTCTTTGGAAATGTTGAATGAACAACATTTTCCAAAAAAAACAACAGATATATAGTATTTAGAAGTCGAACACTGTATGTTTTGACATGTTGTGTACGTCTATCTTACTTCTTCCATGATCAGGATGCCGCAGCGTACCAGACTGTCCACTGCATCCAAAGCGAAACTCTGAGAGGACTGGCAGGGCTTGTGAGGGAGAGAGAAAGAGAGAGGGACTGGCTAAGTTCAATGGTGAAACAAAGTTCTCGAGGCAGACAGCTTCAACCCATCACATATCTAAGCCCTGCAGCAGGGAGCCAGCTGGCAGGCGCCATAAGATGCGTGGTGGAGATGTAGTTGAGATCAGAGAGGCAGAATGAGAGATGGCCGGGCAGGGGAATGAGAGCACACACACACACACACAATTCAAAACCTCTCTCTGCCTGAGATAGAGGCAGCGGGGTAGGATGAATGGCTCCATTAAACATCCATTGAATGAGACCCCACTATGTGTGTGTGTGTGTGTGTGTGTGTGTGTGTGTGTGTGTGTGTGTGTGTGTGCGTGCGTGTGTATGAAACCCACCGGCTTAAAGCCTGGAGGCAAGAGATGGCAGAGCTGCAGGGCTCTCTCCGTCAGCTCCGACTGACACAGCACCACATCAAACTCCATGTCTCCTGTGACTTGCTCGCCCTCCACCCCGTCGCTCCGCACCCTGCTGCTGACGCCACTGCCGGCCACCTCGCACAGCATGGCTGACACCGCACACGCTGGTGATACACACACAAACACACATTAAAACAATACAGCCACTACACACGCTGAGGAAACACACATTAAAACAATACAGCCACTACACACACTGAGGATACACACATTAAAACAATACAGCCACTACACACGCTGAGGAAACACACATTAAAACAATACAGCCAATACACACACTGAGGATACACACACAAACACACATTAAAACAATACAGCCACTACACACGCTGAGGAAACACACACAAACACACATTAAAACAATACAGCCACTACACACGCTGAGGAAACACACACAAACACACATTAAAACAATACAGCCACTACACACGCTGAGGAAACACACACAAACACACATTAAAACAATACAGCCACTACACACGCTGAGGAAACACACACAAACACACATTAAAACAATACAGCCACTACACACGCTGAGGAAACACACATTAAAACAATACAGCCACTACACACAGAGGATACACACACAAACACATTAAAACAATACAGCCACTACACAAGCTGAGGACACACACACACACACACACACACACACACACACATAAAAAAATACAGCCATTATTACTATGTGGGAGATTGGTCGACTTTGTCAACTTGGCTGATAAGTAGGGATGCTCTGATTGATCGGCCAGTGATATAAATTATGCTGAATATCGGCTGATTCCGATCGCTGGCCGGTACCAGGACAGCGTTCATAGCAATGGTCTGCTAGCAGCAGTTTGCTATACAGAAATAACACATGGAGAATGCCGTGATTGACCAATCAGATGAGTATTAAACAAAGCTGTGTAATAAAGGGGCTGTGATTGGCTCGGCGGTTTTCAGGCCAGTTAGAAATGTGTTCGAATGGGAGGGCGGCCAGAGCAAATAAAACTGGCAGATTCGTCAGGTTCTGAGGCTAACTGATAACTAACCCACGATCACTCACCAAAGTGTCTGCTAACATGTTAACGTGTATGCTTACTACGCTAACATGTTACCATGGAGACTAAACCACTTGCCATGGACACATGGATGATTCTGGTTCTCATTGCTTAATGTGTAAACCGACAATCTCCCGAAACAGGGCAAGCTCCCCAAAACCTGGTCTACTCCTTTAATGCCTTCTCTACTACGCTGTCTTATGCAGGCTTAATAGGGGTCATGACATTGATCTGCGTAATCATATTAATAAATGTGATATTTTATTCATGACGGTCTGCAAATTTTATTTTCACCTGACCCCCTCCATGGGGAGGTCAAAGCAGAGTCAGCCACAGATGAATGCCCTTGAAGCTGTCTGATTTGCCTAGATAATACACTAGCTGCTATTAGTACACTATAATACACTAATGATAATAATAATAGACTGATAATACACTAGCTGCTATTTGACGTCAATCCCTACGTGTCATATGTATTGACAATAGGAAATGGACAGAAAATAAGCAACGGGAGCTGAGAGAAGGAACACCTCCAACAGCTAAGAGGGACCTGCGCTGCCACTGGTGACCTGTCTTCACAGCACTGGCTTCTGTTTCTCATTATGTGCAGCGGAAATTATGTACTGTTGAACGTAGCCCACAGCGCTCAAAGCTTTGCATATTTTTAACACTCAAGAGTTTCAAGTGCTAAAACTTTAAATACAGTATTCATGTTTCCATAGTCATATGTCAACAGCAGTAGCCACAGCCAAAACATCCGTCTGCCGCTGCACGTTGACAGAAGGTGCCTGCAGGACAGAGGGCCTAAGGATGATATTTAGGCTTGAATATAGCACAGGACAGTCTGCTACACACACACACACACACATACACAGTCACTCACCACCTACACTACAGCCTCCAGTATTAAAGAACAGTCTGCTACACACACACACATGCATTGTCACTCACCACCTACAACCTCCAGTATGAAAGTGTGCGTGACAATCTGGGCGTGGAGGGAGAGGCTGAGTGTGGCATCGAGGGAAGGACGGGGAGCAATAAATGGATCTTTCCTAGAAAGAGGAAGGGCGGGAGGCATGGATCAAATGGAAGAAAGGACAGAAAGGGAGACGGGTTTCAGCGAAAGGGAAATTGGATTTTTGATTAGAAAAACAGTTTTGCTCTTTACTTCATATCGGTCTTCTCTCTCTTTTCCTTTTTTGCAAAAAGAAAACCAACCTGGAAGGTGTGTCAGTGAAGATGAGGTGAGGGGCGAGCAGCGTCAGAGAATAGTAGACCACTTCTACCAAACCTCCACCGAAGCCCACGTCTTTGTTCCTGAACAAGACTTCCTCTGTTAGCCAGGCCACCTCACGACACAGGGCAGACACACACACACCCTGGGAGGGAAGGGAGGGGGGGGGAGGGAGAGATAAGGTGAAATTTCATTCCAAAATCTGATTTACACAATAACCATTAGATAGAGACTAGAGAGAGTATGACTCAAAAAATCAGTGCCACACTCATAATCTACAACGGAAACCAATTCATTTCATATTGGAGTATTCCAGGTCCCTAACGGCCGGAACACACATCTTGCGTGTGCGTGGCGTCTGCGTGGCGTGTGCGTGCTTGCTGCGGCTGGCACGCCCGTGGCATCCACACAGGCAGCGTGGCTGGGGCGGCAGCAGCTGCTGCGCTGCTGCCTGTCTCCCAACTATCTTCCTATAGAGTTTACCATTTATTAAATTTGCTATAAACAATACAATGATGATTTTAACTGAAGATCGCTTGGGCTCACTTCAGAATCGAGGCAGTATGATTTGTGTGTGTGTGTGTGGTGGGGAGGGGAGGAACGAAGCCACGTTGTAGCCTATCTGGTTTTTCAGAGGGCAGGAGAACTGTAGCTGTGAGCTCAGCTCATCCCCTCGTCTCAAATCAAAACGAGCCTTGATTGGCAACCAGAGTCAAAAAAAATATGCCGCAAATTCGCCCAGAGAAATAAACACGGAAGTGTTGTGAGAATTTTATTGTTGATATAAAAGAGAATATGCTCTCAATTGTATAACATTGTAATTTAGGATGTTACCTGAACGCAACACAGGTGGTTACAGCCAATGACATGCACGGAAAACGTATGTATGTGTGTGTGTGTCTCTGACCCAGTGTCAGTGTCAATAAACTGCTCCATGGGAGAAGAACCACTTCTTGCTGCTGCTCTGGGAGTGCACGCGAGAACTGCTGCATTAACCCACTCTGCTAACAGTTATTATGTCTGCTTTGAAAATAGTGCTTGTATGATATGATTATGAACAGAAATAGGTCATTTTTAATGTGGATTTCTGTAGAGACGCTAGAGACACGCGCGCGGAAAGCTGAAAAAATAGGCTTCGGTTCTATTCTCTAGATGACGCGCGTCTCACGCTCGCAAGACACGCGCCTGAGACGCGCGTCTGATGCCGGTGGTGTGGCTGCTGTAACCTGTTAACATGGGAACCGAAATGAAAACGCCACGCAGACGCCACGCAGACGCACAGCACACGCAAGATGTGTGTTCCGGCCGTAAGTGGGGCAAAGGTTGATTCAAATCTAATGGCACCATAAGGTTGATTCAAAACTGTAATGGCAGCATAAGAAAGAAAGAAAGACCCACACATGCACGCACACACAGGGACACTACATATACTGTACCTTGTGGTGTCTGTGCAGCAAAAGACTGGACACCAGACCAGTGGACATCACAGCTGTGCAGGAGGTTGCAGCTAAAAAATGGGCAACACACACACACACACACACACACACACACACACACACACACAGACACACACACACACACACACAGTATGTTAGACATTTTGCATACGATTAGACTAATGGCTTATGAAGATTAATTTATGATTCAGCACAGGTCAGGTACACAAGGCCGTTTTAATGCACAGGCTTCCCGGGGCTCGAGCCCCAGGGCCCGACGAAGTGAAAGGCTCCACGAGGCTCTTGGAGAAAAAATAAATAAATCATGTGCGTATGTGTGGTAGGCTAGGCTAGGCTACTACTCCCCACTGAGTCCACAGAGGTGGAAATATATATTTTTTATTTTATTTTTTAGATCTTTTTTCAATAGAAAATACACACACAGAACAAGAGGTCAGGAGTGGTCACAACATAATCTCTCGAGACAGACTTTCAAGACTTGCATCGAAAATCTGTCAGCCAGCTCTGTGAAAAGCCGAATAACAGCGCTCGTAGGGGGCAGGCTTGCATGCTGCGCTTTACCCGATTAGAATGCAGTGAACGTGACCGGTGTGTAGTCAAAACTTACCATTTACAGCATGTAGCAAGTTGCTACTTGCTACTAGCAACACGCTAGTGTTGTTGTTGTTTCATAGCAACGGAGGGATTTGAGAGCGACACGCAGGAACCGGAAAATAAATCCATAAATGGTCAGAGCCGGTCGGTTGGTCGGAGCCAATGGCAGAGCTCGCAGGGAGCGGAAAAGTTTTTTCTTCCCTTGAGTTCCGGTTATTCATACATTCAAACAAGCCTTCTATGCGTGACTTTGTCACCTGGGCGAATCCATCTCGTGTGAGTGACATCACTGATTACATCACAACTGCCTGATGACATGACAGTCGAGCAATTGCGTGACATCACTTCCAGTTGATTGACATCACTCGCCAGTGACATCACTCGCATGAGATGGATTCGCCCAGGCGACTCAGCCTAACCCTAACCCCTTCCAGGTGAACTCCAGGTGATCTCTCATGCTCATACGGACAGTCACGCATAGAGACACTGCGGAGCGTGTCATCATTCAGAAACCACGCACAAAACGGGGGAAAACAAAGACTCCCCCCCAATCCTGGCGTTCTCCTCTGTCACGTGTTGCACACAAAAATCATATATGGAAGTTGAACACTCCAACTTACTTCCTTGACAGCTAGATCCACATTTTTCTTCTCGCCAATTCTCAATGGCTTCCTTGTTTTGCTCGGGAGTACAAAAAAACGTTAATTGGCGATTTTTTACATTTGTTGTCTGCGCAGCCCACCACACAACAGCTTTTAGCTATGTTTAATTCAAGGAAAATGACGCTGGCGTATGGGAGCGAATGGAGCGCTTTCCCCCGTGATGGGCGTGGCCTATTTCATGCAGTGAGTGTCTCTATAGAACCGCTTAAAAATTGACTTTTCTTTTAACCGTTGGGTTCCCAGATTGCAACATATACAATAATGCTATGACTTATACCCTTTACAGTATTACAGTAGGCCTATTAATGGAGTAGGGCATTTGTAGGAGGCATTCCTTATGGGCTAAGAAAAGTGTCCTTTGTTCCAGAATTTGTCCCCTTTTTCTTTTTGTGGCCTCAGACTATAGGTCAGCTGCTCCATTCGATGTAGCTAATTTACATTAATTATAAACATATCCACCGGGGGCAATGTTTCTGGAGCCAGCATTTTGTGATGGTTTTCTTTCTGGCTGGGAAATATTATTATTGTATTATTATTAATGAGAAACAGGCCACACTAGATAGTTTGGCTGAAAGCCTGCAGTAACAAACATATAAAGTCTGTTCTGTCAATTAGCACCCTGAGTCTTCCTTTCTTTATTTTCAGATTGCCTTTTTAAAAGTCACTAGAATGTCCCCGGACCCCAGTAGTCAAATCTGCCCCCCCACAATGGCCAACTGCTTGCTTCCTTCCTATGCCCATGGCAACAGGAGTGAATACTGATGCATCATTATAATTGGGGAGGGCTTGAAAAAGTCCATGGTACTTTAATCAGGCCTTACATAATCGGTACATAATCCTGGACTTACAGTAGAGGAGGTGGAGGATGAGGGCGATGCTGAGGTCTCTCTCTGGATGAGTTGGCTGCATCATTTCAGGTGCATCATGGGAAGGCTGAATAATTTCAGGTGCATCGTGGGAAGGCAGGAGCCACGACATCATCCTCTGCCCAAATACAGAGTCAGCTCTTGAGTGGGAGGGGAGATGAGGGGACACGGAACACAGGATGAATAAACTGAATGATAATGACCTCCGCCAAGGAGGTTGTTTTCGATGCCATTTGTCTGTTTGTTTGTTTGTCAGTCAGCCAGCAGGATTATGGAAAAACTGGCACGAGTTTCATGAAACTTTGTGTTAGGCTGTAGCATGGGCCAAGGAAGACGCCATTACATTTTGGAGCGGATCCAACTCACGATCAAGCCTCACGAACAAACAATAATAGCACAAACCGTGGCGGAGGTCTGTGCTCTGAGTGCCCTTCTAGTATCATTTTAAATACTCTCTTCTAACTTATACAGTACATGAGGGATGCCATGGCAAAACCTAAGACTTTAAAGGAATGATTGATTGATCATTAGCCTTAATGCCATAGAGGTAAATTAAATTCATTCAATTGTCATGGGCTCAATTTCATTAATTAATGACTATTTTCAGTCGACTCTACAAGAAATGCCCTGGAACAATCTCCAGTCAAAGTTCCAGCTGGATAATTGTATTCCCCTAAATCAGTTCAAACAAATTATCCCGTCTTATGAAAGATGTGTGCTCCTGTTTCTCATCTAAATTGTGATCTTTTTTATTGTACATATTTAAAATATATATATATTTTCTACTGTATTGTACCATATGTTTTATTGTGTGACCCCTACCGCCAGGTTTCCTTGGAAAAGAGATTTTGACTCTCAATGGGACTTCCTGGTAAAATAAAGGCTAAATAATATAATAAATCAAGAAATGAGCTGGATTCAGAGTGAACCCATTAATGTCCATTATGAGAGCTGAGTGGATGACTAACCCCATATTTCTGAGAATGAAGAAAAATATGCATCTGGGGTAGAAAACACTATAGACTCAAGGGACAAGCTGACTGCTTTTTCACCCCAAAATGGATGTATGCATGACACATTTTATGTGCTGCTTATCAGTAGCTGAGCTCAAGTGGTAATATATGCAAGTAATATATATGTAGCTCAACTGTGCATCTTTGTGTATGTGTGTGTTAGTTGAGTGAGTGAGTGAGTGAGAGAGAGATAGACAGACAGACAGACAGACAGAGAGAGAGAGAGACGCTGCACACACTGCACAATATAAAATGATAGCTCTGTAATACCCAAGTGCTGCAGAGGGTGAGACTGTTTATTTCAACCAAGAATAAATATATGTTTTGGTACATACTCCTGTTAAAAAACATACTTGTTGTGTTTGTACGTATAGGTTTTCCATTTCACTTGAACAGCTCCTACATTCCCTACCTTCATGTATCATATGGGGATAAAACAAAAACGAGGCTTCAAAAGAGCTCAGCAGCCAGAGACAAAAGAGAATCGGTGAGCATGGCAGAGACACAATGTTAAGTAGCAAACTGCTCACATGCTGATAACAATCCCATCTACTGTAGATACAGTATCCCTCTCTTCCTCTTTCCATATATCACACATACATCTCTTTCACCCATGCTTTTTTTCCTGCTTCCATAAGAATTAAGGGAGCAGAAGCCAAGCAGAGATTGCAGAAAGACAATATTTTCTGTCTGTTATCTTTTTCACTGGCAGACTGTGTAATCTTTATGCTAATTGGACCGAGTCTAATTGGATGAAAACAGTCACACTACTTGCATCATATCTGCGCCAAATTTAAGGTTTAGAGGAAAGTTGATCTTCAAAGTTTAAGGGAAAGCAACTTTTTAATTTCACAGATGTTAGATAAAACACAATCCCAACCAAATCCCTTTGTGAAATGTACTGTACACACACACACACACACAGCGCACACAATCATTTGGTGATACCTGTTGTTGAGGATAGTTGGCAGCAACAGGTCCTGAAGAGGGCGCCATCCATCCACTCTGCATCTCCCCGTCTCACACATTTCCTACAGATGCACACACACACACACACACACACGCACGCATACACATGCACGCACACACACACACACACACGCACGCACGCATACACATGCACGCACACACACACACACACATACATGTAGATGGCTAGTGACATGCATCCATGCGTGCAAACAATCATAGACACTCTCAAAGAATTGCAAAGCACTATCTCCAAATCATTCAATACTGGAGATCTGGTGGACTGAGTTAAGAAAATCAGACAAAGCTTTAATTGAAATCCTGGATTAATCGTCTTTGCCTCCTCTTAACACTGCCGTATCCCATTCCGCTATGTTGCTATCCAATCTTAATCTTTAGATAAACCTGCCTCTGAGTGAGGATAAAGAAAAAAGAAAGGCTAACGTAATGAGTACAGATTTAAAGTAAGAGTTAAAGAGTTTTTTTTTTTTTTTTTACAGTTTGGACTCAAGATTCTTATGAAAATACCCCAAAAAGACAAAAACAAAATTAAAACATGTCCCCAGGGCAGAAATATGCAGAAGCAGGTGGCATTATAATTAATGCACGTGCTAAAAAAAAAGCCCTCTGGGCAGATAACACCTGTGGCCTCACTCGGGCTACTGTACTTACTGTAATAATAATAATAATAATAATACGGTCAATGTGTACAGCAGAAAAAAACTTTCCAAAACACCAGTCAGCATTGCCAGACGTACGATAATTATCGTATTTGTACAATAATTTACCTCCAACAACGATCATTTTGACCCTCTGGTATGATAATTCAACACTGCCCAGAATGCATTTCGGTGCTGAAGGAGCAGGAGAAAATCTGCGATGCCATGTTTTCCCCAAGGCAACTGTTTAGTTGGGGCTCTATAAAGGTTAATATCTATGGTTAATATGGCACTTTATGAAGTTTTAATAGACAAACGTAACTAGTAGACCCCAAATATGCAATCAGTTTAGCAAAATAACGCCCATTTGGAAATATAATTTTGGAGGACCAGAGACCTTGCACCCGACCGGCCATCTCAGCTGACGGAACCCGAATAACAGACACTCAGCGTACAGAGGTAATGATCCGAGGGAACGTCACGTGTTCGATTTGTGGGTTTTCAGGGGGGCGTGCCAACTACTTTACAAAAACCAGTCTAGATGCAGCTATGTGTGGGGGGAAAACAAAAACAAAAGAGAATCCTAATTGCTACATAAAAGTCCCACATATTAATGCAAAGTGGTCTCTAACCTGCACCATGCTCTTTAAATTCAGGTTAGGGTAAAGCTTGAAGACTTTTAAACCTAATTTGTACAAGACAATTTGGTTAACTGAGTTTAAAGGGTCACTGTGCTCTTTGCCTGTGCACCAGCTGGCAAATGATTAGCAGGTCCTGGATGATTTGCCTAATTCTGTTGTGCACCTTGAGAGAGAAGGGCTGCGCAAAGTGGATCCTCACACTTCCACCTGTCCTCCTCCAGAGAAGACAGGACCACAGGAACCGCAACATGGACCTCAAGCCAACCTGTGGAGATATCACACACACATGCACACACACACGCGCACGCACGCACGCACACACACACACGCACACACAACACACATACTTGCTTACTTAGAGGAGTGCTAGATAATGGGTTTAGCCAGAGTGATAATATCATAATGAGTCCCTGCCTTTAGGAGGCACATTACAACAGCAATATCACTAATGAACAGTATCAATGATGAGCAATAAGATTAATAGCCCGTCAAAGAGTGTGTGTGCTGTGTGTGTGTGTACTGTATGTGTACAAGACTGTGTGTGAAATGTTGTACTGTACATCGTGTCTGAACTACAGAGAATAAATTGATGAGTCAAGGACCTTATTATGGCAATTAACCCAAGCAACAGCCACTCTCCAGCACACACTCCAAGCTCTGATAATAGGAGACACGAAGACTAATGGAGACAAATGGCAGTTGCCATTGTCTTACAAAATAAAATGCAGGCTTAACATAATTAACTAACCTTGGCAAGCCCAATGCAGTAATGAGAGAACAGTGAAGCTGTATCCCGGATCATTATTGCCAATTCTGAGATATTCTGTTTTGCTTCTCAACCTTCACTTGCCCCTAAGGATTGTATTGTTATAGATTGTTCCTACAGTATTAAAGCAATGCTGAACTTTCCTAGCCCCTTGAATTGTGTAACTTCCTTGCCATGATACTGTACAACCCCACTATTCTTGGTTATCTACTGCTCCAATAGACATGATTGGAGAATGGCATTTTTTCTCTCTCTTCATTCACGTCATTTGAACAAGTGTTGAACCCTGAAATTCTTCTGACCGGATTACATAAACATAAAGAAAGAGAGAAAAAAAAAAGCAGAATGTCTACATTTTGTTTGTTTAATATCTTATCAGAATCTCTTTCGTCATACAACGGCAGTGAATGGAGAGAGAGAGAGGAGGGGAAAATTCTCCAAGCTACTGGAGCAAACTGATCGCAGAGAATTGCCAATGCTGGCGATATATCCTGGACAGGAAGCTACACGATGACACTTTAAGACGCGTTTGTGTGTGCATGAAAGTGTGTCTGTGTGTTTGCATGCAGGCACCTGTATGTTAGCCTTGGGGGGACAGTCATAGGAGACAGGCACCTGTATGTTAGCCTTGGGGGGACAGTCATAGGCGACAGGCACCTGTATGTTAGCCTTGGGGGGACAGTCATAGGAGACAGGCACCTGTATGTAAGCCTTGGGGGGACAGTCATAGGAGACAGGCACCTGTATGTTAGCCTTGGGGGGACAGTCATAGGAGACAGGCACCTGTATGTTAGCCTTGGGGGGACAGTCATAGGAGACAGGCACCTGTATGTTAGCCTTGGGGGGACAGTCATAGGAGACAGGCACCTGTATGTTAGCCTTGGGGGGACAGTCATAGGAGACAGGCACCTGTATGTTAGCCTTGGGGGGACAGTCATAGGAGACAGGCACCTGTATGTTAGCCTTGGGGGGACAGTCATAGGAGACAGGCACCTGTATGTTAGCCTTGGGGGGACAGTCATAGGAGACAGGCACCTGTATGTTAGCCTTGGGGGGACAGTCATAGGAGACAGGCACCTGTATGTTAGCCTTGGGGGGACAGTCATAGGAGACAGGCACCTGTATGTTAGCCTTGGGGGGACAGTCATAGGAGACAGGCACCTGTATGTTAGCCTTGGGGGGACAGTCATAGGAGACAGGCACCTGTATGTTAGCCTTGGGGGGACAGTCATAGGAGACAGGCACCTGTATGTTAGCCTTGGGGGGACAGTCATAGGAGACAGGCACCTGTATGTTAGCCTTGGGGGGACAGTCATAGGAGACAGGCACCTGTATGTTAGCCTTGGGGGGACAGTCATAGGAGACAGGCACCTGTATGTTAGCCTTGGGGGGACAGTCATAGGAGATGCCCACCTGTATGTTAGCCTTGGGGGGACAGTCATAGGAGATGCCCACAGGGACCAGACTGACATCGGGCACAGATCCGTCTTTGATGAGTCCTCTGATGCGAGCGAGCCACTGGCCACCTTGCCCGGACTCCCATGACAGACCGACACTTATGGCCTGGCCCTCGCAAAGCAGCTCCTGGACCAGCTGGAGGGGGGCAAATAGAGATGACACAGACAAAGGCTTGGGGGAGCAATATAACGCAGCAAAACAGACCTCAGGGTGAAGACAAAAAAAGCATGCGGGGGGGGGGGGGGGGGGGGGGGTGTTAAAGGTCAAGCGGGAGGAAGAGAAGTCAAAATGAAGAGGACAGAGAGGATAAAGAGTAGACATGAAAGGGACTAAGGGGGACACTTCACGAGATTTAGAAATACTTTCATTGCCTCAAGTACTGTTTTCCCCTTAGAGACAGAGACAATTCAATTACTATTGATGAGCGGCTAAGCAGGCCTACACTCAATAAACAATAAAGGTCTATTAAGATTGAAATACAGCCAATAAACAAGCTGCTTTCTCACGCAGAGCCAATATGCTTTACTCACATAAGTCAATGCAAAAAGAAACCTACTCACTTGCCTGGCTCATAAACAACCTGTTTATGTTCCACTGTGGCTATACAGTCCCTCAGATGAATGCCAGGCCGAGCCACTTTATTGAGCTGTATATAGCACAATATTGATCTTAATAAAGCCAGTAAGTCCTCCAAATGAAATGCACTTTATTTGGCAAACAGATACAATGCAACAGCAGAGGGAGAGGAGAGAGCCATTAATACACTCCATGGAAATCTCCCAAATAAGGAAAAGAAACTGACAAATTACCTTCATATAAAAATAGACACAACCTGCTGGGGGCCTGCCAAGCACACACAATCAAGCTAACCTCCATTCATCTCCTTTCATCCCTGTCGCTCTCCCTCCCTCGCTCTCCTCACTCCAGCCAACTCTAAAGCAGCAATCTCTGTAGGAAAATTCAAGCCCGTTGGTCATTTATGAGAATGAATAGAGTGAATAGAGAGAGTAGGATGAGGCTGGGGGGACAAGGGAGACGGGGGAGAAGGATGGCCTTCTATTCTGACTGAGGAGCTGACGGTGAAAACCATATACTAAAGAGAGAAATGAAAGAGTGTGTGCTTGTGCGCATGAGTGAGTGTGGTGCGCGTATGTGGCTCTACTGAATGTCCATATACATTAAAACAGTCCATTTAAAGGAACACGGCAACATTTTGGGAGATTCGCCCATTTGTGCCCCTCTGGATAGTAAGACGTGAAGATAGATGCCCTTCCCTCCGCTAGTTAGCTTAGCTAATGGTAGTCCATGGTACAGGCTAGCCTACCCCCCTTAAGTCACCAAATACACATTCCAGCATCTGTCTTCTCATCTTACCATCATGGCAAGTAGTTGAATCTCCCAGAATGTTGGTGCGTTCTTTTAAGTAGGACTCAGACTTACGGAGGTCATGACTGGTGAGTACAGGCCGTCCATCTCGGCAGCCTGCTCAGTCAGTGCACAAGGTGGCAGGAGGACCACGCCTACTTTCTGCAGCAATGACCTATAGGGAAAGCAATGCTTCTCAGTGTGAAGGGTAAAAAGAAATGGCTGACCAGCTGGCCATAACACCGTCTTATGCCAGGCTGTTTTTCAGGAACATGGAACTCTTGCACCGCAAGTCGGATTGACATGAAACATGCTACACACATTCGGCTATCCCCACACATTTGATTGGACTAATGAGGACGCTGCAATTAAAGGTCAACATTTGGTAAATGGTAAATGGCCTGCATTTATATAGCGCTTTTATCCAAAGCGCTTTACAGTCAGTAGGTACATTCACCCATTCACACACCGATGGCGGCAGGTTACCACGCAGGGTGCTGGCACACCAACGGGAGCAATTTGGGGTTCAGTGTCTTGCCCAAGGACACTTCGACATGCAGACTGGAGGAGCCGGGAATCGAACACTGACCTCTTTTATCCAAAGCGATTAGTGGACGACCCGCTCTACCTCCTGAGCTACGGCCGCCCCAAAACAAAACAAAACAAAACATTTTAAACTCAAACGTGATATCTCAGACACCACTGGTGTGCTTTTGACAAGGGATTATGCTGATTTTGGCAGTGTGTTCTGGCGTTTTGAAATAATAACACTGATTGGCTGATGGAGGCACTATACTTAAAGGTCACAATTAAAAAAATTGAAAGGCCATAACTGTTACACCACAGTTCAGTTCTGTTGAAACTGGATGGATGCAGTTTCTGATTGGGCCAAAGCGGGGGGCATGGTGGTGGTGGTGGTGTGTGTGTGTGTGTGTGTGTGTGTGTACCTTAGCCAGGAGCTGTTAATCTGGAGGGGATAAAGAGTATATGGGACTCTCTGGTTGTGACAGAAGAGAACCAGAGGGATGAGAGCACAGTCCAGGATGCTCTGACGCACATACACATACACCGGCACAGAGCCCTAAGTAACAAATGAACAGATGCCGCTTTAGATACCACACATCACATTGTTTCTCACCATGGCAAACAATAGCAGTGTGTGCAAAGCTGGTGCACGCAAGCAGTGAGTGGAGGCATGTGTGCGCATACACACACGGCTTAGGAGAGTATTTCTGTGGCCTTAGATTTAACCAATATGAATCAACGTGCCCCACACGCCTATCTAAGATAGTATCAGCAGAATGGATTGTCGAGGAAAATGAATTTATATTTTAAACCAGCACAGATAGTGTATAAAAAACATTGAAAGCTATCCTTTTTTACACAAAAATGGTGAGGAAAGAAGGAGAAAAAGTATCTCTGTGTACAGTAGATGATGTGTGAGTGAATGCAGATATAAGCCCACAGTAGACCTATAGTGTTTCTCAAGGTCAACAAGAAGTACATTATTCTGTGCTTGGCCCTCACCGTTTGTGTTCTCCCGAACGGCACCAGATCTTTCCATTAGAGATAGAGGAGTGGGGCGCTGATTGTACCACCGAACTCAATGTAATTTTAATATATACTGTAAGGTGAAGTCAGGGCAGAGATAAAATATGATTGCGCTTTTGCGTAAATTGTAATCTCACACTTGTAAAATTGGTACAAATGTTTTAAATAAAAAAATGCTCCAATTATAATAAGCAATTATCAAAATAATTCATAATAATAATCATCACCATCTTTCGGATGTTTCTCCCAATGACTGGGACAGCAAGGGGAATTGGCCAAGTACTAATTGTACTTGGCCAATTCCCCTTGCTGTCCCGTCGTTGCTCCATCCCCTCTGCCAATCTTTAGAGGCCTGTAGACAAGCACATTAGCCTCATATTCAGACTGAATTGTCAACTCGTACACTCATTTCCATCTTCTAGTCTGAGATTGCCCTCTGTTTGTGTTATTTCTATGATAGGATCCCCCGAGGGGAATTCCAACCAATCACTAGAGACCAAATCCAATGTATCAGCACGAAACTTACAATAGTTACTCCAGTCGGGCGTTCAAACGTAAAAAAAACAACAACAAAAAACAACAACAAAAAAACCTTTGAATAAATGCCCTCCAAGCAGTGTTCAAAAACATTGTTTAGACATATTGACATTGTATTCTAATTTATTATTATATTACTGCTGTAAAAAATACTACACTCTGATTTTCAGTTGCTTTTCTGTTTATTTTGTTTGCCTTGGACTGTATTTTAAGGAGATTTCAGCTGAAGATACAGCCCACTGAAGTCAATCAGGCAATCAAGTTCTGTAACAGCAGCATGCTTCAGATATTTATTTACTTGTACTCATTTAGCCAACCATGTAATTAGAGCTGTCTAGTGTGCAGCTGAAACCTCACAGATAATTAAATGTAACAAGGCAAGAAAGAGCACAGTTGTCAGAGTGTTTTCAGACTAAAAAAAGAAAAGAAAAGAAAAAAGTTTCATCAGAATATATGGCTGAAAACTAGCCTGGTAAACCAGCCCGTCACATGAACTCACATTTCATTTGGTTCTGCGTGACGGTCTGGCCCCAACTCTTCACCCAGTCCTTAGCAGGGGCGGGAGCATGGGCGGGCGTAGTTGCCTTGACAGACAACTCCTTCAGCCAATCAGGGTCGGATCCAGTCAAACCCAAATCCACTCGGGAGAATAGCAAAAACAAAAGCCGAGAAACTCCGCGGTTGCGGCGATACTCCTGTACTTGTTTAATTGTTGTTATTGGTTCTCTTTCTGCAATAACTGCACTTTATGGCTGTTTAAACTAGACAAACGCTGACATTACTCCTCACGATGATCAGGCAAGGAGGCGGCCATTATTGCTTTGTTAGTGCAGTGCTAGTAGCGTTCCTGATTGGCTAACTTGCGCTGTCAATCACAGCGCAGTCGCTGATTGGCTCTTCCGCTCTGCAGCTTCTGCTAAACCCCCCCACTGGCTTTGGGGCCAGACCGTCACGCAGAACCAAATGAAATGTGAGTTCACATGACGGGCTGGTTACCAGGCTAGCTGAAAACACCCTGACATCAAGTCATGAGAGTATGGCACCAAAACATAAACATCACTGTTTATATAATTAGTGTACTTTCTGTATTTTGGAGGAAAACTTTGGCCATATTTTGTAGAGTCATCTGTGCATGAAAAGCCAGGGAGGCATGTTGTTCTGTGTGTGTGTGTGTGTGTGTATGTGTGTGTGTGTGTGTGTGTGTGTGTGTGTGCATGCGCGCGTGCGCACACGCCTGTGTGTGTGTTAGTGTCTTCTGGGCAAGGTTGGTGTGTGTGTGTGTGTGTGTACACGTGTGCGTGTGTGCATGCGCGTGTGCATGCGCGCGTGTGCACACGCCTGTGTGTGTGTTAGTGTCTTCTGGGCAAGGTTGTTGTGTGTGTGTGTGTGTGTGTGTGTGTGTGTGTGTGTGTGTGTGTGTGTGTGTGTGTGTGTGTGTGTGTGTGTGTGTGTGTGTGTGTGTGTGAATTCACATGTACCTGTTGTGAGGCTCTGTGCAAAGCTGCCAGTTGGTTGAGGTTAACTTGAATACTGCCGAATACAGAGCCAAGCATCTTCAACATCACCCATCCCACAAATCTACACAGGAAAGGAGAGTGGATGGAGGAATAAAAAGAAAGAGGAGAGAAGAGGGATATAGATGACTGGAGATAAGGAAGAGGAGGAGAGAAGAGGGATATAGATGACTGGAGATAAGGAGAGGAGGTGAATGTAGAAAGTCGATGGAGAAAACAAAGGAGCAGCAGAGGAAATACAGGGCAGATGGCGAGGAGAGATTCTACAGTCTATAAGAAACAGACAAAAAAAGGCCAAAAGTTTCAACTCGATTTCACCAGCTGTTCACAGAATGGTAATGCGGTCGGTGGTTACTTGAAACAGGCTCTGAATGCCAGACAGAGACATAACACCCAATTCCAATTTAAAGCTACAATATGCAACTTTTCTACCTTGAACAGCAAAGTATTTTGCAAGTGTGGCACTCTTGCCGGACCTGCAAAGTTCAGCCAAGTTTGGGCAAGTTATTTATCTTGATGAGCTGTCTGATGAAGTCTATTGGATTAACTTGCACTGCAAGCTGGCTATGTAGAAAATGGATAGACATTCTAGAAACACTCCCTTTTATTTGACATTAGCTTTTCTCAATTGTTTTTCTTTAGTCTTGCTTCCCTAATATTTTGTATTCTGTTCTATGGCTGGGACACACCAGAAGCATCTCCGAAGCAGCAAAACTCCGAAGCAGCGCGTCACCGAAGCGTCGAGCAGGAGCCTTGCCATTCACACCAGAAGCGCTCTGTTTTGCCCCGTGCCGGTCACAATTTGTATTGACTTCAGGTCTGGCTGCATGCGGCTGATGACATCCCGCGTCAAAAATAGACCCGATGCCTAGCGTGATCCTCCCACGTGCTACGTCCTACCGGTGAAGCTCCCCCTCTCAGGTGAAAAGAAGCGGCTGGCAACTGTGCATGTGTCGGAGGAAGCATGGTGCTTGTCTCGGCTGGCCCCAGACCCGCAGAGGGTGGAGCAGCGACCGGGACAGCCAATAGGGCAGCGTGGGGATAAATTGGCCAAATATAATTCGTGAGAAAATGGGAAAAAATCTTTAAAAAATTCGGAGGGGGGGGGGGATTCACCTGATGCCGAAATTCTCACTTCAACATCATGAGGCGCAGCGCAGCGCCGCAGGCGGTGTGATTGGTCTCCACTGTTAACAAGGACGCCAAAATGCAACTGCCTCCGCGAGGTGTTGCTTCAGCGTCGGATATGCTTCTGGTGTGTTTGGGGTGTTAGAAACGGTAAAGTCGCTGATGTTATCGGATCATCGGTGCTCCACGACATCACTGATGATGTCACAATCCATGGCAGCACCAAGGACCCTCACGATTATGGGCCCCTTGGCAACTACCCCATCCAAATAGGCACCTGACTGGAAGGTTGTATGCTGCAGCTTTATAAGGAAACAAACATAAATACACAAAGAAATGGACAAATCTCTCCCCCTCTCTCCATTTCTCATGCACACTACACCCCCCCCCTCTTCCCATACACACCGCAAGAAACCAGGAGAGATGCAGGTGTTAATGAGGGTGATGTATGGTGAGAGGCTGTTGAGTTGCCCTCGGCTGTCTCCCCCCTCTGGTGCTTTTTGTTCCGCTGTGAGAGCCTCCTGCACCCTGAAAAACATGGTCACAGGACAGCAGGGTTAACACAGCACAAAGCTGCTTCTGTGCTGCACTCACATACACAAACACTAACACCAGTCTTCCAGTGAGACAACAACATCCTAACACTAACACCAGTCTTCCAGTGAGACAACATCCTAACACTAACACCAGTCTTCAGTAAGACAACATCCTAACACTAACACCAGTCTTCAGTAAGACAACATCCTAACACTAACACCAGTCTTCAGTAAGACAACAACATCATAACACTAACAACAGTCTTCAGTAAGACAACAACATCCCAACACTAACACCAGTAGCCTGTACTACGAAGCTATCTTAACAGACCCGCGATCTGTCACTTTGATCTGGTTTGACTGAACAGGATCAAAGCTATCTAGTTTAACGATACTACGACGCTGGTTTTCTACTCGATAACTGAAGCTGGCTTTATCTGGGATCTGCCTGTGCACGCGCACGTTTTTCGCTCGTGCACAGGCGCGCGTCCACGCGAAAGAGGTGCGCTAGCCAATCACAGCTGAGTTGATCCACGCCCACACCCATTTCCACATCCATTTCCTCATTCAATGAAAGCGCAGTGCGTGATCAGAGTTTTAGCGGATATTTAATGTAACCTATGTCAGAATGAAAATCCGCGTTGGATATAATCTGCTGAAGGACTGCTAAAGCTGCCGCTTGTATTCACATCAGTCATTTGATTTACTTTGATCAGCGATTTCTGTCCCCTAAATGTGTAATCTCAGCCTATAAATTTCCACAATCTGTAAACCTATTTAGACCATAGATTTAGAAACGCATGGTCAATGAATAATGATCTCTATCACTCATTATGTGTGTAGTTGCACTGATCGAATAATTAATATATAAAATAATGATAATGCTGATGCCTAATATAAAAGAGAAAACTGCTGAACTGAATTGAGACGATGCGGGCATACCTGCCTGTGGTTTTCATTGATAAAAACTAGCCTATTTTTGCTCATATATTGGCATACAGCCTACAGGACACAGTTCCAGCTGAAACATGCAAGAGCCTGCATATTTAGTAGCCTATTGGGGCTATCCCATATTTATCCCATATCTATATTATATGTATAGGCTTTTCTGGCATGTAGGAGAATATCACCCTCACTCCATTTGAGGCTCCGTGTATGATATGTGCATGATCATATTTCTCCACGCATCGTTGAGCTGTTAAGACATAAAGTGGTAAGTAGGCTTAATTTAATTATGTAGCCTACAGAGCCACAAATGTTTTTCTTGTTCTATTCTCAGTTGACTGCAATCTATTTTTCATATGGCGATCTTATATGAATGGTGAGTGACTCCAGAGAGCCGATTACATGGGTCTGTCATGGATTTTGATCTTATCCTCTGAAGCTAACCTGGTCGGGACCAGGTTAGCTTTGCAGCATGAGTTGCCATGGTGATTAGAAGTTAACTTGCTTTGTAGTACGGCTAAACCAGGGTTAAACCTGAAGTTACCTCGCTAAACCACTAATCTTGCTTTGTAGTACAGGCTACAGTCTTCAGTAAGACAACAACATCCTAACACTAACACCAGTCTTCCAGTGAGACAACAACATCCTAACACTAACACCAGCCTTCAGTAAGGCAACAACATCCTTGGGTAAAGAGGTTACATAAAGGTTAAACTCAATTAGAACGAGGGGGAGAGAAAACAACCAATACAAAATGGAGACTCAGTGACAGAGATAGGGAAAGTGTGGCAACAGTCTCAAGTTATCCCATTTCCCTTCGTTGGCTCTGCACAGGCCCCATGTTGGCCTTCATTTTCGATATCTCTGCCTGTATCTCTTATCTTTCCTCTTCCTTTCTGTTTCCCTCTCTCCAGACATGCAGAGGCCTGTTCCATTTTCAATATCTGGCCCTATCACTTATTTACTCTTCTCTGGCATCTGTACCTCTCTTTTCCCTCATGTACTGTACCTGTTGCTCTGACAGACTCTAACCAGTCTCTTGCCAACTGGACTCGGGTAAACCTGGCATCCATTCACATACAGCACACAGCACACCCTGCGCACCAGCCAGCCACGGTACCTACAAGACAAAACACGAGGCAGGCAGGCAGTTAGAACATGGGTCTGGGTGTGTTTTGTGGGTACTGTTCGTCTGGGCAGATGTAATCAATACCTGGTGTGTGTCTCGTTGACGCTCAGAAGGTTCTGGAAGCCAAGGGAAGGAGAGTTTTTTCCAAGCTTTTTGCCCTGAGCCTTGACACGTAGAGAAACACACAGAGAGAGACACACTCACCTCCAGCTGACCAGGGCCATAACAACAACTACCACCACCACCCAGATTAAGCACCGTCAGGCAGAAGCCCATTAATCACATGAATATGAATCATATGAATTATATCCTAAGAGACCTGTGAAGGACACCGTCTGAATAGGGACATCTAAGCCTCAGGCATCTCGGCGCACTTTCAGGACATTTGTTTGATTAGCAGAGTTGGCCCGGGAGGTCGTGCTTTCGCCCCAGTTTGTAGGATATCTCAAAAAGCTATGCATTTGCATGAAACTTAGAAAAGAAGGTCATGGGCCAGCTTAGAACTGATTAAATTTCCATGGCAATGGGCTTGGCCAATCACAAAAAGGCGCCTAATTTTTAACTTGAACTTGTAACAGCATGAAACTCTGTAGAAAGGTTTGGTCACGGGCCAACGAAGAACTGATTAACTGTCCACATTCAACGGTCAAACGTGGGTGTGGCAGTGGAGGTGGATGCGGCTTGTCACAAAACGGCCCACAACTTTCCGTTTAGGAGTCCCGCAAAGACCGCACCCTCGCCACAGAAATTGCTTTCACACAGAGCCAAGCAGCACGGCCACATTCCCGTGCTGCTGTGTACTTTCAGGTGAAATCCCCTGCTCCCGGATTGAAAGGCGAGCGGAGGGATTTCCAGCTCCTCCTAGCCCAAATGAATATTTTCATAGGTTAGTGTAGCCTAGGCTACTGTATGATGAACGAACGAGCGCCCGCATATCAAACAGCTGCAGTCTGCATAACGTTCTCGGGGGAATAGTATAGGCTATAAATGCACGACTACTTAACGTTAGTAGTTTTTGTAAGGGAATGCACAGAGCTGATTTCGAGAGGGAATAACCTCAGACCAACTCGCCACAGACAGCTATAGCCCTCTGAAGCTTATTATTATATCCGTTAATTGTACCTACTAATGTCAACATCGTTTGAGCATAAAGCCCAACCGCACGGAGCATTCCTCCTGGCGCCCCTGCAGTCATGATTGTATAGGCTACTTTTTTTACTTTCACTCCTGCACTTTCTTGATACATGAGGTGATTTCCCCTGTAATCTTTTTATGAATGAGCTGACCATTCGCACCTTTTCCGGCTCGCTGCGACGACGCTTTCAAATGGAGGCGGGTTGCCAGGTAACCCGGCGCTGTTACTACCTACCGTCGCGGGACAAAAGGCGTAAAACAATTGTCCACCAAAGCGCGTTCACGACTTCCACATCGGAGGTGCGAATCCTATTTTCCGTACATTTTTCGGCTTCCAAGGCCGGTGTGAAAGAGCCTTTAGATATGCGCTCTACCGAGTGCCCTCTAGTTGTTAATGGGAAGATCATATGGATGGACTCGTACCAGGATTGTCTCAACCATTTCTCCCTCCTCTCCTGTCTCTCTCTAGCACTCTTCTCTTCCTTCTCCACGCTGCATACTCACCTGACTGTCTGGGGTGCACTGGTGGCAGCACTGGCCCACGCTGGGTCTAAATTTACCAAAGTAGGGAAGCACCACCTTCAGCTTTTTCTTGATCTTCACTCCCCATGATAACTAAGAGGGAAGAAAACACAGTGTCACATACTGTATCCTGTACTCCTACATCATACTGGTATTAGTTAAAGGATCATTCCGCTTATTTTCCTAGTTTTTACCACCACCACCACAGTTCTTACCACAGCGCCCCTGGGAGGTATGTAAAGCTCTACAGTAAAGTGAGTGATGAAACATAATCATAATCAATCATCATAATGGCAACACCTAGCAACATAAGGGACAGGTTGAAAATAACCAGAATTATCCTTTAATACAGGCCTGTGTGAGCTCTAGTATTACGCAATCATAGCACCATCAGGCACAAACAACACATTTCCTAATCCTAATACAAGCCAGACTGTGAAATGTGTAATCAACCAGACTAATGGACACCTGCAGCAGGCTGACTGCTGCTCAGCGCTGTAGCCTATACAATTCTCACATTTTGTGTCATGAGTATCTTCACCAATTATATCAATGGGATTATCATGCTATCACGCTGGTGTGTGTGTGTGTGTGTGTGTGTGTGTGTGTGTGTGTGTGTGTGTGTGTGTGTGTGTGTGTGTGTGTGTGTGTGTGCGCGTGTGCGTGTGCGTGTGTGTGTGAGTGCGTGTCCGTGTAAGATTATGTTTCATACTTGAAATTCAGACTGATTTTCATGCTTAGATGAGAACTCATCATGGATCTCCTAATATCAATTACACTTTTGCCCTGGTTGAATGAAGTTGATGGATTACACAAAACAGAGCAGTTGACTGAATCGATGGCTGGCAAAGGAAAAGTCAATTTAAAGAGATTACACATTACTACCATAAAAACAAAGCTTGGAATTAATTATTTATATCATCTAAATAAGTAGTGTAGGGGACAGGGCTAATATAGAGCCTTCTCACGGGGGCCATTTTGTGTCGAAAAGGCAGCGTTAACACGGGTGCAAGCAAAACACTAATGAGGGTTTCAAACTTCCATGATTGGAATGTGGAAACCCTCATTAGTGTTTTCATCGCACCTGTGTTTATTCTGCCTTTTTGACACAAAATGGCCGGTGTGAGAAGGGTCTATTGGGAAATAGAAGCACCCTGTTCATGTTCACATCTAAAGGGATTTCTGCTTGAAATCTGAAAGTAGTCCCAACTCCTTAAATTTACCATATCATTCAATTGGATCTAACTAACCCTAAAGATTGAGGTAGGTTTTTCTCCTCCTCAAGTAAAAGTAAGTTTCATATCAACACATCCAGCAGCAGTTGATAGCAAACATTTAGAAATCAACAGCAGCAGTTGATAGCAAACATTTAAAAAATGATTTGTCAGTTGATGGGAAGGAGAGTGATGCAGTTTTGGGCAGATGTAAGATGAACTAAGGATGGACAGAGAACCTCTGATAATCACAGATGATTGCATATTTTGCGGAGCTCACGGTGCCGTGGGAGGACACAGTAGATGAGGCATATCAAAGGAAAATGTTTAGGTATACTGAGTTGGCAGCAGAGGTTGGAAAACTAGACTAATTCCCGGTGGAGACTGGGTGCCAAGGGTCTACATCAAAGTCAACTTTAATGAGGGCTTAATGAGCACTATGAAATACATTTGGCATTGGTGTCCGCAGCATAATTCAGGCAGTAAAGGCTATTAGTGAGGCAGTAGAGGGGGCCAGTGAGTGGCTGAGGAGAAAGAATACTGACGGCAGACAAAAACAAACAAACTTTGAACCGCCCCAGTTATGGGGCGGCTGTATCTCAGGAGGTAGAGCGGGTCGTCCACACTAATCGCTTTGGATAAAAGAGGTCGGTGGTTCGATCCGCGCCTCCTCCAGTCCGCATGTCGAAGTGTCCTTGGGCAAGAGGCTGAACCCCAAATTGCTCCTGACGGCTGTGCCAGCACCCTGCGTGGTAGCTTGCCTCCATCGGTGTGTGAATGTGTATGTGAATGGGTGAATGTACCTACTCATTGTAAAGCACTTTGGATAAAAGCGCTATATAGATGCAGGCCATTTACCATTTACTGACAGTAGCGGGTTATAGTACACCGACCATCTTTGTAGTAGTTAGTTATGTGTTTCATAATTTCACAAGTTGTACATTAACTCTATGAGAGAATACTGAGAACATACAAAGACGAATAGGATGCATGCTGAAATGTTGATGATATACTGAGCGGGTTCTTGGGAGAATTTGGAAGCAAATAATTCATTGGTTTTCAATTAGCGCCACCCAATGTGATGGATACTGTAGGCTAATACTGCACTTTTCAGAGCAAGCAGCCATTTTCCTTTGCTAAAATGTGAACAAAGCAATGCTGTATCTGTGAGGCAAGGGGCCCACACGAAAACCTCAGTGACATCCTACCTCAACTCACACATTCAACTGTAACTTTTAGATTAGGCAGCTAGGGGTCATATAGATTTTCGAGAGTGAGCCTAATGTCCTCTTTCCTCTGTGGTCAGCATTTGTGGGCTATATTACACCATTCTTTTCTAGAGTGAAAATGTAATTGTGTCTGAATGCTTGCCACAAGGGATTGATACATCACATTCTGTGTATTGGAAATGTATCAATGAAAAGCATGGGATTGTACAGGCTCGCTTGTGATTTAGAGTAAAAGTCTGGATGGAAAGTGTACCATGTGAGGTTAGTGCACTTGGAAGGAGGGTCATGGGGCTTAATATAACAAGGACAAACATTTTAGACCATGATGCTTTTTTCCCCTCGCGCCACCCATATTCCCTTGGCCACTAATCCTACCCACACCTCGAATCTCAACTCTATAGCACCTTCCTATCCCTATGGCCCCTCCCCCCCCACACATATCCTCCTAGCCACTAATCCTACCCACACCTCGAATCTCAACTCTATAGCACCTTCCTATCCCTATGGCCCCTCCCCCCCCCCAACACCACCCATATCCTCCTAGCCACTAATCCTACCCACACCTCGAATCCCAACTCTATAGCACCTTCCTATCCCTATGCCCCCCCCCAACACCACCCATATCCTCCTAGCCACTAATCCTACCCACACCTCGAATCTCAACTCTATAGCACCTTCCTATCCCTATGGCCCCTCCCCCCCCCAACACCACCCATATCCTCCTAGCCACTAATCCTACCCACACCTCGAATCCCAACTCTATAGCACCTTCCTATCCCTATGCCCCCCCCCCCCCAACACCACCCATATCCTCCTAGCCACTAATCCTACCCACACCTCGAATCTCAACTCTATAGCACCTTCCTATCCCTATGGCCCCTCCCCCCCAACACCACCCATATCCTCCTAGCTACTAATCCTACCCACACCTCGAATCTCAACTCTATAGCACCTTCCTATCCCTATGCCCCCCCCCCAACACCACCCATATCCTCCTAGCCACTAATCCTACCCACACCTCGAATCTCAACTCTATAGCACCTTCCTATCCCTATGGCCCCTCCCCCCCAACACCACCCATATCCTCCTAGCTACTAATCCTACCCACACCTCGAATCTCAACTCTATAGCACCTTCCTATCCCTATGGCCCCTTTCCCTGTGAGGAGGAACAGAAGGAGGGTGTCATGTAGGAACTGTTCTTACTGCAGGTCTGTTTTGTTGAACTGGTGGAAGCACCATCTCTTTGTTTAGGCCATTATTCCTCTCCGCCTCCATGGTGGGACTCTGCAGATTTCCAGCCAAAGACCTACCAACGCAAAGACGGGGAGAGAAGTACAGTGTACAGCATCATGTAACAATACAGTGCATTCCCACATCATGCTGTGGGTGTGTCTGTGTGTGTGCGTGTGCATCTGTAAGCAAATGCGAGTGGATGGGTAGTATACATTTTTAGGGAGCTTTAGGATACAAGACCAGTTTTGTGAATTTTCATAATGTAATGTTTGAAGAATAACGGTTATCTCTCCAATTACAGAAAATAAACACAAAGACACACCTCATGTTACACAAAAATCATTTTGCCCTCTGGTCCTTGGCAAGGGAGTGTTGGCCTTGGCAACACTCACCAATCTATCACCGTGTGCCCAGAGCTATAATTCCACCCATCTAACCAGCTCTTTTTTACCTCCACCCTCAGTCTCAAATCCAACCCTTCATATTTTTCTAGTTAAGGGACAGCAGCTTCAGTTCTCGCTGCCTGTTTCCTACAGTATTGTTTCTTCCCTATTAGATTGTTGGACTTTAGTTTCAAAGTTTGGTGCTTGCCTCTGCATGTAGGTGGGAATAAAGAAAGGATGTTTTGAGGGTGCAGTGACGTCAAGATGACGCAGAGCACTCGCAGGCTTTACATCATTAAAGTAGGATGCTGCTTATGTAACCGATGTTATCCCATTATCAACTCAAAAACCCAGAAATGTTAGTGGGTCAAAGCAATATAGGTCATAGTGTAATATTATCTAACTTATCTAGATTATCTAACTGGCTGTGTTGGTGGCGTCAGAGCTCAAACGAATAATTATCTCAGATTAAGGTAAAATTAATATTATCAGACAGACCAAGCTCTGGTGCACTCTCCAAAATCCAGAGATTTAACTATTGGAGAGGGCGAAGCCAAAATCAAAATCACCATCCTGAGGGAAGCTTTGCTAATAAATCTTTATATGGTTACGGCCATCAGCTTCGAGTCTATCATTAGGTTCAATGAAGGCTTGTCGTTTGCATCTCCGTCTGTCTCACACCCTGCCAACCCTACTCTGCACCATTCACTTGGCTAATTAAGACCTAAACCTTCCCCATGGGGAGATGCTCCATTTCAACTGGCTCCGGATCCCACATTCATTAGCGCCTCCTGTGGGAATTCAGTCATTGATAAGAGGTTCCCAGGATCGGGTGATGCCTGGCAGTGGCAGGTGAAGGTGATGGAAGAGGTAAGGGGGCCAAACAGGGAGTAAAGGGTGTTAATTTGTGGATTAACAATGGGAGAATCAGCAGCATGCACCACAGCAGAAGTGCTAATGGGGTTACATAAACCCCACCAGTGGGAATACGGGGCTGCATGGAAACAGCTAGAAACAGCACATAACAAAGGTCATAACACTGCGCAGTACGCACAATAACTCTCCCTCACACAGCCGTACTCATCCGTGCAACATAATGGAATCGCACACATTGACCACACACCCACACATGCAACCACACATGCATGCATGGGTGCACGCACGCACGCACGCACACACACACACACACGCACGCACGCACGCACACGCACACACACACACACACACACACAGTATTCAACTTAGACCTCAGGTCCACGTCTCTGCTTCCTTGGTTCCTCTTCTTTCCTCTCACAAGCAGTTAATTTATTAATTCAAGACTTTAATTAATATGACATAATGCGGTAGCCCAGGCCTAAGTGGACCCAATGATGAGAAAAGATTAAAAATCAGAAGCCATTAGGAGCTGCCAGGTCAGATTAGATTGAAGAGAATTTTAGAGCAGCAGCTGAAGCGATGCTGTTTGGTGTGACTACTGCAGCGTTTCTCAACTGGTCTAGCCTCAGGACCATTGCTCAGGACCCACATTTTTCCTTGGTCCGTTAAGTCGCAACCCAAATTTCAGATTTTTCTATTTATACCACTCAAATTACTTTCACAAAAAATAGTACAGTAATACAAAATGTCTTCACTGTTAAAAACATGAAATAAACAAAAAAGTGCATCAAAAGTGCAACCAGGGCTAAAAACCCAATGAAATAAAAAGGCAGACTTATCATGAATTACAGGCCTATATATTTTTTAAACAAGTTAAAATGGTGATACTTACAGTATCAAGTTTCAAGAGCCTAAATTCTTCCACTAAAACAAGTTGAGACAACAACATTTGGGATATTTGGAGCTACTCCCCAGTGAATCAGTTAACACTGCAGAGAGGTTAACAAAGTAGAGAGTACAAGCAAGCAGAAACAGTCAAATAAGGTTGATATCTGAACGTACAAACAGGGAAGTGTATAGCATTTATTAGTTTTCCCCCAAATAGAAAAACTAGGGTAAAATACGAGGGTAAGCCAATCAGAGTAGGACTATTCCTTCAAAGTGCATTTACATTGTTTTTCAAAGCGCAGTAATCAAACATGGTTTTAATGATAATCACAATTTTAAACAGTAATTCTAACCGTTTATCATTAAACCGGGTCTCCTTTTGTTGGCATTGTATCTACAGTATGTGTACTGCAGTAAGGGCAAGAGACGACTTCACAGCTGCACACTGGGCACAATCAGTGTAAGTGCTCAGGCAATCACTTCATTTCCATAGGACAAAACTGATAGCAACAGCTGAGACTGGCATGATGGGGATTTATATGCCGAGTGCTGACGCTGATATGTATATCATTCTGTCAACTTCCCTTCAAATGGTACAGTGCCAGCAGATGTGCAAAACACACAAGAGGTGCACTTGTGTTCTTTAAGGAAGGATAGCACTATTTTCCAAAGGCAGCATATCTGACAGCATTTTAGAGTTCACCTCTTAATGACACATGAGACTGAGCATGGTTCCCATGGACAGCTGAGACATTGAGATGTAGAAATGAGAAGGATGCTTCTCATTTGTCATGTCGCTAATCGACAGGGCAGTCAGTCAGTCGGTCCGTCAGTCAGTCAGTAATGACCCCCTCCCTTCTCTGAATATTGGTGTTATTATTATAATTATAATGATGAAACGATGTAACATCAGATAGCATTAGTCTCTTGTCTCGTATTGTTATGTCTATATAGGCTGTGCACCTACTGTATCTCAACATCATGGCAACATAGTACAACCATTCCCAAGGATGTAGGGTTGACTTGATACTATCCATCTACATCTATCGATCGATATCGATCTATCTTTCTACATGTATGTATCCATCTATCTACATGTATCTACAGTATCTACTATCTATCTATATGTCAAGTATGTATGAGTATGTATGACGTGTGGGTGTGTCAGTGTGTAGATTTACTGTGCATGAAGTGTACGTGTGTGTCTCTGTACATATGTATGCAAGAATAGAATCTTTTTTGTCTAATAATAATCATTAAAGGTGTTCGGTGTAGATTTTAACATAAATAAATCCAACTACAATAATTGGAGAGATGTCTGTCTGTTTACGTATTTTTTCACACTCACAGAGGCATTGTGACATCATCTGTAATGTCACAGTGGCTCGAGTGACATCATCACTGATGACAAGAAATTGGCTCGAGCCAGAGAAACTAAGCGCATGAGTTGGCATGAGTTCACACCCCCTAAAAAAGTGTGGCCATGGTTTATTGAGTGTGGGGAGAGAAATTAACTGATGATTTATAAATGAGCACGTTAAGCACAGGATTTTCTATCATATCGTATCCTATCCTATACTATATAATTGGAGGCCTGTGTTCCATGTGTCCTGAGTTGCAAGGTGCACCGTTGCTACTGAGGCTGCCTGGCAAAAACAATGCGAGGCAGCTGGCTGCTGGCCACTGATGATGTCATTTGTCCTCAGGGTTGTGAGTCAGTCAGTCAACTTCAGACAGAGCCGGCAGCCTAAATCTGCCAGGCAGCTAGCTGGCCTGGCAAATTAGTCGAAACCTAGTGCTCCAGTGACATAACTGATGATGTCATAGGCATTGTGACATCATTATTGATCAAAATCTTTTTTTTTTTTTTTACATAAAATTGCCAAAGTGGGCTCTGTCTCTCTGCGATTTTGGTGACACGTTTGTGGTCACATTGTGAGATTCGTGATGATTGGTCAGTAACAATGTCACTGATGATGTCATAGACATTGTGACATCATCTGTGATGTCACTCAAGCACATGTCATCCGAATTTGAGCAATTGTGCGCTGAGTGATGTCACTCGAGCACTCCATGATGTGATCAGTGATGGTCACTCCCAATGGCAATTGTGATGTCATCAGTGAGTGATGTCATCAGTGATTCGAAGTTGAGCAAATGTGCGCTGCGCATGCCAATAGAGCAGGCGAGGCCATGCAGCACCCAAGCTGCGGGCAAGGTTGCATAGCGGCCGAGCTGTGTGCAGCAAGCCCGCGCAGCAGCTACAACTTTGAGTGCAGCTGCCCAAAAACCCTACCAGGATTACAGTCCATCACCACAGGGACACATTTCCCCCCATTCACATAAAAGAGGCACTTATTTCCTGGTGATTGTGGTTTGGCTTCAGAGAGGGTTTCATTGAAGAAATGTCTCAGATGTGGGCCGGCATGGTTGGCTCTGATCTGTTTCTGCCTTCTGGCTGACCCCACTCTTCTGGTCAGAGAAGACCAGACAGACAGGGCCATGACAAGACAGGAAGATATATCTGTTTGTGCATGTGTATGTACAGTAGGCTGGGTTTAAAAATAATCTATTTTCCAGATTCAAATCGACATTCATTTGAATGGAGTCATGGACTGATATTGATTTGTAAAATCTGATATGCATATTAATAAAGTGACGCCACACGCATGGACTCTCTCAGCTCAGTGAGGGCTAGTATCCGCCCGATCATGTGTTCTGGCCAACCAATGGTCGCATTTCAATCAGTCAGTCAGTCAGGGACATCTGTGTTCTTAGGCCTGGCCCCATACTGGGCCCATCCAAAAATGATAGAAAAACAATAACACATCCCAGTGCAGAGGCCATCCCCAGCCATAAACACACCAGAGAGCAGCAGTAACTCAGGAGGTAGAGCTGTCATCTGGGAAGGTTCCCGGGTCCAGTGTTGAAGTGTCCTTGAGCAAGACAATGAACCCCTAACTGCTCCCGAGAGGCTGGTTAGCGTCTTGCATGGTTGCCATCGCTGTTGGTGTGAATGTGAGGTATTCATTGTAAAGCACGTTGAGTCGTCGATAGACTAGAAGAAAAGTGTTCTATTTCTATAAATACAGTCAATTTACCATTTAGCTTGGAAAAAGAAAGAACATTCTGTTTTTCACTGATAGGATCTGGGGATAATTACACTGATCATCAAGTCATCTCTATCAGATAAAAAGGCTTCTTCTACCTTCTCATCTGTGGCTTCAACAAAATAGGTGTACCGTAAATTCCGGACTCTAAGCCGCGGCTTTTTTCCCGTTTTTTGGGCTTTTTTGGCCCCTGCGGCTTATATAACGGTGCGGCTTATCTATGGATTTTTTCAAAAAAAAAAAAAAAAAAATCTCTCTTTTTTAGCACTCTTTCTAACTATAAATCCACTTCTGTTTTAATTTCCTCTCTTGCCCTCTTTTAACAACATAACATAACATAACATAACACAACACAGGTAAGCAGAAAGAAAAAGACGAAGCAATCACCGCCATGAATGAGGAAATGACTCACCTGCTGGAGGCTGGAGATACACGGCTTGGGCTAAACTTTTACTCCGTGAAACACTATCGATTAAGTCCGACATCGCTCAGAGGTTTGAGCAGCTTGAAAACAAGTTTGAAAACGTGCAGAAGTCCATCCACTCACTCACTAAAGAAAATAAGCGAACAGAGTTTCTAATGCGGAAAAGCGCATCAGCGCACTGGAGGACAAAAACAACACAGTGAGTCCGAAAGTGGATAAAATGCAAAAACAAATCGAAACCCTGCACACGCAGGTTGATGACTTAATCAGCAGGAGTAAAAGAAATAACATTCGCCTGATCAATGTAAAAGAGGGAGCTGAGATTGGTGACATGGACGCTTTCGTGGCAAAATCCTGTGTTACATCCTGGACCTGAAGGAAGGCGAGAAACCACCAGAGGTGGACAGGGCACACCGGGCGCCTCGGCCACGTCCAGACCCCGGCCTGTCACCGAGGGCCATCTTCATCTGCCTACTCCGCTGGCCCGACCGTCAACTCATCCTCCAGGCTGCGGGGAAGAAGCCCCTCACCTGGGAGGGTACGCGCTTTTTCGTCCGGCAGGACCTCTCCGTGTTGGTGCAACAGAAACGCGCAACATACAACAGCATCATCGAAAAGGTTAAAGTCAATGGATATCGCTTTGGCGTACTGTACCCAGCGAGACTCGTCATAACCATTGATGGACAGCGGCGGAACAAGAGCTCAAAGTGAAACTGCCGAATATCTTTTGAGTTGGACTGGTCAATAGTACTGTGAGTAACTAAAATAAAAAAATAAAAAACGGAATTCTCTCTTCTTTAGCACTCTTTCTAACTATAAATCCACTTCTGTTTTAATTTCCTCTCTTGCCCTCTTTTCACCACACCGCGGACACTGTGTGCACTGTAAAAAAAAACAAAAAATACCATTAAAACACCCGCGGCTTATAGTCCGGTGCGGCTTATATAAGAAAAAAATAGTCAACTTTGAAGGTGCGGCTTATACACCGGTGCGCCTTATAGTCCGGAATTTACGGTAATAATAATTACAAATCAGATTCTCACTAACGCCACTCCCCATTTTCCACAATTCCCCTTCTCTCCTCCTTCCAGAATTCTTGCATTCAGCCATTATTCATCTTTTCCTGACAGCCATGATGTTTTATTAACTACTGTACATGGTAGGATAGGAGCCGGACCGGGCTGTCCATTTGGAAGGCATTGCAGTATGCTCTACCTGGGAGAAAGGTCAGATCCATGCAGCTGTGGTTGCCTACATTTCACAGTTTAAAGCTCAACTCAAAACAAAACTAGAACGACCGCAACGCGGACTTATGCCTCCGCATTAGTTCATTCTGGAGTCCAAATCGCCATTTGAGGCAAATTGGAAGAGATTCCGTCAAGGCGCTCCTGTGATGTTGCGTTACAGAGCTTGGAAATTGGGTGTGTGAGAGGTCACAGTGAGCTTGAACTTTGACCACCAAAATGTAATCAGTTCATCCTTGAGTCCAAGTCGATGTTTGAGACAAGTTTGATTAAATTCCGTCAAGGCATTCCTGAGATATCGCGTTAACAAGCTTGAAAATGGCGTTCGAGAGCTCACCTTGACCTTTGACCTTTGACCACCAAAATGTAATCAGATCATCCTTGGGCCTAAGTGAATGTTTAAGGCGAATCTGATGAAATTTTGTCAAGTTGTTCCTCAGATATGGCGTTAACAAGCTTGAAAATGGTGTTCGAGAGGTCACAGTGACCTTGACCTTTGACCTTGGACCACCAAAATCTAATCAGATCATCCTTGGGCCTAAGTGAATGTTTAAGGCGAATCTGATGAAATTTTGTCAAGTTGTTCCTCAGATATCGCGTTAACAAGCTTGAAAATGGCGTTCGAGAGGTCACAGTGACCTTGACCTTTGACCTTGGACCACCAAACTCTAATCAGATCATCCTTGGGCCTAAGTGAATGTTTAAGGCGAATCTGATGAAATTTTGTCAAGTTGTTCCTCAGATATCGCGTTAACAAGCTTGAAAATGGCGTTCGAGAGGTCAGTGACCTTGACCTTTGACCTTGGACCACCAAAATCTAATCAGATCATCCTTGGGCCTAAGTGAATGTTTAAGGCGAATCTGATGAAATTTTGTCAAGTTGTTCCTCAGATATCGCGTTAACAAGCTTGAAAATGGCGTTCGAGAGGTCACAGTGACCTTGACCTTTGACCTTGGACCACCAAAATCTAATCAGATCATCCTTGGGCCTAAGTGAATGTTTAAGGCGAATCTGATGAAATTCCATCAAGGCGTTCCTCAGATATCGCGTTAACAAGCTTGAAAATGGCGTTCGAGAGGTCACAGTGACCTTGACCTTTGACCTTGGACCACCAAAATCTAATCAGATCATCCTTGGGCCTAAGTGAATGTTTAAGGCGAATCTGATGAAATTCCATCAAGGCGTTCCTCAGATATCGCGTTAACAAGCTTGAAAATGGCGTTCGAGAGGTCACAGTGACCTTGAACTTTGACCTTGGACCACCAAAATCTAATCAGATCATCCTTGGGCCTAAGTGAATGTTTAAGGCGAATCTGATGAAATTCCATCAAGGCGTTCCTCAGATATGGCGTTAACAAACATCCGTACGGACGGACGGACGGCCGGCCGTACGTACGTACGGACGGACAACCCGGATCCATAATGCCTTCGGCCTGGCTTCGCCGGCGGAGGCATAAAAACAAACAAACAAACAAACAAACAAACACACACACACATACACACACACACACACACGCTTACACACACACACACACACTTACACACACACACACACACACACACGCTTACACACACACACACACACACACACACACACACACACACACGCTTGTGAACACAAACCTGCAAAGCTATATACTGGGAGGGACTTCTCAAAATATAATTACAAACACACTGGTGCAACATGATGTCTTACGCAACTGGCCTATTTGTTAATTGTTTCATGAGCTGGTCCAAAAATACCCAGGAACTAAGGTTTGTTTGCAGCCCTTAATACTTGAGAATAGGTTGTGTAAACATAATGTTAATGTGTCAGTGTGTGTGTGTGTGTGTGTGTGTGTGTGTGTGTGTGTGTGTGTGTGTGTGTTGCTGCAAATTCAAACAGCATGATTCTCCAAAGGCAGCATTGATACTGAACAAAGGACGCTTTGATCAGCACAGAACCACTGTCTGGCCATAACATCCTCTTAGCACCATAAAATTGCATTGCAGTAAAACACTCAATTCATCTTTGAGCCAGAGCTGTCTCCCTCCTACAGCAATAATGACAGGCTGTGTGTGTCTGTGCACCACGTGTAAGAGAAGATGTGGAATACACTGATCCAATTTAGAGCGTGAGAGGATGGCAAGACTGATTCAGGTGCAGTCTGTCAGTCAGTTTGAAGGAGACAGACACAGATAGAGCAGACACAGATTTCTTCATGAACTCTGTCGAGGAATTTGATGACGAATATGCAAATTAACTACCTATTCTAAAAATGTTTAGAGAAGAAATAAGTAAAAAAATATATATACATTTTGCTATGATGGGTGTTTCTTACAGTAGTTTATTCTTGGGGTCTCCAGGGACCCCAGCCTGTAGTCTTTGTATGTTAAATAATGTTGGTATGATGAGGGTCGTTCAGATGTCACCTGTTTTAAGTACCCTATTAGCCTATTTCCCATTAATTAGACAAATTAATTAATTCGATTAATTAGAGTGCTGGGACAGCTGCGTATTGCCGCTGCGTGTGGCGGCAGTAAGTGAAACAAAACATGACCGAGGGCCCCCGGCACTGGAACACCTAAATGGATTGAAAGTTGGAAACCCTCGTTTTGCTTACACCTGTGTTACTTCCTGCCTTTTAGACACAAAATGGCTGCTGGTGAAAAAGGCCCATGATTCAGGGCAGGAGCAGTGAAGCGCAAGGGGACCGTTTTTCTTCCAACTGCCGCTGGTCAAGCAACGATCTTCTTGCATGTTTTTAGTGGATATATATGGAGGAAACCCGAGGTTAGCACGGGAAGAACACGCAAACTCCACACAGAAAGGTTCTTTTCACCAGATAGCCCACCTGGGCACTCAGTCACGTGCACACATAGACTTAAACGGGGGCTCAAGCTCCTGTCGTCTCCTTTTTTTCCGAGCTGCCCCTGAATGTTCCGGAAATCTTTCCGCAACTCGCTGGTTCCCCCAAAAAATAGATAAGACCTCACTCATGTCATTGTATTCGAATTTTGCTTCAAACACTATGACGTGAGTGATGTCTTATCCTTCTGAGGTACAGTGCTCAATGATGTCTGACCTACAGATGAATAATGGGGCGGGGGCACAGGGAGGTGTATAATTATATGCATTTGTATTCAAGGTAGCAGGGATCGTAGTGACGGATGTAGTGCCTATAAATCAGGCCAGATATGTCTGCAGTCTCTGAATTAGGCACTGTAGGAAACGACTACTCTTCAAGTAGAGGAAAATACAAAGGACAATTGCACAAGGTTCAGTCTCACATCATACACCTTCCAACACTTATGTTAGCAGGATAGAAAGTTTTACAAGGGCGACTGTCTGTGTTCAAGGTAAAGCAGTACAATCTTTGAGTTAAGAAACTGTGTGCTCTTTCACTGTCCACCACCCAACTTCAGAAGAGAAAGTTCAGAATAAGTCTACCCAGGTGGCAGGCAAACATTTCCTAGGGGCAGGGTCCATAAAATATCCCATTACAAATATATAAACACGTCTCTCACACACACACAATGTCAGAAAGATTCAAATGTATCTCACTACTATATAATAAGGTGGATGGGTGCACAGCGCACAACTGCCCAACTGTGCATGCACAAAGCGTGCGCAGCGCTAGAAATGAACGCGAAGCATGCAAAATGGGTGGCGCTAGAAATGAGCATGATATTTCTAGTAGAATTTATAGTAACATCAAACTCTAATATTAATAATATGTAGATCACTTGGATAAAATAGATAGCTTGGCTCTGAGGATGGTATGAAGCACAGTGGCTGTGTTTAACAACGCAGGAACTATTATGCACAGACCATAATGCCCAGATAACAGGTATGTTAGTCATCTTAAATGTATTTTCAGCAGATAACATTGTCATTAAGCTGCAGAAACTTACAAACACTTCATATATATATATATATATATATATATATATAGATAGATAGATAGATAGATAGATAGATAGATAGATAGATAGATGGATAGATATAGATAGATAGATAGATAGATATAGATATTTATTTATTTTTATGACAAACTCCTCCCGCATGGCGGCTGCACTCTTCATCATCTGGTTTAAAAGAGGTCACAGCTTGTTGCGTGCCTATATTATTAATTATTTATGACAATTTGGCAGCGCTCCAAAAGACACAATACGCTACATTAAGTGCAGCATTTTTCAATATTACGGGCACCACATCTCCTCAGCATTTTTGCTTTCAAGTCTGAAATCTCACAACATACAGACAGCTCTCGTTTTAGCTTGCTCATATGATCTATTACCAGTGGAGGCTGGTGACTCAGAAAATTGGGGAGGACAGGAGGAAAACAAACCCATGAGCCAAGACAAAACCTAGTAGCCTATATGGCTGGACTGGACCATGTATGTGTGTATCTTATCTTTTGCTCTCAGACGATACGATTCACCACAATGCTGTCATGATTTTCCACCTTAATTATTAGGGGTGGGAATCACCAGATGCCCACGATACGATACTAAAATGATACTTGAGTCACGATACGATAGTATTGCGATATATTGTCTAACTCCTTTTCTTACCTTTTCCTTGACCTCACCGGAAGTAAAACATGCAGTGTTTTTTTGTTTGGTTTCGTTTTCGCCCCACATGTAGGCTACATTATTAAGCTTCTCTGGACTCAATATGCCACTGCAGACGCGGACTGCAACATCGGGCGCTTTGGGCAGATGCCCAGTGGCCTGGCATGGCAAAAATAAATAAATAATAATAATAATAATATCGATACTTGCCGTCCAAATATCGATACAATATCGTCAGGCAAAATATCGCGATACTATGGTGTTATCGGTTTTTCCCCCCACCCCTGTTAATTATGGACTGGCCTGTAGAAACAGTAGGGTTTAAATACTTAGAAGCCTGTTCTTCTCCAATTTGAGTTTCACAGCCAAGACTCACGATACAAGATTCACTTGAATAGCCACAGTAAGTAATCAGATTACAAACGAGGAATTTGTATCCTTATTTTTTTTTTATTCGTGGGGGCTTTTGCACCTCGTTGAGGAGGCGGATGGCAGTTGGGAAAAACTGTCCTTGTGACGAGAGGTTCTGGTTCTGCCACACCTCAGTCTCCTGCCAAAGGGGGGAGTGCCTCAACAAGTTTGTGGCCAGGTTGGGCGGGGCCGGTCATGATTTTCTGAGAGCGCTTCAGCGTCCTGCAGTATCCTGAAGGGATGGCAGACTGCATCACCTTTCCAGCACGGCGGATGATGCGATGCAATCTGGAGATGTTCTTGAGGGCAGCAGCAGCATAACAGACTGTGATGCAGGTGAGGATGGACTCGTCAGTGGAGGTGTAGAAGAACACCATCGTTCATAACTGCATTCGTTGTATCACTATAACCCTGTTTCTTTTGTGTGTGTGTGTGTGTGTGTGTGTGTGTGTGTGTGTGTGTGTGTGGGTGTGGGTACATGTGCTGGAAGGGTAATGTGAAATGGAATGCTATTCTGCCACGTGGCCTACAAGTCTTCCCAGAGAAGAGAAAGAAGGCAATTTATTGGGGTCTCATGATCACAACTATAAAAGCGAATGAATCCAATATAATCACAGCTAAGGGCTCTGCGGTTGTATGTTCGAGTCAGAGAGGCAGACATGTGAGGGTCATTAGGTGGCCAACAAGGAGCTTGCGGGCTGACAAGGGTGTATACTTCACCCATTTATGATTAACACTATATTTAGTATGTTAAGGAAAAGCCCCACATATTTTTAAGCGGTTGCAACCGCTTCTATGAGTGTCATTATGAGCATTATGAGTTCACCTGAGATGTAGTTGCTGAAAAGTTCACCTGGAAGGGGTTAGGGTAGGGTTAGGGAAGTGATGTCACTCGGACTGTGTGCGTGCGCGTGTGTGTGAGTGTGTGTGAGTACGTGCGTGTGTTGAATGCCTTTGCAATTGCTCAACTGTGATGTCACTCGAGCGACGGAAGTGATGTCAATTGGGAATTGTGTGTGTGTGTTTGTTGAATGCGTGCAATTGCTCAACTGCAATGTCACCGGAGATTTGGGTCTGGATTTGGGTCTGGATCGAGGCAACAGGGAAGAGGGTCTGTGTGTGTGAAGTGATGTCACGCAACTGTAAAGATGTCAGACAATTGCTCGACTGTGATGTCATCAGGCAGTTGTGATATGTCATCAGTGATGTCACTTGAGCAATTGTCTTAATTGGTTAAGTGGTTTGTCTGCAATGCTTACTTCAGCAGCTAGGTGTGATTTCTTTCTGATAGAGGTAGAAACACAAAATCTGCTGTGGAAACTTTCAAGACATGTGGCTACAGATGACAAAATCAAATTTATTTCACATATTTAGCTTTCCTCAATTATTATATCCGAGGAGTCTATTTAACGCACAACAGGCGAGACATACTGCAGATATGCTTTGGTTATCTTATTTCTGATAGTAGAACTTCAATCTGGAGGTGGTTTTCCCTCAGTCCTGCTGTAATTTTTTATGAATTAGCTGGGATTCCCGTCTTCCCGAGGCGTGCCCTTTCAGACAGACGCTCGATTCGGGGCTATGACTACCTCCACTGGCGGAACGAAAGGCGTAAGTAACAATTATCCACCATTCCGCTTTCACCACTTTCACGAGGCGAGGCTTACTAATTCCGCAACATTTACCGCTTTCACAGCCTGTGTGAAAGTGGCTCTTGTTTCCCTCCTGCTCCCAAAGCCTTCACTCTTCTGTCTTTAACATCAATACTTATCCTAGTTTGCCTCCTGCTCCCCGGCCTCTCCCAGGCAGCTGTGGAGATAAACAACAGGGAGCTCAAGTGAAGCACAGTAACATCCCCAATGACGGTCCAGGGCAGAAGCTCTTTGAATTACGCTACAATGAATACACTCCTCCTCCTCCTCCTAAATGCTGCCTCTTCTGCTCCCTAGTCACTACTGCACCACTCGTTGCCTCTTGAATTTTTAACAACCATGAGATTTGAATTTATTTGCACAAAGAAAATAGCAAGAAATAATACAACATGCAACTTAAGACAAGATTGTGCAGGTGAGGAAAGAAACCCAGAGGGGCTTGTAGTATCTCACTTAATTACAAAAAAAGAAGACAATATAATATATATACGATAACAATAAAAAAAGAACAGAAAAACAGACATACAATGGATTCAAAACAAGTACGTTCAAGGAAGCACAGAAAAATAAGATAAAAAGACTAAGAAAATAAGTCAGCAGTCTACATCCATGTCTATCCAGACTCACAGAAGCACAAATACCTTGAAGCCCACAGTGCAGTGGTGAGGCCATTCAGCCTTGTGGCACTTTAGGCAATGTTTGAGAGTACCTCAACAACACGGCTAATAATTTTCAACATGGAAAATGGTTCTACCCCTACCCCAAAACCCCCCACATCCCCCCAACCACTCGCTCTCTACCCACCCTTTGAACCCCGACTCTTTATGACCTTCCTATCCCTAGCTAGGGCCCCTTTCCCCTAGCCCCACCCCTTTCCCTCACCATGGTCCTTCCCACCACCCAGAGCCCCCTATCCACTCCCTCTACCCACTTCTCGAACTAGGGGTGGGCACCAATAATTGAAAAATCGATAATTGATCATTAAGAATCACATCGATCATGTGGATTTAAATTTAATTTAATTTTAACGATTTTGGGGGGGGGGGGGGCATTTTGCCTTTATTTTATTTAGATAGGACAGTAGGCAGACAGGAAAGGTGGGGAGAGAGAAAGGGGATGACATGCGGCAAAGGCCCTCGGGTCGGATTCAAACCAGCGTCGGCTGCGCGAAGGACCGAGCCTCCGTCGTACGTGTGCTACCAGGTGAGCCACAGATCATCTGGAATTTTGATTTTGATATAGAATTGAATTTGAAATAGATGTGCTGAAAAGAAATTCTGATACCATGGATTTCAAGTCACTACGTGGTAACAACCAGGCGAGTGCGCAATCTTAACAATTTTTAGGAAGCAGAAAACTGAACACTTATGGGGTCGTAGTAATGGAAACTAAACCAGCAGTCACTAAAGCAAACCTGAAGAGAGCAAAGCAAAGTTTTGTGTGGGAGCATTTGGAGTTAAAAGACGACGTAGCTCATTGTAAACACTGCGATGTTGTGTATAAATACAATACAGCCACTACACACTGATCCACCACTTGAACAGCGTACATCCCAACCCTCGTCCTCCTCTCAGACTCAGCCGACCATCACTTCAGTGTTAGCGCAGAGGAGATGTGATGGCCAATGAGCAGACAGGATCACCCAGGCGATCTGCAACCTCATCAAGACAGATATGCTGCCCACATGTATTGCTGAGGGCAACGGTTCTCAACACCTGATCAATGTGATTGAGCCACCGTATGACATTCCCTCACGACACACCATCGTCATAAAGATTTCATTGAGGAAAACTGTCTTTAGCATTTTCTGCCATAGGCATTTTGTTATATATATATAATATATATATATATATATATATATATACCGTAAATTCCGGACTATAAGCCGCGGCTTTTTTCCCGTTTTTTGGCCCCTGCGGCTTATATAACGGTGCGGCTAATCTATGGATTTTTTCAGAAAAAAAATTCCAAATACAAATAAAATCTCTCTTTTTTAGCACTCTTTCTACCTATAAATCCACTTCTGTTTTAATTTCCTCTGTTGCCCTCTTTTCACCACACCGCGGACACTGTGTGCACTGTCGAAATAAACAAAGGTGTTGTGTTATGTTGTTTTGTTGAAATGTTATGGTAATACGGTAAATGGGAGCTTCCTCAAACAGCCAACAATCCCCTCTGTGCGTGAACCCTTACATATGGTAATTACGGTAAGCAAACGGCCACTCTGTGACCTCCAAAATCGATGGATTTTACAGGTTACACAGCTTCATCAGCACATTTTATGTGCATTGCTTTGCTGCTTGTTTTTTCGATTATTTTTTTGTAAAGCACCTTGAATTGCCTTTGTGTATTAAAGACTTGACATCATTGGCGGAAATCAACCGGTTACTCCTACCGGTTCAAAGTTCATCAGCGCCCGGAATCACAACAAGACCAGCAGTCTCTCTCTCACTTACCATGGGGAAGGTACGCAGAAATTCACACGACGCAGCATTCAAGCTGAAAGCAGTCGAACTCGCACTAAAAGAGGGAAACAGAGCAGCCGCGCGTACTCTGGGCATCAATGAATCGATGGTGAGACGTTGGAAAAAGCAGCAGGAGGAACTGTCTCAGTGTAAGAAGACGAAAAAGTCCTTCAGAGGCCACAAAAGCAGATGGCCGGAGCTTGAAGATTCCCTTGAGGACTGGGTGTTGACCCAGCGAGCAGACGGCCGAGGCGTTTCCACGGTGCAGATCCGACTGAAGGCAAAAACAGTCGCCACCGAGATGAAAATTGAACATTTCAGAGGTGGGCCATCTTGGTGCTTCCGTTTCATGAGACGAAAGGGACTGTCTGTCAGGGCGCGGACGACTGTGTGCCAACAACTCCCTCCCGACTACCAGGAGAAAATCGCAAACTTCGGCGAATACACACAAAGGAAGATCAAGGATTATTCCATCGAACCGGAGCAGATCATAAACATGGATGAAGTGCCCTTGACGTTCGACCTGCCACTCACTCGCACTGTGAACAAGAAAGGTGAATCGTCGATCACGTTGAGAACCACAGGTCACGAGAGAACCAATTTCACTTGTGTTCTAGGCTGCACAGCATCTGGAGCAAAGCTGCCGCCAATGGTGATTTTCAAGCGGATTACGATGCCGAAAGAGAAAATGCCCAGTGGTATCTGCGTCAGAGTCAACAAGAAAGGGTGGATGATGGAAAGTGTCATGAAGGAGTGGTTGTCTCAGTGCTACGTCCAGCGCCCTGGAGGATTCTTTCACCAAAAGAAAGCGTTGCTCGTCCTGGACAGCATGAGGGCTCATATAACCGATTCGGTCAAAGCAGCCATCAAGACCACAAACAGCATTCCAGCTGTGATACCTGGGGGCACGACCAAGCATCTCCAGCCACTCGACATCAGTGTCAATCGCGCATTTAAAGTGGCGCTGCGCATTGAGTGGGAGACGTGGATGACGAGCGGTGACAAGTCATTCACAAAAACAGGGCGCATGAGGAAAGCAACCTTCGCACAAGTTTGCCAGTGGGTCCTGACAGCGTGGAGGAGTGTTAAGACATCCACGATCACCAACGGGTTCCGAAAGGCTGGACTGCTGCGTGATGAAGAGGAGGACGCCGCCACAGCTGAGGGCCTTCAGAGGCTGTTCGATTCCGACAGTGACGAAGAGGAGTTCGTTGGTTTTGAGAGCGACAACGAAGGAGAGAGAGGAGTGGTTGACGAAGCCACCCTGAACCTGTTCGTTTCCGACACTGAAGTTGAGGACTTTGCTGGTTTCAGTACGGAGGAAGAAGAGGAAGACGAGGAAGACGAGGATTAGTGACTTTACTTTGACTCTGTTTACAGCCGTTTGCTGCACCTTCACCTAAAAGATGAAGAGAAGGATTACGGTACCTGGTTTTGTTGGCAGCACCTTATCCTTTTGAGGATTGTTTTTTGTTTTCCAGTTATTTACTGCACCTTAACCTTTTGAGAATTGTTTTATTGTTTTTACAGCACTTTATCCTTTTGAGGATTGTTTTATTATTATTATTATTGTTTTATTTTTTATAGCTACGGTATTTATTTTGTTGAAATGTTAATAAATGGGAGCTTCTTATAGCCTATAGCCTACCCTACCGTAATGCTTGTTTTGTTGAAATGTTAATAAATGGGAGCTTCCCCAAACAGCGATCTCTTTCCCGACATTCCTCTCTGTGCACGAACCCTTTCATATGGTAATTAAACATCAAAACACCCGCGGCTTATAGTCCGGTGCGGCTTATAGAAGAAAAAAATAGTCAATTTTGGTGCTGCGGCTTATAGACCGGTGCGTCTTATAGTCCGGAATTTACGGTATATATGAACAGTGAAGAGATCCAGCGCACACCAGGTTGTTAGATTAACTTATTTTATTTAAGTTACAAGTAGCAAGGCGTTTCGCTAAAGCGAACCTAATGAAGCTACTGCGAAACGCGTTGTTCGCTATGTTTTTGTAACTTAAAGGAGGACTTACCCCCTAGATATGTATTAGAACAGTGATTTGAAAATACCTATGGAAAAAACCAAGAAATGACATATGCTCTTGTCTATACTGGACTCTTTGGCTGTGCTCAAGTCGAGATTCTTTTTCGGAAATCGACGCCATTACAGTTTGCCTACTGCCTCAAAAATAATTTATTTGAGAGGGGCAATATCTCTATAAATATCAACAACTAGCCAACGCTGTTGGTCTGTATGGAAACAGAAAATCTGAAAATGGTTTTAAGTTATATCAATTTGGTAATTCAGTGGCGAACTAGAAATTTAATTATTTTTCTGCATGTATCTCTATGGAAACTACTCAAACTACGTTACGGGAGCAAAGTGACATGGGCTCGTTAACAGCAGCACACCCACAATAGGACAAACCTCTCGCTCTGGGGTAACACAATGCGAGATTTCTCCACGTCATTCCCTCGTACAACTAGCGATAAACCGCGCAATGAAATCCGTTTTTAATTTGCGTTTTGGGGCTTTTCGTGATTCTTGTTGAAAGTTACAGCACCTATGATTTTTCCTCTCAGGGCGCAGAGCAGGACAGAGCTCTTCTCCTCCTCGGAGCACACACACACAGACAGAGCCAGTTGCTCTGCTCTGCTGACTGAAAGCCCCCGCCTCTCACTGCTGCTGTGTGCAGTGTGCGCGCGCCCCGCGGGTGCATGAGCGAGCAGACTCCCGTTTGACTGGCCGAGAGAAAGTGCTTCCAAGTCGGACTGATAGCCGCGGAAATGTCAGACTGTGCACAGAGAGCACTGGAGAAAGTGCTCCAGACAGCAAAACACACACACAGCGAGTCACCCCCCCCCCCCCCCCCCCGTTGCTTGTACACAGTGACGATATTACAGTAGCCGATGTGTTTAGACCAGCTTTGTCACGTTGTCACGTCGTAGTATAGCGTTATATTTTACATGTGCGCTAAACTGCGACCATATTTGTTTGCGGAAATATCAGACTGCTCTCTCTGCTCTCAGAGAGCCCAGCTGCTGCTGGCCTGCTGCGCGCGCCCGCGGAGCTTGGGGCTCGTCCATGTTACAGTACGACTCTCTCCCGCCTGCCTCTGGGCTGGAGACAGTGCTTGCAACTCGGACTGATAATATAAACATCATCATTCGAGCTTATCCAGGTAAGATATCAATAAAGTAATGACACATTCAGCAGGAAACTAACTATAATTAAGACATGTGCCAACTTTGACGACGTTTGGTTCAGTATTTTAAGAGCAAACTTCAATAGAAATAGGCTTGGAGTTCTGAGGAGCCGAAAGGGTACAGGGGGGGTAGGGGAGTAATTATCTTGAAATCCCATAGTCTTTGGGAACACTGTGACGTCAGTGTGTTCCTAATCTCCCATTCATTTGAGAAAAAAAAAAAAAGCAGTGTTACACCCTTAGAGGGCGCTTATGCCAGGTATGCTGCTGAAAAATGATACAAATGGTAAAATGGCAACAGTTTGGTGTCAAATGTGGAAATTCTGACCAGAATTCTTCACACATCACCCCCAAAGTCATATATATTGGTTAAAAGCTGAAAAAAAGTGTTTTGGAGGTAAGTTCTCCTTTAAATAAAATAATAAGTTAATCTAACAACCTGGTGTGCGCTGGATCTCTTCACTGTTCCTGTTTCTACTGTTCCTGCTCCAGCTGCACCCGGGACTAGCAGCACGACTGTGCACAGTGCACTACATTCTTTTATTTATATATATATATATATAATAATTTATTAATTACTGTGAGAGCCTGGTGATGCAAGGTTACCTCCAACTGCCTCACCCAGCTGAGGAAACTCTAGCCGCTTTCACATCGGCCTTGAAAGCGGTAAATGTTACGGAATATGTAATCCTCGTCTCCGATGTGAAAGTGGTGAAAGTGGGGTGGTGAATAATTGTGTTACGCCTTTCGTTCCGCCAGTGGAGGTAGTCATAGCGCCGTATCACCCTCCACTCCGCCTCCACCTGAAAGCGAGCCGCAACACAGAACAGCCTAACATAAGTAAGATAACCAAGCTTATCTGCAGTCTGTCTCGCCTGTTGTGCATTAAATAGACTCCTCGGTTATAATAATAATCTCTCTCGCAATAGGTGCGCACAGAGAAATCCATCTGCAGCCTGCTTTATGCACAGCTGCAAAATGATCTTCAACTCCCCAGAATAATATAATCATGCATCCGCAGTACGTCCTCTCGTAATAATGCAGGTGGAACATGAAGATTTTTCTTGTCGACCTTGTCTTGGAGAACACTTTAAATGATTACCAGTTTCTGCATTGTCGGTGTATTTGGGTGAGCTGTCGACTGTCGTCTTTTCTCTTTGATGTCTTAACAAGCAGCTGTTGTGAGAGTAGGCTACATGGCGATGTTTGGTTGTTTTATTAATTATAATAATGAAACGCAGCGCCCATCGTTCACCCTCGTTTCAATCCGGGAGGGGTGGATGGCTGGATGCTATCTGAAAACGCACTCCAAGGCGGAAATATGGCAGGGCTGCTTGGTCTTGTGTGAAAGCAATTTGTGGCAAGGCTGCCGGCATTGCGGGCCTTCTGAATGGCAATATTGCGCGATCTGTGTGTGTGGAAGCAGCTTCTGGCTCCTGTCGCCAGCAAATGGAGTGGGCAGGTCAACCCACGTCTGAGCGAACATCCCCATGTCGGGTTGAAAAGGGTCCTCGTCTCCACACCACACGGCCATAACGTATAGCTGTAAGCAGCATCTGAAGGGTATCTATCGCCTTGGGGTCTCATTTCAGCCACCTTTAACTATGCCCCCAGATGCCTCTTAGGAGCCAAGCCCAAGGCAGAGTTCTCATGCGTGACTAGCCTAGTTAATGCACACCTAGAAATAAAGTGACTTGGGGCTGTGGTCAAGAGCATCAAACAGCACAGAATCTTCTGCACCAGGATTCCTTCCATGAGGCAAATAAAATGTGACAGTAAACACATGGCCTGCATAGGTGTAGGCATACAGAGACTCTCTGTGTAGAGTTGGGAGTGCTTTGGTCTGCACTGCAGCACATGAAAGGAAAGTAAAAGCATCCTTGTCCTTTGTTCATGCTCACTCCATTTCAATTATTCTCACCCTTTTGCTGGTCATTCTGCTCACCCATTGTATCCACTCTCCCCCTTTACTCATTTTTACCCCTCAACTCACACTTGTTCTTGCACCTAAATTTAAATAACCTCTTATGCCCACAGAGGACACAGAATTCAGTGGCCATTTTCAGTTTTTATTCTCATCTTGGTTCCTCAGTCTCTTCCTAATAACTCCTCTCTCGTCACGTCACCACCCTGTTTGTTTGTTCGATTCTTTTGTTCATTATTTCCTTCATACCATCTTTCTTTTTCTCTCATTTTTTCTCTCTTTCTCTGCCCGTCTCTCTCTGTCTCCTGCAGGTTATTTCTCCTCCAGGAGCCAATCTAGCTGTGATTGATCCGCTCATCTCTTCTGCATTAGAGGTCTGTGCCAGAGGAACATAGTATTAACAACACCAATAAAACTGATGACGGTAATAAAGAAGCACACTAGCATTATCAGAGCTGCTGATAAAATGAATGGAGAAAGAGAGAGCGATCTCCGATACTGTAGATCTCTCCTCTCTGACTCTCTCTCAAACAAACAAACACGCTGCTGGCGAAGTAAAATCTATTTAACAAGGCAATTTATCTGATAATCGCACCATAACTTTCTAATTCATGAAGTTTCCTTTGATGGACTACCAATCAAATTAGCCTGAATTGTTCAGACTCTCCAACATGAGCAAGGTTCCCAGGGCCCCCTTACTGCGTATAAAGAGCTGACAGGCAAGAATAGTTGGACAGAACAATATTGAAATGTGGTCCAATATTCTTATCTCAGCAGATTTCACTCATCGGGTCCTAATCAATAGAGTGCAGTTCATGGTCAGGATTAGCAAGTCATCAATCTGTCTGACACAGTTCCCGGCCATGGCTATTCGCAGTCAAAACTAAGGCCTTAAGACAAATATCCCCATACCGTACATCCTTTTAGATATTTTAATGGGGGAGCCAAAGCACGTAAGCAAGATATGTAGTTTACAGTTCTATTGTCAGTTTCAATAATTTTCAGTGTGCATGTTCAAATGCATGCTGAACATGCTCGCGCATGTGATGTAGGTAACATCAAGTACGTTTACTTTTTGAATGGATGTGCTTGTTATGAACCCCGCGGGGCTTGGGCTTGATGTAGGTGGTGCAGCCTTTCTTATGTGCTGACTCCGCCTATCCAGGCCGGTTTCGGTATATGGTGGTGAAACTACAAATGCATCCAATCATTGTAGGGTTAATACAAAATGTGTTTTTCTGACAATTACGGAGTCGTATGTTGTGGGGGGGGGGCATCAGAATGTACAGCAGTAAAGAAATAATGGCGCCAACCACCTGCCGCACATTCGTCTTTGAAAAGCTCGCGTGCTGGATTCAGTGTTTTGTACATGTCCGCAATTTCGATTCTGACTACATACTGTGGAGCATATAAATACCCATATTAATGTCATAATTTAATTATAGTAAGCGCTAGGGATGTCACAATATATCGTCCCAGAATATATCGCGATATCAAAACGTGACAATATGTATCGTAGAGATGAAATCTCATATCGCGAGAAAAAGAAGCTGAACATGGTGGCACTGATCTGCATCTGATTGCATGCTCGCTCTCCTTTTCATTGCTTTGTTTGAACAGGCGAGGGACATTACAGACACGGAGGATGAAAATGGTGAAATTAGTCAAATTAGCGTGGAGGATGCCCCCTCAACTTACAAATCGATCGCAAAAAAATATTGTTAAAATATCGTATCGTATCGTTATCGTGAACCCAATATCATGTATCGTATCGTATCGTGAACTGAGTGTAGGGTGACACCCCTAGTAAGCGCTCATGTGAACACTCGCATTGGAATCTTCCTTCAGAATGATTTAATTCAGAATGGGAAAAAAGTACCATGTAACCGCAGCTAATGCTAATGTTACAAGCAACAATAGATAACAAGCTACAACTAAATGTACTAGGCACTGGTCCAGCATAATAATAAAGAGTCAATGTAGACTGCTGTAACTAATTATCAATAGTGAAATCTACATCCAGTCTGAAAGAAACATAGAGCCACATCTGCATTTCTCCTCATCGGATAGGATCCTTATCCTTAAGTGCAATATCAACGTTCACTTCAGTTTTGGGTAACTTTCCTTTTTAGAACACTTGCCTTCCTTGGATAAAATAAAGCCTATAGATTATATATTTCAGTACGTGTGTGTGTGTGTGTGTGTGTGTGTGTGTGTGTGTGTGTGTGTGTGTGTGTGTGTGTGTGTGTGTGTGTGTATGTGTGTGTCCCATTCTCTCCCTCTTTCACTAGGAGATTATAAAACTCCCACCGCTGCCCTGCAGGTAGACAGCACTAGTGTCACATGGCACTCAGATTGATTTAAGCAATAATTCCAGCAACAGCACATTTACTGTAGGTGAGACCAGAGTCTCTGCTTCGCGTCTGTCGCCCACATGCCTATCCTTCAGACTCTCCCTTTGTTCCAGTAGTCCAAATGGAAGAATGGTGTCAATAACAAACTAAAACTGGCTGGAAGGAATCTGATGAGAAGAGAACTGGACATTAGTGATGCGCGGGCTGCAGGTATTATATCCGTGCTGACCGCGGATATACCGCGGGGCGGGCAGGGCGGATCATTAAAAAAACATTCTGATTAATAGCGGATGGGTTGCGGCCTTGCAGGCGGGTGAAATTATCTATCATTAATTAGGAGAATTAATATACATTGCATTCTCTAGTCTATGAACATATTTTAAGATTCATTTTTCATCAGGCACTTTATTAGCCAACTATGTTGGGATCAAGGAGAGGATCCGAAAGGACCAAGGCAGTGGTAAACAATACCCAATAAACGGCGATAGGAGAGCCCTTCATTCTCCACTGATCGCAGAGAAGACGCGTTTGTATTTTCCCCTACGACGTGGCCAATCCAGTCTTGATCTAAAGTGAAAGCTAAAGCTATCCAGTAGGCTATCCCTGTAGTAGCCTAGTACATGAGGGCGAGTCAAGTGCTGGACATGTAATCTATCCGACAGCGGCAAAGTTTACCTGGACTGCAACGATCACATGGCAGCAGAAACACTACTCCACAATGCGAGACTTGATTTAAAAGGCAATATAGCGGTGAGAAATGTCGGGTGCACGACGGGCACGGATCTATAAATAGCAGGAAATAATTTGTTGGGATGAATGGCGGGCGGTTGGTTTATTCATACATGTGGATTAGGATGGCATAAAAGCTGATCCGCGCATCTCTACTGGGCATAGACTTTCTGTGGCATGAAAAGAGCCAGCTGTGTCAGGATGACATTCAGAGCAAGAGTGGTTAGTCTTGCTGTCAAGCGCACGCCCACTTTATGCAAACACAGGCAATATTAATGCATGGTTAATACAGTTATCTCCATGTCATCAGATGATATGATGTCATATGTCATCAGAGGGACAACTTTTGTCTACTGTGGTTTTAATTCAAGGGGAATAACACTAAATATGAGTATGGTTCGGTGCTTTTACCTCAACACTACCCAGACGCCACAATGTTTTGGTTGTCATGTTCCTAATTTGGGTAGAAAGTTGTGAAAGTTAAAAAACAGTGACTGCACCATTCTAGGCCAGAGGAATAAGAAGACCAGTCTTTCTCATTTCAGTAAGAGTAGTGACAATGAGGCAGGGGAGAAAACATCAAACTGCCTGTGGTCCATTGAGAAGGTCTGTACTGCTGCCTGCATGGGCAATATTAAATATGAATCTGCTGTGGACAGCATGAGAACAGCAGCTCCAGCCAGAGGTCAATGACCTCGATATGAACAGAAATACATTCAAGAACATGCCAACATGTGGCAAGAGATAATAAGTGCATACTCGGTGTGGAGCATATCCACTCTGTCTCCAAATCTTACTACTGTTTTTTTTGTTTATTCGGACTTGCAAAGCGCACCATTGCTCCTATCGGCTCCAAAATTTGCCAAAACACGTTGCTGGAATGAATCTGCCCCTCCCAAAAAAACAAACATTTCTAGGCCTTCACACTCACGGAGCCCTTGTGAGATCATCAGCGCGGGAGATTTTGAGTATAATGAATTTGAGTTAAAAGGTCAGTGGCATGGATACATCTAGTTGTGTATCTGTGTATCGCCTGTAAAAGTGTTACAGTTACTGTAAGTTCTACCTTGTGAAGCAAAGGTAAAAATGTCTGGTCAGTCTGAATATAGACTTCAATGTTATAGAAAAAGTTCACTATTTTGGTTTAGTCAGGGTGTGCTCTGTCGCTTACACTGGAATGAGCAATTGCTTGTTTCTCTGCTCAGCTGGTTTAGTAAACTAACTCCACTGGATGCTATATGGCTCTGACATCTGCTTGTACATTCTCTTTCTCTGCAGTGATAGATAAAGACTTGAATTGCTTCTCTTTGGCAGAACCCAATCTCTTCCCTACAATCCCATCTGTGTTTTATCACCTTCCTCAACTTCATTGTTTATCAGTGGCCCTGAATGTAACAACACCTAGCCCTTCAAATAGAAAAATACTCTAAATAATTGGGTGAACAATGGTTCCTGTAAATGAATGCTGTTTATTACAGCTCAATAATAATAATAATAATAATAATGAACTAGAAAGGGCTACATTTTCGAAAGTAAATGTAACTGTGCCTGCGTGAGAATTTTGCCAGGGCACCGGCGGGGTTACACCCCTACTCTTGCGAAGAGTGCCAATGGGATCTTTAATGACCACAGAGAGTCTCATCCGAAGGACAGTGCTCACTCACAGGACGGAGACCCTGTCTCTGCCCTGAGGCATTGGGGGATTATTCATGAGACCAGAGGGAAGAGGAACTCCTACTGGTCATCCATCACCAGACTCCCATCCAAGGAGTATCCACAGCCAGACCTGCTTAGCTTCCGCAGGAAAGCCAGTAATGTAATGCAGGAGCCACTGTTGCTGACCGTATATAATTTATATGACAACATATGGCCAACTGCAGATGATTATGCCTATACATTTACATATTTCTAGCTGTGGGGACAATTTCCGAGTGCCACCACAGAAAGGTCAATGTAAAGCAAACATTGCTTATGTGAAAGTGTTTTATACCTTGCATACACACACTGCTCAAAACACATCTCTCGCCCAATTTGGCATGCCAACAATAATAACAATAATCCTGATCATGACCTACCAGCAAACCGCCAACCTATCATTAATGGTGGGCAGCCTGTGAAAAAGTGATTTCATGTATATTTTTCATGAGAAGTGAGAAGCCATCTATGTGTGAGGAGTCAATAAATATGCATTTTCCATCTCATTCAACAATCCATCAGTCTACTGCCAAGATGTTCTTAGCAGGCATGAGAGGAAACCTTGCAGGCTGGTTGCCACTCCATCAGTGTCAGTCGACCCTCACAGGAAGTGCATTTCTCTTAACAGTCAATAGTTTTAACTGCTCAGTGCATCTACATGCAATGCCCCTGGTGCATTAGAGTGTATCCAGGTCTATTTAATGGTTAATGTGGCACACGATTATTCAAATCGCCCCTGTATTGTAATGTAGACGCCACACTTCTCTACAAGTACCCTCCAGGGATCCTGGAGCAACTTGGTCCATCATGTCAAAGACAGCCAGAGGATACAAGGGAAGGAAATAAATGCTGTTGGAAGATCAAGAAGGATAAAAGAGATGAATCGAGGCAGATCAGACTTTTATCTGAAGTCCTTTGACAGGCTCACCATGATGCTGACGGACACTTGACATTGAAGGCACGTCCTAGGACAGTGAAGATGGTTTTTGACAGCTTTTGACAACTTTACACCAAACAACTTTTATCTAACAAGGACTGTGATGTCTGTTTCCCAACGGAGGGCTTCAGTCCACAGATGGCTGCTTTATTCATGAGCTACAGTATTAGGTATCAAATATGGGCTTCATTTCCATAACAGAAACATTTGTCCTCTGCACTGGGTGGCGAGGAGCACTATAATAGAGATGGCACCCGTCTGTTTTGAATCCGTGCCTCTTTTATATAACAATTCAAATGGTTAGGGAAACAATATTCCATCACATACTGTACTGTACCCCCAAGTGTATAAAAGGCCTGAAATAGGCTATTGAAACAATGTTCAAGATTGCTGACAAATGTTGAAGAACTCAAATTCATATTGGTTGACCATTCCATCCATGCAGTTTTCAATGGATAAATGTGCAAAGGAATTATTTTATAGGTTAAAAATGTCCTATAATTCTGCCCCCTTGGCTTATGTGGAGGACAGCAAGCTTTTCAATATAAAATAGGTTTGGTGCAGCGGCAAAAACTATGAAGTAGAAGCCTCAGTATTTGAGGGTTTAAAATATATTACTGTAGCATAGAATGAACATTCTGTGTGTGTGTGTGTGTGTGTGTGTGTGTGTGTGTGTGTGTGTGTGTGTGTGTGTGTGTGTGTGTGTGTGTGTGTGTGTGTGTGTGTTGAATTTAACTAGCTGGCAGAAAACTGACATAATTACTGGTGTGTGCGCTAGAGGTCAAGCTTTTGTATAAAAACAATCAAACACACGTCCCCTGTGACATTTTTTTGTTCATGGACGTGAATGTATCATACCATGTTAACACTATTGACATGCTTTCATACTGATTTTGAGGCAGAGTACAGTATGTGTGTGTGGGGGGGATCTTATTTCCAACGTCTACCAAGGCTCATTTCTCCAAGCAGCTCACAGAGCCAATTTCTCTCAAGGTGGGAATAAAAACTGGATGTCCCTGGAATGCCGTAAATCTTATCCGAGCCCTTAACCAATGGATGAAGTGGATCTATCAGTGCCACTGCACGTCTGATCTCCAAACCCTGTGCAGGAATATGCTGATGATGTACAGGTGACATCTAGACAGGAGGACGTCATCACCAACATGCTGGCACTGTGCAGGGATATGCTGATTAGGCTTGGACGGTATACGGTTGCATATCGCAATATCGCAATACTATCGTATCGTGACTCAAGTATCGTTTTAGTATCGTATCGTGGGCATCTGGTGATTCCCACCCCTACTAGGGATGCGGGTGGTTAAAATCCGTTTTTTGCGGCCGCATGGTCACAAAGGACATTAACCCCATCCCATCCGAGTAATGTGTCATAAGAGCAATTGTCATGTCATCAGTGATGTCATAAGAGCAAGTGAGCCCGCACAGCGGTTGGGCTGCAGGGCGGGTGAGGCCGCACAGCAGCCTAGCTGCATATGCGAGCTGCAGGGCCAGCTCGGCAAGCTGCAGGCGGGCGAGGCCGCATAGTGGGCGAGGCTAGGAATGAAGCACACGTAGCGTGCGAGATGCCTAGTGTCTGAAAAGGGCTTTACAATACAATACAATACAATGCAATACAATGCAATACTATGCTTTATTGTCCCTTCAGGGAAAATTTTTTCACAGCTTGCACTTAAGTGTCCGCTGTAGTAAAAAAAGATTTTCCAGTGCAGCAATGCATAAACATTTACCAGAATGGTTCAATTGCACTTGTGTTGTCTTTGTAGCATCCCCAATACACCCAATGTTGTTTATGTTGACACCAGTCACAAGGATGTTTTGATTTTAGAATTAGGCTGTTTTTGATCTATACATGGACCAGGCCTTCCAAGATCAATATTAAAGCAGGACTAAACCCCAAAACACTTTTTTCAGCTTTTAACCAATATATTAGGGTTGTGCGATATACCCGAAATACCCATCGTGATTGTTTCACAGGCATCGTCATTGATGCCATCCGCCGCTGCAATGCACGTTAAGCAGGACAGCTGAGCTCTTCATGAGACCGACAAGCAGGCTACTACTGCACAGAGCCAGGCCACTCAAGCAGTAGCAGCAGCTACTGCTGTAACAGCTAGCAGTAGGTGCTGCTGCTGCTGCTGTTGTATTTCTCTCTCAACTCTCTCCAGTCTCCTCAACTCTCTCTCATTAGGTTCAAAAGCCCACGCGAATCTAACGTTATATCCGCCAGTAATTCTGTCAGTTTTCTGCCAGCTAGTTAAATTCAACACACACACACACACACACACACACACACACACGTTGTTGGTCAGGATCTGTAACATTAACGTTATTTGTTTTGCGCCGTTCAATATTGCTGGTAGTGCTGTATCGTATGTAATGGAGCGACTTCAACTTTCACTTTGGAAACAGGCGAGTTAAATTCACAGTTGAAGACTTGTACTCACTTTGGGTTGAAAACAGGAAAGAACGTGAAGTTTCTTGTTTGTCTTAAAAGTTTTCACAACAAAACAACTGACTTCTCACGCGCGGGGGACGCCCCGGTGACATTAACCACGCGCACCCAGTTCAGAGAAGCACTAGAGCGGAGGAGGAGGAGGGGAGGCTTCTCTGAGTCTGAACTGGGTGCGCTCGTTTAATGCCGCTGGCGCGTCCCCCACGCGTCACGGTAAGTGGACTTGGTATTTTTTATTATTAAAACGGCAAAAATTTAATTCGAACAGATAATTAATTACGATGATCCGATGTAGAAGGCTCAGAGGTCGATGGGGGGGTCGGCCCATCACGATGGTCGATGCCATCGTCCATCGTGCCAACCCTACAATATATATGACTTTTGGGGTGGTATGTGAAGGATTCTGGTCAAAATCTCCACATTTGAGACCAATCTGTTACAATTTTACAAACTCCTATCATTTCAGCAGCGTAAGTGCCCTCTATGGGTTCAAACCTGCTTTTTTTTTGCCCTCAAATGAATTGCCAATTTGGTACATCGTTACGTCACGGTGGTATTTGCGTGTGCCCTTTCCCACTCATGTGAAAAATGTTTTCTTTTTCATGTGATTATTATTATAGTTCACGCCAGGAGTTGCACAATTCCATTCACTCCAATTCACCCATTTTGAGCGTGAGCCCTTTAAGAGCGCAATGCATCATGGGTAATCGCCTACTGTGGCTAATCTTAGCCGCTAGTTAGTTATGTAACATGGCAGTAAAACACCACTGAATGACCAAATTGATATAACTTTTAACCATTTCGAGCAAAACCATTACTCCAATATTCACTCGCTCTAATACTGCTAATTCTGCTGCAATTACTTTCACCGTCATGCTCTGAGACACACACACAATCCAAATCAATAGCTTACACACATCTTTGTCTGCTAACGAATGGGCCCTTATGGATTCAAAGAACACCAGTGGATCAGCTGCAAGAACTCTACCTAAATTTATTCAATGCTTTCTGTGCTTGAGGCTTTGATGGAGATTGACATGGTGTATGGCTTACACAAAAGGATGATGAACACTAATACCTTTGGGAACCAATTTAGCATGCCCCATGGCATGGGCAGTATTGACTCTCTTTTTATAGATCATGCACAAGGTCTGGAGGTCCCACTCTCACGTTCTCTCTGACGATCTTTCTATCTCTCTCACACACACACACGCACACACGCACAATCAAAGGCTTCTCCAGCAAGGAGTGTTTACCAATGGTAACAACAGTGTTTTATTCTCTGACATCTGCTCACAAATATTGGTAGGGTTCTAGCTTTGCTCTCTGCCATACTTGGTCTAATTGTAGGACACTGACACAATTATTGAAACTTAATGTTGGGCGTGTTAGTTAAATTGGCATAATACATTTTGGAGACACTGGTAAGGTAGATGTCTTCAACTAGGCTACTGTAAAAAAAAATTAAGGGAGCTACTGTTTCCAAAACACCTAAAGATGTTTTGCTACTGCTCACTAGACAACAATGAGACTGCTTAAACATGCATGGATATTAATAGGCACATTATTATGGCAAATGAATAGTGCACTGCTGTGTATGATTTCTCTGTAGTCTGCTAGATGGTTCTTAGGGAAGTCAAAGAGTACTTCAGAAAAGGCTTTGTGGGCTGTGTGAGTTTTAAAGCACAGATGGAAGGTGTAGTGCAAAACACACTGGCGGCGGTAGTCAAGTGACGCCCCTAGCCCACATGGGAAGCGTTGCGCTGCAGCGCGTCTGACTGACCCCGCACAGCGCAGGGACGAGACGACACAAGGCGGCCATGCTGGAAATAGGAAAGTGGCGTGAACTGTCATGGGGGTGGCACCGTGGCACGCCTGGGTAGCCCCCAGGGGGTAACCCCCCATTTACCAGCAGCAGCAGCAGTGATGTGTGCGGTAGCATAGGTGTAGCAAAGATCAGTGTAGAAGAGAGTAGGGATGTTCATCAATTGTTGAAAATCGATAATTGATCGTTAAGGATTGGAATCGATCCTGTGGAATTTGGATCGATTTTGTTATTAAAAAAAAAATTTGACTAGGTTTGGGTGGAATTCGTTCCTCCTCGCCCCCCTCCATTGCACAGCCGACTAACGTGAGGTGGAGCTTCATATAGTCTCTAGTTTTCTGGCTGGGCACGGGCCTTTGTGCCAACAAAACTGTTTTAAACATGGGGAATTCACACCGGCATGCGCCGGGGACAGCAGAGTGTTGGAGAGGAGACACATTGAAATAAAGAGTTCATTGAGGAGAACACGTTGTCTTTCGTATTTTCTGCCATAGGCATTCATTTTGTAAAATATATATATATATATATATATATATAAGTATTAATATGATCGATAATCGATAATTGATCGTTAATTTTCACCGATTATCGATTATGGAAAATTTTCAAAATGAACATCCCTAGAAGAGAGCCATATACAGTATATATACTTTTTTCCAATATTTTCAATTTCTTTATAGAACAGTACACAAACAAGACAAAACAGACAGAGGAAAAGAAAGAAAGAAAAAACATACAAACATCATCAACATTCAATATTAACGTGGTGCTACCAGCCACATAAGGCGCTTAATGTGCTTATAAGAAATGTACATGGGATCCCACGCGAGGGGTCCATGAGAAACCAGCCGGGCGAGTCACCAGTCACCCCTAACCTCATCGAGGTAGGCTAGAAACGGGTTCCAAATAGTTCGATATTGAGTTGGTTCTCAGGAACCTGAGCCTCTCCATCCGTTTAACAGAGATCATGTCCGTCAACCACAATTGAAAAGGAGGTGAAGAGGGGGACGTCCATTCCTTCAGAATGTGTGTGGGTTTTTCTTCCCCAACAATTAGAGTACCAGTCAAATATTTTGGCCCAGAATCCTGTCAGTGTAGGGCAGAACCAGAAGGCATGAGATAGTGTGCCCTCAGACACCTGTCACACAGTGGTGAAACAGAAGGGAAGATCTTGTGTAATTTATGTTTATGGAATAGTGAAGACGGTGAGCGACTTTAAACTGGATCAGCTGGTGTCTGCTATTACTGAGCAGAGTTGTACCACAGACAGACTCCTTTCCCATATAATGTCAGATAAATCAATACCAAGTTCCCCCTGCCATGCTTCTCTAATCCTCTCAGTAGAGGCCATGTTGCAGTTGTCAAACAGACATACAAATCTGGAGATGCTTGGAGTGAGGAAAGCTCAGCAAAACATTTTAAAAAAGCATGCTCGTTTGGGAGAGCTTCAAAGGCATTCATCTTGGATCGAACATAATCTCTGATTTGCAGGTATCTGAGCCAGTGCGTGCCGGGCAACTCAAACTTCCTCTTTAGTTGATCAAATGATGCAAATTGACCGTCTATATATATAGATCTCTGATGGAAACCAGCCCCTTCTCACTCCAGCCATGGAAGGTTCTATCTGGCCGTGAAGGCAAAACAGAGTGATCAAGACAAATTGGTGTGTGGACAGAAACATCTGGTTCTCTGTGATTTCTATTTTTAGGTTATTTTTGTGCAAAACGTTTCACAGCTGGGTTTTAAACTTTTGCGAAATGAGTAAATATTCCTATTTCTAATTAAAAGGTGAGCATTCCAAGATCTGTTTGCAATGAAGTGACGCATGATAGATGAATGCTGAAATGATATGATCCAAATAAGACCATTTGGGGTTAAAATTTACAGATATTGATCATTGGCTCATCGATCGGAATATGTCCAATATGATTCTATCTTCCCATGTCCATGTGAAAATAGAGGGGGAGAAAGATAGAGGAAAAAGATGGGGGTCAATAAGAGATTAAGAAAATTCATGCATCTCCCAGAGCAAATAAAACATGAGCTTGCAGATTTGTCAGATTCCCAGGGGAGAGAAAATCTCCAATTACCATAATCCCTGGGATTTCATCAGTACAGAGAAGGTTCACTAAGTAACATGTTTATTGTCTTACAGCAGAAAAGGAGCATAATATGTGTGGGGGTTTCATAGGGTTGTTACTGAAATCCAAAAAAACTCAAGGATTACTTGCCAGATGCTGACATTTAACCTGCATCTACCCTACATTAACACTGAAGACAATTCTCTGAATGTTATGCAGTACGACCAAATAAGAAGACCTTTAAACAAAATGTAAGTGTCTCTTAAAGGGGCCCTATTATGCATTTCTTAATTTTGTATCATATATACTGTATGTCGTTACAATCTTGGATGGTCATATTAAACATGGGCTAAGCTTCAAATAAATATGTGAAAGTGTTTTAATGTTACCCCCATGAACCCCCCCTCCTGCCCATGAACTCTCGTAGACGAGATGACATGGATTTATGCCGATTTTGTGCGAGTCAGGTGACGTCAGGCAGGACTTGTTACCCTGGCAACAAAGCGTTGGCGCCGGCTGGCCGGCGCGCAGCACGCGCACGCCCTAGCCCCCACCCTTCCCTGCGTTGACATTGCTCCAGTACACTGCCGAGGACATGTACATTACCGACCGACAGTAGCGCTGCTAATTTCGACTCGTCTCGGCCGTATCTGCCTTTCACTTTCACACAAAACAAGGAGACGACTTGGAAGTGAGCCAGGATGAAGGACTGAAGTGGTAAGTTCTGAAAATATGTGTCTCATTCCAGCATCGGTTGTACCTAGCAGCTAGGAAGCGCTAACGTTACTTACCACCGGCTGGGTAACGTTAGCACTTGCTATTAGCCTAGCAGCACAGCTGCCTTTCATAGACATGAACAACCGATGAATGACGAAGGCACACATTTTCAGAACTTGTAACGTTAGTCCAACTTGCTGACTTCTCCAAGTCCTCATTTTGGTTTGGTCCGTGTAGCTTTTGCTAGGAGAGGCACACTATAGTCACAAGCATTTGGGAAGTTGGCTAACTAGCTACATTAGCTGTTGTGTTGTGGCTTGAATGTGACAACAATAGTATGAAGCTCCCCGGGCAGGGCGGGGAGCTGTAAAACAATTATATAAACGAGCAAGGGATTGTCAAAACGAATTTGACCATCGATAACAAACGTGACTTGGGCGTAACAAGCAAGGCTATCAATTGATATATCAACATCCCCCTAGCTATCTATCCCCTAGCTCCGCTCGGCCCGGGCTGTGCCGGGATATTTCCTTCGGCGGCTGGCCGAGCAGGGCATCACGTACCGCGGCCAAACACAAAAACTCCTCGCGCTGCCCTCCTGGAGTATTTTCCGGAGGGTGGGGGTTCAGGGACAGGACCTAAAACAGAGCGTTTCAGTCAGAGGGTGAACTGAAGGGGGCAGTGAGAGCCAGTACAAGATAAACTGAGTTTTTTCAACTATGAATGATGCAATAAGTTACTCTAGTGGAGGCCAACAATAAAATAATAATACATTATATTAGCAAAATATGGGCCCTTTAACTAAATGAAACCATGCATGCCAATAGAGCAGGCGAGGCCACACAGCAGCCAAGCTGCGGGCAAGGCCGCGCAGTGGGCGAGCTGCACATTTTCTAGTGATAGAAAATGGAAAATGTGCAAAAACGCCCTCCGATTGAAGAGAGGCCATGAGCTGGAAAAGTTGAACATGCTTCAACTAGGGGTGGCAGCAGAAAGGCATGGGGCGCGTTCTGGGTAACTACCCACTCACTAAGAGCACGATAAGAGCCGACGCGTCACCTTAAAGATGAGCTGAAATGACATCTCAGGGTCTGTGATGACGTATCCAAGTGAAAGCAAACATTGCTCTGACTGGAACAGGATCGATAGGCGGGACATACAGTAGCCTGTGGATGATTTTGATTGACCTCCCGTCTCCAGAATGGCCAATCCTGGCGCTTGTATGGCATGTTCCACCACCAAATGGAGTGGGATTCAGCATGTTCCGCCCGTACGCGAGTGGGGTCCGCATAAAACCGGGCAGCTGGCTGCCTCCGCGCGGGATCCAATTCTCCAATTCTATACAACTCACTCAGCGTTTACACACATTCATACCCTTGTCATTCTACCTACCTACAGTATATCTTGCACTTTTCTCCCCTGTCCCACTCTCTTCCTTAAGTTCTCAGTCTTCTTTGACTATTTTGGCTGTCAATAATTCATGTCTCTCACTATTAGTACTTCACAGGCAGCGATCCTAGCCCTGCACTGGATAGGGGCTCCTTGACAGGGATGCCATGTTGTTCTACAGAGGTACAAAGAACAAGGAGTGAATGAATATAAGCAAGATGAATTCTATCTATCAAAAGTCAAAGTCAGACATTATTATCGTCACAGTCCATCGATTACAATAACTGCACACACGTGCACGGCGGCTTGCACACACACACACACACACACACACACACACACTAACCAATGGCACCATGAAATTTGACTTCTGCCTCTCCCCCATCCTGGCTTGTACTTCCTCAATGGGGTAGGCCAGGGGTGGTGGGGAGCCTGCAGTGAAGCACCCAGGGACCGACTACCTTTGTTATCATCGCTGGTCAGGTGACGGTCTTCATGGATGTTTTTAGTGAGGATTCAGATTGATGTTATATGGAGGTGCATGTCCAGGTCCAAGTGAGCATGGGCAGAACATGCAAACTCCACACAGAAAGAGAACCCACCTGGGCACTAGGCACCGATGGCATGGGGAGAACACCCCCCCATTGCACACAGAAACCCAGGCGGGAATCGAAGCCAGGACCTTCTTGCTGCGAGGTGACGGCGCTACCACTGTGCCACTGTGCTCCCTATCGTACCTCCCCTCTCACTTTCAACAAAGGCCTGAGACACCAAAGTCAGTTTGGGAAAGTTTTTATAATATAAAAACTTTGTTATTATTATGCTCTGGCAACTTATAAAAGTTCTATGAAGTCAACTCTTCTATGAAGACACTTGCTGCCAAAAGACTTTGGCACCAATGGCAGCAAGTGGCACTGAACATGCACTCAAAAACAACAACAAATCAACATGCTGTGCATTACTTTGGCAGCAATTAACCCAGGAGCTGTGAAGCAGGAGGAATCCTGGAGAACCCTCCCTTTGGGACACACAAACACATGCCATTGTCTGAGAATCACACACTCAAGTGCATTTAAAAACACTCTCAAGCACATGCTGTTATGTAGGAGGACGATGTAATTATGGTGCAACCATAGAATTAAGAGTAGTCATCTTGCTCTATGTGAAGTCATATTAAAAATACCCAAATTAAATAAATAAATATCTTCGCCTGACTAATACGCCCTGTACACTGTACAGGGAAAAAAAGAGAGAAAGCATGTGATGTTACACGCATCAGGGAATCCAATACTATCAAATTAAGCCAGTGGTGTTCTACTTACCCACTGGGGAACGCTGATTTGTATACCAGCTGCATAACCCTGATTGGTGGATATTGCATATTAATGCCCATGCTGGTAGTTGTCATTCTGCACTGTCTGACAGCAGGCTACAGAGCTCAGCAGGGCTGGCAGCACTCGGAGACTTGGCTGTGACGCAGCTCTAGCATGCTTGGACTATTTGCTCATCCTCCCCGTCTGTGAGGGCTTTATCAGCCAGGAACACTCAGTGGGAATTAGTCCCAATAACCAATCTATGGAAACCATTCACAAGCACAGACCTGGAAATCAATCCACACGCAATCCCCTATCATGTTTACACACACATACAGGTGCATCAAGAAACCAATTACTGGGCGAACAGGTAGTGCAGCGGTACAGTAGATTCCCTGCCTACCAACACGAGGGTCGCAGGTTCATGCCCCCGTGTTGCCTCTGGCTTAATCGGGCGTCCATACAGGCACAATCGGAAGTGTCTGCGGGTGGGAAGCCGGTAGGGATGGGTATCGTTAGTATTTTATCGATAAAGATACTGCTTATTGATACTGATACTTATCAGTAGTAGTACTCATATCGATACTCCTCTCCATAATTTGGTGCAAAAAATTAAGACATGACATGATTCAACAGCTATTTTATTACTTTTGTGTAGAAATAAGTTGAGTTGCTGAGAAGGCCTATTTCACCGTTATGAATCAGATGATTTATTAAACCTACGTAGGTGACTACGTAGTAGAAATGTGAAATTATTTTTGAAATTGGAGCCCTACAAGAGAAAACGGCTGTAGTTTCCCCATATTGCTCTCAAGGGGGAATCCAACAACCAGAATGCACTGCACGCATCAATGACTTGACTTCACGTTTTGACTTCACAGTACCAAAGCAATGTTCTATCTCTTTACTGCGACTTATTTTCATTTAGTAAATTTTTCATTGTCCTTCCTTGAAAGATGGGACAAATGTATTGAAACAGAAGGTTGGTAGTGAGCTGGTGCTCATGCAGGATCATTATAGTTCATTGTACTCTCCTTCTTATGAATTATTATTTGCTACTTTAGGTTTATGGCTACGCTGTGATTATGCATGTTTATTATGTTTTTGTATTGCTCGACATGACACGTGTGTGTGTGTGTGTGTGTGTGTGTGTGTGTGTGTGTGTGTGTGTGTGTGTGTGTGTGTGTGTGTGTGATATTTTTATTTAATTGTGATTGTCCCTTTTTGTGATTGTTATGTTGTTTTTTGTTAATAAAAACAATCTTTTTCCTTTTCAATTATGGATAAATTGCACCCATTTTCCCAGGATCATAAAAGAAACCAGCAGGCTGGAGTCAGTTGCGTTATGTGGATCAACTTCCCCAGTGCTGAATGGTGGCTGGATGTAACTATGACGCAAGCTACCATTAACAGTCGCTGTTCGCTGTTGTTTTGTATTCACAGTTGGCAGTCCGATGTAATATTCTGTCAGAAAACAGTCAGGTCCACCAAAGCACCATGAAGTTTGTTGTTGCAGCCAGACTTTCCTGTCTGTCCCTCTGACGACCATCACCAGGCAACCTGCCAGCCTCTCTCTCTCTAGTCCTGTGGTCGTTTCCCTCTCTCTCTCTCTCTCTCTCTCTCTCTCTCTCTCTCTCTCTCTCTCTCTCTCTCTCTCTCTCTCTCTCTCTCTCTCTCTCTCTCTCTCTCTCTCTCTCTCTCTCTCTCTCTCTCTCTCTCTCTCTCTCTCTCTCGTTACTCCAGTCCTGTGGTCGTTTCCTCTTCCAGACTCTGTTGTGTGATTCAACAGCTCGATATTCGGCCTCCTATCATGAAACTACTTTTCTTCAAAATATACTGATATTTTAAAGTATTTAGTAGTATGATATTTAGTCTCTGCTTTCTCTATCGCTAGCATAGCAAACAACAGGAGTGTGTAGAGAGCACAGTTAAGCAACGTCAAGCCTAATCGCCTGATGCCGACAAATTCTGTCATCATTAGGGGACGGTTAGAATGATTTAACGTTATACACCGACAGCAGCACCGTTTGTCCAGGAGCTTATTGATACTTTGGTAACCGGTACCAATTAGCACCGGTTCTCAATACCCATCCCTAGAAGCTGCTCCTCCCACACGCTATGTCTAGCCGGTGGAAATCCTCGCTGTCAGGTGAAAAGAAGCGGTCGGCGACTACATGTATCAGAGGAAGCATGTGTTAGTCAATGACCAAGACAGCTTGGCAGGGGGAATTGGCCAAGTTTACATTGTGGAGAAACGGGGAGGCAAAAAACGACTAGGTTTAATCAATGCAGGATCAATCCTGACCAAAATAGTTCTCACAGATGCATTAAAGCAGCACAGACATGCATGTGTTCCCAGAACCTGTGACTATGCACACACCTGCTTACAAATGCTCATTTGTACATTCATATACATTACAGATTTCTTTATATTGCACAGCAAAGGCAATTCACTCTCCCATCACGATGTTATTAGTCAGAGAATTAAAACACAGAGTGGGAGGATTGTGTCACTTAACCCAGAGGGTGGGCATGCTAGGACCACCCTCTCATTTTAGACCCCTCCTCCCCCCCGTACTTGTTTCATTGCTAAATGGAATTTCCAATGCTTTTGTTCCCTCAACAGGTTGACCTCAGTTCACTGTTTTATCCTAGTCCATTTAATGCATTAAAGGGGAGATGCAGGCAATTTACTCAGGGTGTAGAGAGCATCATTTTTCAGAGCTGTGGAAGTTCATATAATTGTAGGGATAGGGGAGAAGCTCAAACAACCCCATTTAACTCAGTTTGAATCTGGGTTTTCAGAACTTTTGTTCCATTTGTTCAGAGACCTTCTCTGACCCTACCTACTCTGACAAAAAAGGGAAAATGAAGGCAAACGAATAAATTGCTTTTTACCATTTGTTTCTGTACAAAATGTTTTGTTGCACAACAATGTATCATTAAGTGCGTTGCCATACAAAATGAGACGTATCTAGTTGTGGGTTGAGAATGATTTTATTTTTGTTTTGATTGACTGTGTTAAGAGCCCTCTTCAACTCTGAACAGCATGTTCTTGTTCTTGTGAGCACTGACAGTGAAATAATATAGGCTAATTCTATAATAGTCTTGGCAGTCAAAAGCGTGAGCCCAGAACACAGAGAGATAATTGGGATGTCAGCTATTAAATCTTCAAGTTTTGTGTCATGAGCTTCAAACTCATATTCTTCTGCCTTCAAGCGGATTAATTAGTGAGCAAAGCAGGATTAAGCATATGGGCAACTGCCAAGGGGCACCAAACAACCAATGTGTTTTTCTTTCTTCCCACGGCGCAGCCGAGGGCAGGTTATGCAAGGTCAGGTCAGTCAAGTAACGCTTAGGGGATGTTTTCTACTTTCCCGGCTGGGCAGTGTTTGGAGCTTCGGGCCACTCACGGTGCTTAAACACGGCAAACTCCACTCAACCAGAATGCTGAGCCACTTCAAACAAAACGCACATTCAAATGTCAAGCACAGACTCTGAGCCGCGGAGCTGACAGGTTGTGTTGTGAAAATGTTCAGAAAGACATATTTTTTCCTACTTTCCTATTTTCAACCCAATGTGAGTACAATGTGATCATCAAGTGAATTAAAGTTGTTTGTTTCTATGAAGTAGCTCTATTATGAGTCAAGCTAGGCTGCTGTTTTTCAGCAGTGGCAGCTACTGCTGTAACAGCTAGCAGTAGCTGCTGCTGCTACTGCTGTATTTCTCTCTCAACTCTCTCCAGTCTCCTCAACTCTCTCTCATTAGGTTCAAAAGCCCACGTGAATCTAGCGTTATATCCGCCAGTAATTCTGTCAGTTTTCTGCCAGCTAGTTAAATTCAACACACACACACACACACACGCACACGTTGTTGGTCAGGATCTGTAAGGTTAACGTTAGCCTATTTGTTTAAATTGCGCCATTCAATATTGCTGGTAGTGCTATATCAACTTCAACTTTCACTTTGGAAACAGGCGAGTTAAATTCACAGTTGAAGACTGTGTGAAGAAAACAGGAAAGAACGTGAAGTTTCTTCTTTGTCTTAAACGTTTTCACAACAAAATAACTGACTTCTCATGCGCGGGGGACGCCCCGGCGACATTAAACAAGCGCACCCAGTGCAGAGAAGCACTAGAGCGGAGGAGGGGGAGGGGAGGCTTCTCTGAGTCTGAACTGGGTGTGCTCGTTTAATGCTGCCGGCGCGTCCCCCACGCGTCACGGTAAGTGGACTTTTTTATTATTAACACGTTCACTGTCAATGGCGAGTTGACTCGTCAAAAAAATTCCAACGGTTGACTGCCAATGACGAGTTGAGACGTCAAAAAAAAAAAAAAAAATTTTTTGACGGTGCTACGTGGATCAATTCCCCCCACGTCTCCTATAAAAATATTGGAGCTACCGAACGTGTACAACCCATTCCACCGACCCACTAAGTGGCGACAGTGCTCTCCATTCTAGAGGAAGGCAAGCAAAAAGCAGTGTGAGGAAGCCATTCTCATGAAAATGGATTGGCGAAAACGCTTTCGCGCTTGGGAGCTGGCGGTGGGGTTTTGCAAATTTGCATAATAGATTGCAGCGGGTGGAACACACTTTGAAACACGCAGCATAAATAAGACCAGAATCGCAAAAGCTTCATCAAAGCTCTCAGAACCCCAAGAAACGAGCGAGCCCACCCATCCAGACTTGCCCAGCGGCCGCCAGGCAGACAGGCAGACAGGCACAGCAGCAGCAAAGCAGTGAGCCTGGTGACGCGAGGTTACAGCAGCAGCAGCAACGAGCTTGTGACACGCCCGCTGCAGCCAAGAAGAACACACACGGAGGGAGGAGTTTGAAGGAGAGGGGTGTTTCCTGCTGTTATGGAGGAAATTACTGTTCAAAACTATTGTTTAGATGTCTGACGTCTTACTGATGCCAAAAATGAATGGTTAAAGTGACTGTTCTATCGAATTTCACAAAAAGCCGTTTATCTCAGAATAAATTTACAGACGCTGAAACCATGCTGTATTCAACTGCTAATGCTTACATAACTACTAACTCTACAAACTAACTCTTTTAGACAGAGAAAGCACACATTCAATTAGTTCTTTTGAGATATTGTGTGTTCACAAAATCCTAACAGAAACGAATCCTCGGCTCTTGAAAGATGAGCCAGAATCCTCAAAAAAACCCTCTGGCAGAAGCTAACTACAAGTTTTGAAAAACGGCTGGCAGTGAATGTGTTAAAACGTCAAAAATGTAATTCGAACAGATAATTAATCACGATGATCTGATGTAGACGGCTCAGAGGTCGATGGGGGGTCGGCCAAACATGATGTTCGATGCCATCGTCCATCGTGCCAACCCTAGTACACGCCTTGTTAAAAGTCAATTCACTGCCGTATACTGTCACAAATTACCAGACATCACTGCACACATTGGTCTAAATACGTCAGAAAAGTCAGTTTTCCACCTCAACACATGTTTAAACAGATGTCAATATGTCACCCAGTTATTTCACAGGAATGCAAACTGGTGTGGCATTGTATTACACTTAACTTTAAATCATTACTATTTCATTTCCATTCTTTAAACAAGTGTTGCTAACAGAACAGTAAGTGTGTTTTTAGACAAGATGAGCGTCTCGAATTTGTGTTTACCAAATGACTCTTTTGCTACATATAAGGCAAGACACTGTAGAGTAGGGTTGTCACGATACCAAAATTATGACTTCGATACAGATACCTGCCTAAATATCTCGATACTCGATACATAAACGATACCACGGCAAAAAAAAAGTTAAAATGCATCTTTTGAGTCTTCATCATACTTTCTGTGGTGTTCAAAGATAGCTGGGGAAGGCTGCCTCAACTGAGTTGGTGCTGATTCTGCTGCCATCTCATTTGATTAAATAGAAAACGAGGACATGTGTTCAGTAGAGGGCAGAATAGAATCATTTCTGTTCAGTCTACTTTAGTATAATCCTGAGTTTGAGCTTCATCATTAAGTGCCAGATTTAGGCTACAGTTAATGTCATGTATGTTTATTATTTTTCACAATAAAAATGTATGTGGTGGTTGTGGTTTATGTGGTGTCAAGTGTTTTCTTGTTTGTTCATACATGTAGGTGGGTTTTTGACAATTAGTATAACATTAATCATGGATTATTCTAAATAAATACCGGTAAATCATTCTCAGTGTTATTAAAGCTTTTACATGGTATGCAGTAATCTGATGTCCCTTATACTTAGTGTATGTGATTTCTTTGACAGTTAACGTTATACAGTTTGCAACCTCATATCACTCTTAAACACCGTCATGACTCAATAGCCTACCTCCTTGGCAGAGGTTAGGTGCTCATGAGAGCATTAATTGCCTCGTCAAAGGACGCTGAAAAAAGTTTGCTTGTCACAAAATAAATCACACTCGCTTGACTTGACGTATCACATACATTCTCTAAACTGTCACACTTTGTACTAGTCGGATCGGCTGTTGGAGAGATGCTTTGGCAAGTCAAGTGGACGTGTTGTCTCTCTTTTGCCTGTGCAGCTGTGTAAGCATCGTTTACAGGCGGCTTTTGATGTGTCCGTGCCGTGCGGTGGGCTCGCCCTGCACGCCTCGTTGTAATCTGACTGTATGGTTGTAATATTAAGTGCTGAGTGCTGACTCCGCCAGATTCCACATACGCTGTTCAAAATTAGAAGCAAATCCTATCCTGCTGCTCTCAGGTAGGATAGAGGCTGCAGTGAAGGCGAAGCGCTCTGTGTGTGTCAGACAGGCAGAGAGAAGGAGAGAGAGAGGGAGAAAAGCCAGCAGCACCCGCACCAATTTACCGGCAAAATCCATAGAGATTCAACACATTAACGTTGCTTCCCATGGTGGGAAAAAGTCGCCAGATTTGTCGCTAGTCGCCTTTGAGAAATAAAGTCGCCACGGTGGTCTGACAAGTAGCTAAATATATTGACAAAGTCGCCAAGTTGGCAACACTGCATGTCGGCTGAACAGAGGACTGGAGAGTGGAGTGTTGTGAGACAGGGGAGGGCGGACTTGGCACGCCCACAGGGAGTTGAAACGGACGGAGCAAAGCTGCAGCACACAGACTCCGGTGGAGAAACAGACGGTGGCACATGGATGCAATGCAACTCGTGTCATTTTTAAAAGTACCGGTACTAAATTAACGTGGTATTAGTATCCTTTTTAACGTCTGGGTATCGCGGTACTGTTGTAGTACCGGTATACCGTGCAACCCTACTGTAGAGAAGAGAAACGGTTGCAGTCCGAGTTATCATTAAATATCCACTGAGGATGAAAATCAATCAATCTGAGACATGAAGTTGACATCTGTTGGGCTGAGAAAAATTGCATTGCAGTGCGTTACCTGGAACCCACCTTACGGCCAGACCCCAGGTCGGATTGGAAGTCCACCTGGAAACCACCTCCCCAGGTCGGATTTGGCTGAAAATTTGTTTGGGGTGGGTTATGATCCGGGGAAGGCAGGTCATAACGTCCTGGAAGCACCTGAAAAGTCCTGGAAACCACCTCACGCCCACACTCCAGGTCGGATTGGGCTGAAAATTTGCATGGCAGTCGGTTATGATCCAGGGAAGTTCATGGGCTGGTTGTAAAGTCCTGGAACCACCTGGAAAGTCCTGGAAACCATCTCCCCAGGTTGGATTGGGCTGAAAATTTGCATGGTGGTGTGTTATGATCCATGGGCAGGTTGTAAAGTCCTGGAACCACCTGGAAAGCCCTGGAAACCACCAGCATTCGCACTGAGGGACAACAATATGGACCTTAATTATGAGCACCAAGCTGAAATAGTCTGTGCTAAATCTGCTAACCTTAAAGTAGCTCACGTTAGCTAGCTTAGCTAGCTTGCAGTCAGGAAACTGCAGGCAGCAAGGTTACCTGTTGTTGCTTGGAAACTCTTGCTAGTGCAACAGGTCCCTGAGAGGGACCTGTTGTTGTTGGCGGAGACAAATAGACATAAATCATCTGTTGTCTCAAACTACTTAAAAAATGCTATTATTATTTAATGAATACTAGTTTCGTTTATACTGTACAACTGTTGTATAAAAGCAATATCACACTTGAGGTCGTGGCGTTGTACTGTAATATACGTAATACGGCTGTGATTCGGTCATAGATAATACAGTACAACAGCGCTCCCTCTCGTGTGATATTGTTTAATCAAACAACGGTTGGTGAAACAAGCATCGTATGAGTGTCTGCCACACCAAAAGAGTTGTGCCTCTCCCTCGCATCACAATGCCAAATCAAAAGCTGAGCTGGGAGGAGGACTCGTACTACTGTTCTGTTCCATCATACTCAGTCACTTCTGCTCTGCTTCCTGATGAAAAGATCAAAGCTTTCGTGACTTCAATAGAACTCTGAGGCAACACATTCATTTGTACATCACAACATGACAAATTGGAGCAGAAGAGGCACCGGCCCTCATTGGCTTGGAGTGACGTCAAGCATAGTATGCGGAACACAGTTTTCCTAAACACACACATGCGATGCAAGCATGGTGGAAGAGTAGACAGACAGGACACATTTCTACAATTTTAAAACATGAGGTAAGAACGTTAGAATTTGAATAATTCTTAGGAATTGCCTGTATACTCAAATCATAACTATTTGTAACCTACAGTACTGTTACAACTGCGAATGTCCTACTCAAAATAACAGCAGTTTTCACATGGTTAGCCCTAGGCTCAGGCAGCATTATATGAGAAACACTGATGCCATAGAGAGCCCCAGGGATGACGTCTTTTTGTAGTCAGAACGCGGAAGTCCCGGACTTCCTGGTTCTTCACTGTTTCTGTCTATGGGATTTTTGAATGGGTTTTTGCCGCGATGCTTCAAATAAGGTCTCTGAGCAACGCAAGCTTAATCAAACGCGAACCAGAGTTCAGTCGGATAATCGTCACACATGAGGACCACTTTCATGAGTTTTGTAGCATAAATGCGAGCCCTAGAAGTAAAAAGCTCGAGCTAAGCTAATCCAGAACTACACACTGTCGCATAGGCTTCCACGTCACGTCAGCACTCAACCTGGACTGTTGTTGATGTGTGCACTGATTACCCCGGGCTGAACGGGCTGAACCAGGTGAGGGAAGAGAATTTCCGTGTTCGTCCTTTGAAGTGATGACGTTATTGACGTAGGGCTGTGCGATTTTGCCTAAAACTAAAATTGACGATTTTTTCTCTCAAAACCCGATTTTCGATTTCGATTTCGATTTATTATACTATTATACTTCTCTAAACATTTGTTGCCCTGCAGAGCTCTTTTCCCCCCTTTTTTTCATAATTGACAATTTACGCGTAGAACAACTCAACTTCCTGTTTTAGCTTGCCGCTGCTATGCTTAACTTCCTGGCTGTTGCTTGCTAACTTGACACTGGTGGATTTGCGTGTTCCTCCGTGAGATAATTATATTAGTGTCTAAGCGACCACCCGTGCTCGGAGTTATATCTGTACTAGAATAACACAAAGTCACAACAGGAATGCGTGGAACTGCGATAGCAGTTAGGGGGAAATTCAGACACACAGGGACAGGTGAGTCAGCTGAGGCAGCCATGAATACAGCCAATCTATCAGTAGCCTACTCGGTGGCCTCACGTGTTGTTTTGTTATTATGTGAACTGTAAAGGCAACGTTTCATCGTCCGGTGATAATGTCTGTGTTCGTGTGCGCGCGTGAGTGTGTTGTGGCAATCGTTATCTTGTAGGCTACAGCCGGCAGTGCAACAAGCTGCTTTTTGGTCGGAGGTGTTGAAATAAGTCCATTGTGCTGCTGTTTTTAGTAGCAGTATCACAGCCTCTAGAGAGACTTTACAGCGGTGAGAATGGACAAGTAGCAGCATGCGTACATGAGAGAGAGCCGCCCTGCGTAACGTACTTACCCTAGTTAAAGTGAAAATTAAATATAAAAAAAAAAAAAACGATTTTACGATTTTCATTTTTTTAACATCGTCCTAACTAATTAATTCGATTACGATTCAAAATCGATTAATCGCACAGCCCTATATTGACGTATATATGCCCGTCGACTCAACAGTGTAGTCTCATTTAGCCGTTTGCTAGCTAGCTGCCCTTTTAACAGCACGTAAAAGCTTCAAAACTCATAAAAGTGGTCCTCATGTGTGAAGATGATATTACTAAACACTGGTTCGCGTTTGATTAATCTTGCGTTGGCCAGAGACCTTATTAGAAGCAAAAACCTATTCAAAAGTCCCATAGGCGAAAACAGTGAAGAACCAGGAGTGTTAGCATCAATGATTTCCGGACTCGTTCCTGGGGCTCTCTATACTGACTGTATCTTATACACTACTTATACTGTGCTTTTCCATTTCCATCTGAGCTACTACTGTATAGGCTTACCAGCACTATCTGAGCCATGAAGAGGTGTGAAGATTTTTAAAGTGCCAGTACTGAAATTCCAATAACAGTTTTTGTGCAAAGAGTCACCAGGCTAGCAAGCAGATAAGAGAGGAGAAAATGGGGGAAAAGGGTAAAGGAGAGAAAGAGCGCTACCAGAAACCGTGGATTATAGAGACACTTCAACTTCCAGTCACTTCCTGTATCTGTTTTGCTACTGCCGATGCCCCCTGAGGAGACTTGGGAGCCAATGAAGTTTCATGGAGAGACAGCCAATCACAAGCTGCCATTTAGGAGACCGGGAGAATACATTTCATACTATTAGCAGAGCCTGGAATGCACTGTCTCTATAATCTATCGTTACTGTAGTGCCAGATAGTCCAGATGGAAAACAAGACAATTAGTAGTGGCACGAGCTCCAAGCTCAAACCGAAGCTCTTTTTGTATGTGTGTGTGCGTGTGTGCCTGTGTGTGTGTGTGTGTGTGTGTGTGTGTGTGTGTGTTGAAGCTCTCCCACCCTGCACATGAGTCACACAGCAGAGCAACAGACATCAAACACACTGTCAAGCTTTGGACAGCAGTCAGAGGGGAGCACTTACACCATACAATTAATTAGGACAGGAGGGAAATGCTAATAGTCTGGTGTAGCATCTATTTAATCTCAACCTTTTCTATCATTTCAAATGGCAAGGTCATAGTAATGTATCCACGATCAAAAGTATAGCATGATGATCTGATCTTCACAGTGCTCTCTACTAGCACATAATTAATGTTAATATTTAAAATATGCCCTGTTGATCTGTACATTTAACGATGCAGCAATCTTCAGTTGCCAGGTCCTTGGCAGTTTAAACAAAGTTAAACAGAAACTTAACTTAATATGTAAGGGATAATCAAACGTCTAGGTGTGCGTTATATGATTTTTTATGCACGACGTGGAGGCAAATAACCACCCCAGGCCGCGAAGTACATTAAAATCATATAACGTACACCTAGGAGCTGATTATCCCGCTTATACCACGGCCATTTGCCACAACAATATAAAATAAAAGCATTTGTGAATTTTTGGTGCAAGTTTAGCAATTAAAATCTGTTTTCACAAGGCATAACTCTGTTTACCTAGCAACACTTTCGGGAAACCGACTAATACCTGGAACAAGCGTTAGCATTCCCGTCAGCTTCTCATGCAATGGAAACATTGTTTGCTGTTCCAGTAATTAGGACGAACCTTGGATACGAGCCGATATGGTGCAGGGAAGCTAGTCTGCTCAGCTCATAGAAGCTGAGGTAGCAATTAGAACAAACGTTTACTGTGCTGTTTGATTAAACAGCTGTGCAGGTTGGGGAGTGGATTCATTTACAACATGTGATTAGACTTAGGCTGGACCAGAGCCATGTATATAGAAGAGTCGCGACATCTCCGTTCCCTCCAATGGACCAGTTTTTTACTCTCAAGAGTTCCCGGAAGTAAGGTTCTGGATTAAGCAGCACTGTCGAATTGCAGCAAAATGGACAGTTTGTGATGTACTTTGAAAGGGTCTGACGTTTAAAGAATCAAATTGTACACTATCAGCTTTATTTTAGCATTCAAAAATAGCGCGAGGCCACGAGCCTCCTTCCTGGCTATTCATTGGCTACTGGCATTTTGGACCTCCGCTGACGCCACTCACTTACTAGATTGCTCTGAGCCGGACGTGTGCATTATACGATTTGAATGCACACCTGCCGGCCAATAAGAAACAAGTATTCAATCAGAACATGGTATAAAGTAAACATAACATAACATAAACCAATTCAACATCTTACTAAACAGTATAGATATCATTAGTTTGTCTAAAGCAATGTCCCTTATGGTGTAACAAAGTTCAGCTCTTTGCGTGGCAGCATACTGGCAGCCGAAGCACCAACAGAAGATTATTGCCACTGCATCAGAGACATTACAGTCTTTGTGCTCTGAATAGGTTTATTCTATTTCAAAGTTAATTAATTCACACGGATCTGTTGAGCTCTTCTCATTACAGCCCATTCTAATTACTCAATATGAAAAGTGGTTTGCTTAATTATGAAGTCTGATTTCGGGAAGCTGTTTAATTGTTACGAGAGCACAAATTAACAGCAGCATATTTCAGCTTTCAGAAGAGGAGATGATAACATACAGTAAATCTAACTGGCGCAAAAATAAATAAAATTTTTGAACAACCAACATACACGGTCTCTTAATATCCTCACCTCTTCCGTGCCATATACCCTTCCTCGCATGCCTCCATCTCCCTGACTCATTTTCTCTCCCATTAATGCACAAAAGTGGCTGGGGAAAACAACAGTAAATCTGCTGACACCCCAGCCTGCACCATCTAGTTGATGACAGTGCCCCTTATTGCCACTGCAGAGCGCTAAAATGTGAAAATAAAGAGGATTTCTGCCCATGTGTGACAAACACTTCTGGATGAGTCAGGGTAAGCTGAGCATTTCAAAGTAATGTGATAATGGGGGTGAACAGAGTGAGTTGGAAGAGAAGAACACAATGAATCATTTTGCTATCAAAATAACCATTTGAATGGAAGGGAGGCCCCTATAGCATGCATCTCTCTCTCTCTCTCTCTCTCTCTCTCTCTCTCTCTCTCTCTCTCTCTCTCTCTCTCTCTCTCTCTCTCTCTCTCTCTCTCTCTCTCTCTCTCTCTCTCTCTCTCTCTCTCTCTCTCTCTCTCTCTCTCTCTCGTACTTAAACCTATCCACAGTATAATCCACCTATCCATTCATTAACTTAATTAAGCAGATGCAGAACCCAGCTATAAGAGTCGGTACGGTGATGGTGTCAATGTCTTCATGATTATTAGGATCATACTTTTAAAGTTTTTTTTAACTTACTTAACTTTTTTCAAGACTTTTAAAACAAATTCTTGTGTGTATGTCTACAGTCATGATCGGATGCCCTTTAACGTTGGAACAGAATAGAAACGCTAAGCTTTGCTTTTCTTTTGGTGGAAACTTGGGAATGGGATGTGCTGGTAAGTGTGAACAATCAGGCTGATAGAGAATCTGGGGAAATTAAACGTCACTCTTTGTGTTAGCTGGGGTCTGCTTGACTAAACTCTAGAAGCATCACTTTGGGGGAGAGACAGAATGTTTTGTTTTTTACAGTGGGGCGTTGGGGGTAGATGGTGGAAGAGGCAGGATGACGTGCCAATGCAGTGACACTAGGGCTGACACTAAAGGTGCCTTCCCATGATGAACTCTGCACTTTCCTCACCGCGAGGTAGAGCGATCTGGTGAGCAGAGTGCAAATCTGCAGGACAAGAGGCGAGCAGCGAGCACTGGCTATCTTCTTCTCCTCTGATTGCTTGCACTGGCTATCTTCTTCTCCTCTGATTGGTTGCACTGGCTATCTTCTTCTCCTCTGATTGGTTGCACTGGCTATCTTCTTCTCCTCTGATTGGTTGCACTCATGAAAGGTCAGCGATAAGTAGGTCAGCGTTGAGATATAGGAAAACAACAGGACAGCGGGCGCAGAGCTGTTTGATGTGTAGGCACCTTAATGCTTTGAAGAGCCGAAGCTTCAATCATTGCCCCTCTCTTTCTCTCTCTACATGCACAGCCAATTAACATGAGGTGTAGTTTCTTGAGACAGCCTCTCTAGTTTCTTGGCTGGGCGGGCGGGGTCCTTCAGGTCAATAACTGTGAACTGTGAACACGGAAACTAACTCCACACCACCACGGGCACACGCAGCGCGACAAACAAACGCACCTTGCCACAGTCACAGATAGTGAGCCACGCAGCTGAGAGAGCTTTTGTTGTCAAAATATAAAGAAGAAACTAACGTACACATTCATTCCTAATGTCAACCCAGTGTGAGTAATAAGTGGTCAAGTGAATTCAACTCGTTTGTTTAATATGAAGCAGCAGCAGCAGTGACAAGCTTGTTCAGAGAAAAGGGAGAAGTCTGCTACGTTACAATGTGATGAGCCCACCTGAATAAATTAACATTTTGTGGCAAATGTAACACGTTATAATATCCACACTCCACGTCTACCTTGACGGCTGCATCGGTCTGAGAGCAGTTAAATGAAATTCTGGACCACAGGACAGCATCGCTCCGGTAACACGGGTGTTTTCACGAGTTTATTAACCAGTTGGGAAATTTCCACACCGTGGCAAGCCTAGAACAAAGTTTAGTATGAGCCGCGGTGCTGAAGACACGACACATTCGATTATGATCTAATTCATCTCCGGGATGTAGAGGATATGGGACAAAGGGAAGAGAAGAGAGGGGAGGATGGAAAGAAGAGCAGGAAAATAGAGAGACTGAGTGATATAGACAAATAGAGAGATGAAGGTTTTTATCAGCCCAGTGTGTAGGAATAGTACAGGAGAGGCCATCAATGTTCCCTGTTCTTTCAATAATAAAATAAAAGAAAGAAAGAAAAATCAAATACAGCAAATCAATGCAACCGGCCCTCCCCTCCGGGGCTCTGACCTATGCAAGCAAGGCGCCTTTCAACTCTGTACACAGGAGCAGCAGCTTTACACATTTCACTGAAATTCCCCCAAAACGTTTGGGAAGGCTTAGAATGTCTCTACACACATCTTTCTATATCCCACGACAATCTGCTCGAGAAAGAGCCTTTACTTTAAAGAGCCATTTTACTGAATGAAGAGAACAACCAATCCTGATAACATTTTCATCACTCAGCATAGGTTTTTTTTTAAGGGTCTAAGAACGTGGGAGTAAATACACTCCCAACAAAAGCTCATCTGGCAGATCCTGATAGATTATGAACAGATGGGTGGACAAACTAATCTGACATCTCAAGAAAGAAAAGGGATAGGGAAGGTTTCCAAACAGGGGTAGGGAATGGAGTAAGATAAACGACAGGCTCAAAGAAGAAGCGGCGACAGTAAACAGGCAGAGGAAGAGATAGAAAAGCACACGGGGAGGATGGGATGAGTGGGGGATGAAGATAAATGCGATACTGTGTGGGGGCAGGAAACGGCAGCGAGGGAGGGAGCAGTCTCCAGTTCAAACAGACTGATCCATTACAACATCTAAGGCGCTCGCTGCGTTGACTTGAAACTCTAAGAGAGAGGGATGGAGAGATGCATGAGAGAGGGAGGTAAAGAGAAAGAAACAGACATGAGAGGAACCATGGCTAAAACTGACATCCCTCATAGCTGAGGAAGAGATGGAGACAAAGTGGTTTGGTGAGAGGATGAAAAGGAGAGGAGAGGAGAGGAGGCGACGTTGGGGAACCTGGGGAAGAATGATGAGCGACGAAAATGACAGGCCGGACGGCGGACGCGAGAACAAGGGTGGGGAACGCGCAACAAGAATTGGTGGCGGCAGCTGATGGACAGCGGGTTTGTAAACAGCGACTGAACATGAAAATGTTCTCGCCTCAGCACACTGCTATTGGTAAATAAACAAGAAGCAACTGATGAGGGGGGGATGAAACAGCAAACTGTGTGAAACTATATATGCATAGACCAGCAGTTCACAAACTTTTCAGAGTAAAGGCCCATTTGAAAATCTCAAAAATGTTTGCAGCCCAGATCTCACCGTTAACAGTATACGGAGGCGAAATAATGTGTTCTCAGAGCACTTTTTATTTGAACAATAACAGGAGCTGTCCATCAGCACCACACAGAAATCAGAAAATAAAAGTCAAGATCTCTCTGCAATAGGCTAATTAACAAATAATCGATTACACATTAAATAACAGTATCATTCAACAATGGAGGCATGCATTCCTAGATGCAATAATAATACTAAAATTTTCTATCCACAAGTTTGCAATGTTTTGCAAATGATTTGGCGGCACACTTGCAATACCTTCGCAGCCCACCTGACCACTGGGCCCCGGGCCCACAGGGTGGGAATGGCTGGCCGCCGATAGTTAATACATAGTGATGCAGTCATAGTTTTTCTCATTTACACAAAACATTGCAGTATAAACTAGAAATAACCGCTTTAACTGCCTTGTATGTGTCCAACAACATCCTCACCCATTGGTTTTTGGACTCCCGTTGAGAAGCCTCGAGGTTGGCATTTTCAGTTTTCACTGTCGCCATCTTGGTTATTTGGAGCCAGAAGTGACATGAATTTGGAAAAGAGCGGCAGCGCACCCTGCTATTGGTCCATCATCGGCGAGCTGCATGATCAATGGACAGGCGATCTGTCAATTACACCCAAAAACAGTCTTTTCTATCAGACTCATTTTGCAGCCAGTCGAGTCGCCACCTGCAGGCCATTAGAAAGAATGCAGTTTTTTTGATTTACTTCCACATTGGCTTCACAAACGGAGCTACGAGCTAGCTCCTTGAAAGAGACTGTGCCATCTTACTGGGTATTTAGCTCTATCTGGGTAACCTTGGTAGCATAGCCCACCCTGCTTTGATAAGCGTGCCTTTGCACATACCAGAGCCAAAATATCAAAGAAGCGGATAAGACTAGATTGGCTTGACCCAGAGAGCAGCTCGCTCCACAAAAGTCAGATCAAAGATATATTTGTCCAGGAATATATGAAACAGTCTTTTCCTACTTGCTATGAAGCACAGAGTGGGAGGAATCTATGGGAGTGACCTTTGGCAAAGCAAAGCACTTCGCTCCACGTCTGAGTGTTTCAAGGTTTTAAGTTAAGGTCAAGTTCATGAAACTCATATCAGATAAACTGGCTCCCACTGGCGCAGAGGCAGATCTATACATGTGCTTTAGTGTTCTTCCTTATGACCTTTGCAAGAATCAAGAAGCACTTTTTGACATTATTCAGAGCTTAAAGATATACTGGAAAAAGACAGGATGATGAACAATAAAAAAAAAACAAGACCATGCAAAGAGACCGGACAGGAGAGAAAAGGCAAGTGGAAGACTAAGGACTGAAATCTCCTTTGGTAAAAGCGATGGTCTTCTGAAACGACTGTGACATTTCAAAAGGCCAGACTTCCTGGAAGGCAGTGATTCTTCCTCCATTAGAGCAGGCCACTCCATGATTACACATATCGATAAGATGTGGGCTCAGGCTCTGTACTTCATGTGACAACATGTACAGTGTACTCTACTGTATATTATGTTTGTGTGGACCAGTCCGTGCCCCCACTTGCAAGAGAGAGGGGCGATCGAAGGATGTCATGGCTCTGGTTCCAGCATCTCTAGACCTCTTAAAGGATTCGCTGGCCAATCAATTGGTATAACTGGATTAAGCTGGACAAACAGGATGTGTATCTTAACTGGCATTTAGGGTTTCTGGTCAATTTTAAACTCAACAACGACAACAACAAAACATCCCTTACCACCAAAACCCACAATGCACACATACAACATATGCATACAACATCACATAATTTAGCCCATACAGGGACAGAGTGGGATGAGTTAATAGAGACCATTTCCTAAACCCTGCTCTCTCCTCGATTTCATAAAGGTCCTCAATTATTACTAAAGTGTGGGACAATGTGATTACAAAAAAGCCGTATGGCATCGAGTCAGGTCGAATGTTAAATCATTATTTTCTCCATTCCACTCAGACCTTGATCTGTATGACTAATCTGACTGACAGATCATTTGAATTTGAACCGTGTCAAGCTGGAGGAGCTGGAGGAGACTTGTCTGCCTCTCATGGTGAGTGACACGCACTAACACGGTGTGAACAAGTAGTATTCAACAAACATGAGCCGTGACCACTCAAATCAAATGTATGGCGCTGCAATCAGGACAGCCCTACTTTCTGATCACAGACTCAGATATTATTGTTGGCTTCATCAAAATGACATGCCAGGTCCCAGAGCAGGATGTAGCCTGGATTTCTGGCCACATTTTGTTGTTTGGTGCAGATTCTTTTTATTATTCCTATGGATAACTGTCCAAATGTAGACAGACAACGTAACATTTTGTTGAGATATTTCCAATGCAACTAGTAGAATGTTCGTTTTGGTTGTCATCACTCATGTGGGGAAGGCTGACAAAGAGACCTTTCCACACTGTGGACAAGGCAAAAAAAGGAGCTAATTGGAGTTTGAAAAGAATATATTATTTAATAAGAAGTCATTGAAGAAGTCAGAATACATCTTCAATTGATACGGGCAAACACAAAAACGCAACGCGTTTCAACCGTTGGTCTTCATCAGGCTGTATCAATTGAAGATGTATTCTGGTTTGTAACTCTTTGCAGTACGCAGATACAATTACTTCTTATTAAATAATATATTCTTTTCAAACTCCAAGTAGCTCCTTTTTTTGCCTTGTATTCTATTTTGCCTGCTGAGCTGCTTTGGTCCACATTTTCTGTGCTTTCCCACACTGTGGACAATAAATGTTTTTGTATTCCATTTCCTATCACTATTGTTCTCTCCACCTGCACATAACCTGCCGTGTTTCACTGCTGAATGAAACAAGGTCACAGCGTTCTCTGGTTGTCCAACGTCATTGTGGGAACAACAGAGGCAAAGGTAGGTGAGGCAGGTTGAGGGAAAGTGGTAACATCCCCACCAAAAAGTACATTACAACACAAATACAAAATAACTCCTGGAAGCCAAAAGATAGTATAGCAGAGAAACAGTATCCAAGGGTGGAGGTTTGCTTCAAAACAAGCTTAAAAGTCGTGTCTAAAATCTAAGACTGTGTGATTACTACTAAAAGAACTAGAACGACCGCGGCAAATTTTATGAAATTCCGTCAAAGCATTCCTGAGATATTGCCTTAACAAGCTTGAAAATAGCGTTCGAGAGGTCACAGTGACCTTGACCTTTGACCACCAAAATCTAATCAGTTCATCCTTGAGTCCAAGTCGATGTTTGAGGCAAATGTGATGACATTCCGTCAAGGCATTCCTGAGATACCGCGTTAACAAGCTTGAAAATGGCATTTGAGAGGTCACAGTGACCTTGACCTTTGACCTTTGACCATCAAAATCTAATCAGATCATCCTTGAGTCAAATTCGATGTTTGAGGCTAATTTGATTAAATTCCGTCAAGGCATTGCTCAGATATCGCGTTAACGAACATCGGACGGACGGACAGACGGACACCCCAGATCCATAATGCCTCTGGCTTGGCTATCGCTGGCGCAGGCATAAAAACCTAAATTCTAAATGCAGTGAAATGTAAATACAGCACACACACACACACACACACACTGAGCCTCAATTAGCCTAATTACGCAAACCCACTAAAAATGTCTTAAGCATCCCATTTGTGGCATCCCGGTGTGGCATGAAGCCAACAGAATCATCTGTAGTGTTCATGTCATCATGCCCTGTGGTAATAACTTCCAACACATCAGCCAGGCAAGCATCCTTAGTAACTCTGGTGACAATGGAGAGACTGGAGAGCGACTGTGGACTGAAGAGAGGGAACACGGCAAGCTGACTGAAAGACATGGAGGGGGAATAATGGAGAATGTGAGATGGACTTGAGGGATGCACAAAGCGCGGGCGTAAGGAACAGGAAGATCAGAGAATAAATTGTACTTTCTGAAATGCCTTCTCATATAACAGTGATGTAACAAACAAGAGTGTAGCTCCTAAAGGGAATCAATAACTCCGCCTGCACTGCCTAACTGAATTTATATCCTGCACCTGTTCAGCAAGTTGTTTATTATTTGATATATTTATATTTTATTTATTTTATTATATCTTTTTTCTTTTTCTTTATTATTTTACTTACAACTCAGAACTCAACTTATTTTATCTTAATTCATGTAACTGTTTTGTTCTTGTTCAATATTGCTGCTTCTGAGTGCAAATGCTAGTGAACCACACTGACATGGAGAATTTAGCCTAAGTGTTTTTGTTAAACACTATTCCATTAAAACGGTGCAAGAGTGGCAGCCTGACAAAGCTGAGTCAAATGACTGGGCTGTGATACTGGCAGCCTAATGGGAAACATGCTGCTGCCACACAGTCTTTAATTACAGGACAAGACCTCTGACAGGCCCTTGTCTTGGTTAATTCCCTACAGCAGACACACATGCATACACAACACATGCTACACCGTGGTAAAATACTAACCTGACAGCCAAAATCAATAGAATAAGCCTACATTATAGAGCAGGCCCAATCAACTAGCGGCCCGCGGGCCAACTCCAGCCCGCCAATCAAGTCACATAAGCCCGTCAATCAGTTCTGTGGGGGGGTGGGAACTTGGGCCAAGCGTTTTAGAGCGCTGTTTGTGAATCGGCTCGCTAGCTTGCTCTGTCTCTCTCTCGGTCTCTCCGCTCTCTTTTATATTTTATTTTCTATTTTAACAATGTACAAACAAAACAAACAAGCTCAGACACAGGAAGGGAGAAGAAAGAAAAGCATACATATAATATCGACAATTATAATGTGGTGCTTATGTGCTTGTAAGAGATGTTGTGCATGGGGTCCCATGCAAGCCACCCACCGCCCCCAACCTCGTCGAGGTAGGCTAGAAACGGGTCCCAAATAGTTAAAAACTTTTTAAGTGAGTTGGTTCTCAGGGATCTGAGCCTCCCCATCCTTATAACAGAGATCATGGCCATCAACCACAGTTGGAAAGAAGGTGAAGAGGGGGACTTCCAGGTCTCTGAGCAGCCGAGGATGGCGAGTTCTGCCTCCGGCTGAAGGGTTATTTTGTAGGCCTTAAAGGGATAGTTCGGTTTGTTTGAAGTGGGGTCCTATCAGCTAGTTCGATACACTAACTGAAGTAGGTACAGTGGTCTGGACGCTGGGCGCAGCGTGTAACGAGACCCGGCACTCAGAGCAGCAGCCTAACCAGATTTTTCTCTGTAAGTACGTGGGGTCAAGAACTAAAACGTAATTTAGCCACCTAAAACAACAGCCAACCGTACAACTACCGTATTCCTCCGCTAAACGCCTGCACAGAGCCGCGGTTTACAAAACAGGAAGGCTTAGAAGAGAGACAAAACACTGACTTACTTTAGAGACAACAAGTCACCTGGCCTCTCTGGTCTGGGACGTTTTCCACAATTTATCCTGAGAATGGTGAAAAAGGTCTGCAGGGCACCCCGGCATTTAGGCAGCATATGGCAGTTCCTCGTATCTCTCTTTCTGCCTGTTCACTCTCTGCAAAAGTTCCTCTTCTGTATATTACTCTCTCTGGTTCATAATTGTATCCTCTTGTCACCAAGGTGAATGGCATATCATCCTCGCTATCAAAATCACTCATATTTTCGTTCATGTATTCTATTTGTTGTGTCTTCACTAACAAGCCGGGAGAAATAAAATAACCCAAAATAACAGCTGATCTGCGGAGTAATCCAGCGCTGCGGCTCTGTGCAGGCTTTTAGCGGAGGAATACGGTAGTTGTACGGTTGGGAGAAAAAGCAGTGCCGAATGAAACTGCTGTTTAGCGGAAAAGTAAAGCGCTGAAAATTGTCAAAATAGAGCGTGCATGTACACAGATATCGATTTGGTTAGGTGGGCGTTGTTTTAGGTGGCTAAATTACGTTTTAGTTCTTGACCCCACGTACTTACAGAGAAAAAGCTGGTTAGGCTGCTGCTCTGAGTGCCGGGTCTCGTTACACGCTGCGCCCAGCGTCCAGACCACTGTACCTACATCAGTTAGTGTATCGAACTAACTGATAGGACCCCACTTCAAACAAACCGAACTATCCCTTTAAGCCCAATTTATGCTTTGTCTGCCGACACTTTTGAAATGGTCGCCGACAGAAATGAGGACTTGAGTCGACACTTTCAAGTGTCGGCGAGCAGTGTCTGCTACCTAGTGAAATGTCTAGTGTCGCTGACTACGTCATAGTATCGCGCAAGTCTGATTGGCTATATAGACGGCACGCGCTTGACTTCCTTGTTTTGATTTTCGCTCGATTGAAATGAATGAACGTGTCCCCACTATTTTTATCAGCCTGTCCTTGATGTACGACTTCGCGAAAATCACAAAGAACATCGTGACCAATTTCCCAGAGAGAGAGGAGGTGAGTTGTGTGGTTGTGTGTCGTTTATATGCGGTTGCAGCCAAGTACGTTACATCTTGCCTCCGAGGTGGTTTCACTGTGCATTCCATTCCCTCTCTTGCCTTGGCTGTCTGCACTATAGCGTTCGGCTGTCACGTGACCGTTGATCCGAGGCGAACGTTCACTGAAGTATAAATGCAACACCATGAGTGACACTTTCTTTTTCGTCTGCGACCATGTGCTGAGCGACACTTTCTAATAAGTATAAATTAAGCTTTAGAGTACCATTCAAATATTTTGGCCCAGAAACCCGTCAGTAAAGGGCAGAACCAGAAGACATGGGACGGAGACATGGGACCTCTGACACCTGCCACCTGCCACACAATGGCGAGACAGAGGGGAAGAACTTGTAGAACTTGTTAAGCCTAACCCACACACAGAACTATCATCTTGATGTATTTGTTTTATTTGTAATGGTATTGTTGTATTTGTATATTTCTTTCCTTTTAATATCATTTTATTTTCACTTATAGTAAAGCATTTTGAACTGCATAGTTTGTATGAAAAGTGCTCTATAAATAAAGTGCATTATTATTATTCATAATAAAAGATTATTAATAAATTATCATCATCATCATCATCATCATCATCATCATTATTATTATTATTAATACATTCCACGGGTCGGATGTGTTTGTGATAGCACAGTACTTGTGTAAATGCAGCCCTTCATCATTATCAGTCTGGTGTTAAATAATCTGTCTGTTGGCAGGTCAAAGCAGATTAAATCAGTACTGTAACAGTGTCAGTGGATATGGAAGCTACACTGCTCAAAGTCAAATTAATGGGAATAGAGATTGCAATGAGAAAGCCTGTTACTTGCCCATTCCTTTGTTCCATATGAATGTAAATGAGGCAGGCATTTCCTAGCTCTCATATCAGCAGCATAAGGGGAACACCTGTTTCATTAGAAAACTCACAAAGAAGAAAACCTCTGGGATTTTCAGAGATGGATTTCAGGACTTTTTCCACACCTAGATTCACACAATATTGCTTGCCCAACTCACGATTTTACGTCAATAAGCAGCAGAAAAAGTTTTGAGGCCTGAAGGAATGGGTGCAGAAAGTACCGCAGTTGGAGATGAGGGCGAGTGTGACATTAGTATTCTGTGGAGACAGAGTGAGATGTTATCTATATGATCACAAGGCTAAAGCCTCTCAGAGGGCTGGGAACGGATCACTGGACCTACATTTCCGACAGTCATTTGTGCAGATGATTTATCTGCTGTTATTGGCTGACAAACTGGCTGCTTCTCTACTTTTTAACACTATTTACACTCACTCCCTGAAACACTGTGTGATGGAGACAAAGATAAGGAGGGACAGATTGATTTGGAAAGGTAAAGACTGAAGAAATGTGAAGAAAAAAGGAGATACGATTTTTTTTTTTTTAAGTGGATCTGTTTTTGTAATCGCCCCAAAACAGCACAAATCACTATGTGCTTATTTAGTGCAGAACCCACATAAGCAAGTCTCCCATCTGTAATCAAATGCCAGTGGAAAAGATGGGAACCGAGGCAGGTGTTTCCCTACTGCATTCTCATCTCTGTGGGGGCAAATATGTCACAAAGCCTGGATTACCCGATTTAAAAATCAATGGCAATCAATCCATCAATCATCTTTGCCTTGTGACTTCATATTATGTTCAATATTGTGTGACGTCTCTGCCTCTGAGTTTGATCCCATCAGCCCCCAACCTCCACCTCACCATACTTACTTTTCTCTCATGCAGCCCCTCCTCATACGTCTCTCTCGCCACAGCATAAGGCTACTTAACACCACCTTAACTCCGGTAAGAAACCACATGGCTAGCCATTCCCCTATCAATCAACATTCTTCCATCCTCTCTCTGTCTCTCAGGCCTTGCGCTTTCTCAGTCCTCTGTGGGTCTGATTTACTCCCTCTCTCACCATCTGTTCTCTCCCTGTCGCGTTCTCCCTTCACTAAATCTATGCTGTGTCAGCTTCTCTTCTCCCCTACGCTGTCGGCACTTTCATCTGAAAAACGCTTCCGTTTCACTGCCACCCCAGTCTCCACCTATCACCGCCCACACCCCTCACTTTCTAATTGTCCTCTTTCCATAATAACCAGTGAATATATTCTCAAAATTATTTGAAACTAAACTACTCCTCTAACTGAGAATTGCTCATGCTGATTTTAATAGCACCATAAATATCAATCTGAAGAAAAAAAAATCAACTATAGGAAAAAGGAAAGTAAGAAACAAAGAGGATATCCTGTGCATATTGCGAAAATAAATTGGCCCTCAAATGACTGTACATTATACTTTGTAAATACAGAAACCCTTGAATTGGATGTAGCAGAAACAATTGCATTACGGTAGATGCAATATAAGCAGCTACCTTTACTGTGCCATGCCTCCTCGTCTTGCTGTTCAAATCATTATTGGGATGAAAAATGCCAAAAACAATCCTCAATTTACCATTTGAAGAATGGTGGTCTTAGCCTGCAGCCTCAGTCTCAAAAGAATCAAATTAGCTAAAACTTACAATATTACATCTCTGAGCCAATTTGATCACGGCAGTACAATGGAAGAAAGACAGCAAGAAAGAAAAGACAATAGCAAGTAATTGGAAAAACTATCTGACTGGAGGATTTTCTACCACAAACTTAGTGCTTTTTGCTTCTTCATCACACTGAATATGAGGGACAACATTCAAATCCTGTCAAGCACCTTGCTGTGCTCATCACTCTTGTTGTTTTTTGGGGACTGCAATGACAGAGTGAGAGAGAGTGTGTGTGTGTGTGTGTGTGTGTGTGTGTGTGTGTGTGTGTGTGTGTGTGTGTGTGTGTGTGTGTGTGTGTGTGTGCGTGCGTGCCTGCATGTGAGAGATGGTGAGAGTGAAGAGTGAGAGTGTGCATGAGTACACAAGCATTGCAGTAATTAGCTAAAAACAGAGGTCAATAGCTTTGACACGAAACACCTGTCTCCTCTTTCTTCGTCAACATGTTTTTTTCAACCTCCTCTTAATTTAGGTCAATGCTACATTATCACCCTCAACCAGAGAAAGGAAGAAGCAAAAAGCAAAGTGTTCTTCTGAAGTTGGACACCTGGACCGATGTCACAAGTCTAATGATCCAGAGGCACATTAGGTATCCTTTTTTTTCCTGTCAAAATAGTGTCTCCAGTGGTTCTTAACTTCTTGGCTTGCAACCCCAAAATGTAAAGCAATGCTTGCTCAGGACCCCCCCCATTGCAATAAATTATTGAATACTAGAAATATTGCGCGCAACATTTCTGTCGCGTGGATTATAGTGAACAATGGCAATAACTGATGGTTTTAATGTTATTTTCTTTTTCCTCACATATTTTACTTGATCCCCTTTTGGAATAACTCGAGAGTTTGGAATTATTTAATTTTTTTAAGCTCGTTTATGAAACACACAAACACCTCCAAAATCCTCTGAAGGAGAAGTGGGACTCCATAACCCCTGCTCTATGCAAGCAGGGACCAGCCCAGTCAATTCTACACAGTCATAACCAAAACTGCAGAGTATAAGTTAAAAGATTGATTTACTTTTTAATGTGTGTGTGTGTAGCACAAACCAAGCATGCCGATGGGTCTACACTGCTACACTCGCCCCCCCATTCACCAGACTATTGAACTCCATGCTACACCACTGTACTGTTCCGGACTGTGCCAAGGTTTCTATCATCATCCCAGTACCCAAATCCAATAAAATCACCTGCCTCAACGACTACCGCCCCATCACACTCACCTCTGTTATCATAAAATCATTCGAACGCATCACCCTCTCCCACCTGAAACAACTCACCTCCCCCCTGCTGGACACTCATCAATTTGCATACCGCCCCAACAGATCAGTTGAAGATGCTGTCAACTTAGCCCTGCACAGTTCACTACAACACCTAGACTCACCCAACACCTACATCCGCACCCTTTTCATAGATTTCAGTTCCGCTTTCAACACAATAGACCCGGTCAAACTTTTCCAAAAAATGACAGACATGAACATTCCCCTCTCCCTCTGCTATCTGATTAGAAGCTTCCTGTGGCAGAGGCGTCAGAGGGTCAGGATAGGCAGCCTCCTGTCCTCCCCTCTGACCCTCAGTACTGGTGCCCCCCAGGGCTGTGTCTTTTCCCCCTGGCTCTTCTCCATCTACACCAACCTCCTTACATCCCACCACAGCTCAGTTTCATTTTTCAAATATGCAGACGACACCACCATAACTGGACTCATCACCAACAATAATGAAGATCACTACCGGAACCAAGTGGCCCAAGCGGTCACTTGGTGCCAGGACAACAACCTACAACTCAACACCTCCAAAACCAAAGAACTCATCACAGACTTCAGACGGAATCCACCCCCCAAGACACCCCTCCACATCTCCGGTCAACCCATAACCACCACAGACACATACAAATTCCTGGGCACCCACATCAGCAACACACTCAAATGGGACAATAACACCGGTCACATAATCAAAAAGGCCAATCAAAGACTTTTTCACCTCCGGCAGCTCAAAAAATTCAAGGTAAAATCCAATCTGCTCCTCCAGTTTTATACAGCCATACTAGAAAGCATCCTCACCTCATCCATAACCATCTGGTACGGCAACCTGGACAGTAACTCACGAAACAAACTCCAACGAATAATAAAAAAAGCTTCAAAAATTATAGGTACCCCACTCCCATCACTAGACACTCTCTACCATAAACGGACAATCACACGAGCACAAAAAATAGTTTCTGACCCATCTCACCCAGCCAATCACCTGTTTCAACTGTTGCCCTCTGGACGGCGCTTCAGATCACTCTCCACCAAAACAACACGTTTCAAAAACAGTTTTTTCCCCACTGCCATCAGGTTTCTAAACTCCACTCACCCCTGAAACCCCCAGCAATGTATATGTTGAATGTTCTGTATTTATGTTGTTATATGTCATGCTGACACTATATTTATGTGCTAACAATTGCTGTACCGAAAGCAAATTCTGCCGACTTGTTGTGCAGTCCTTAATAAATGAATCTGAATCTGAATCTGCTCCTGCAAATCAATGTTCGCTAGGTATGTGGAAAAACCTGGAATATACCTGTAATGGGCACATGTTTTGGGAGAATACTGATACTGGAGTTACAGTGACTCCCACGTCACGACATGTCCAGCGCTCTTCGCAGTTATTCCATAGGTAGCGAAGGCCAAAAACCCACAGAGCATATCATAACATATGACATTTATAGTGTGTTATTTCAGTGTGGGGAAACTAAACCTTCACCCTCCAAAAAAATGATTAGCGGCAAACAGACACTGGGAAGGGGAAAAAAACCCCCACTGTCAACCCTAATCTAGACGAAAAGCAGTGTTTCGGTTTGGACATGACACTTAACATATTGGCCATTAGTGTGCTCACACAAGCATGCACTGACATGAACACATGCACACAGGCACCCTCATCCTCAACACAAAGTTGAGAGCCCTGTGAGGCAGATGATTAACATCGTGGGAATATAGCTGCAAAAATGTCCCCAAAGGCATATTATATCCAGACAAGGACAGCCAATTATTGCTTTATGATCAACTGAATTCAAAACACAACAGAAGTAACAGAGCACAAACCTAACAGTTAGATTGCTTCTTTAGGCTATTCGAAAATGTCTAAGGTGAGTATGCAAAACCGACAAATAAAAAATAAGAAGAAGAAATCAGCTACAGGAATGGCCTAATTTCAAAAGACTCATTAAGGCTCCTGGTAACTGTGTCTAAGGTAGAGATCTGAAAAGCTTCCCTCCTAAGAAGTAAAGAATTAATATCACCTCCGCAAACATGGTGCTTAAACACGGAAAGCTCCGCTCAACCAGAGGCCGCGAGAATATAAACAAACGCACCTACCATCAAACGAGAAGCAGCAGTTTTAACTTACTCTGAGCCAAACCAGAGACCTTTAATATAGAGACACACCATCTTCCAATCACTTCCTGTGCCACCTAGGTTTCCACCCACTGCCACGCCTTAGGAGACGAGCAGCAGGTCCTGAGTCTATTGGAGTCAATGGGAGAAGTGAACGTGATCTCAGATTATGAGATCCCTTCACCCCCTTAGTCATCAAAGTAAATATTGGGCCCATTTTCCGCAAGCCACATATCTTCTGAACATTCTGAGACTAGAATGGTATTTTTCAGATGACAGATCAGGAGAAAATTAACTTTGTTCAAGACCTGTCTCTGTCTCAGCAACACACTTGGGAGATTTATCTTAGAAATAACAAAAACTACATGTGAATGTATAGCTAAATCAAGAAGAAACTACACATTCTTGCCTATTTTCGGCCCAATGTGAGTACGTGTTCACGTGAATTCAACTTGTTTTTCTTCTTCTATGAAGTAGCTCAGTTAGGAGCAAAGTTAGGCTGCTGTGTTTCTGCTTCTCCTCCATGTTGACTTTTTCCGACCATGGGGAACAATGTTGAAGTGTTCAATCCCAAAGCATTTGTCAATAAATGTATAACATTATGGCTGTGATACTTGCTTGTCATTCAAAGAGGTAAATGTTCACAGCCCGTCCGAAATAGCTCCCCCTGTCCTTCCGCAAGCGGAGACTGTTTAGGACAGGTTATTATTGATATGGAAATTAGCATGTGACAGCCAATTAATCAGTATGCGACATACGGTCATACGGTATAACGTTAGAGAGGATTGGGCTCTTAATTTGGTGACCGCTTACCTGGTGTTTACAAATTTAATGGGCTGTGTTAAAATTGATGCAAGGCAGATGTACTGTATGAGCTAGCGTACGTATGTGTGTTAAAGTGGAGGATTAACTAGAGCCTACCGTTACTGTGTGCGAGAACAACCTGACACATGTGTAGTGACAAGTGGACGAGAGCTAGCTGCCTCTGTGTGTGTGTGTGTGTGTGTGTGTGTGTGTGTGTGTGTGTGTGTGTGTGTGTGTGTGTGTGCGTGCGTGCGCATGCGTGCGTGTGCGCATGCGTGTATCAGAGACAGATCTCGGGGGTGTATAGTGCCCTCTAAAAACAGTTTGCGGCTCTGTGTGATGCACATTCATTTTATGAATATTAATTTTATGAATATAAACGTTTGTGCAATTTGAACCATGTTTTAATTTTAATTAAGTGTGTGCTTTATGCTAATTGATCAGATCAACAATTCAGCAGATGCTGTTTCATAGGATATCAGCATTCCTACTTAGTCAAGGAAAGATGGCAAAGTGCAACCAATTAGGCAAAGTGAGTTTATAAGTTGTAATTCCAGTTGTGTAGTAAGGTTACAGCATAGACTACTGTATAGAGACGTTTGTGCAATTTGAACCATGTTTTAATTTTAATTAAGTGTGTGCTTTAAAGTCGAACTGAACCCGTTCGTCACGTGCGTTGCAGTCCGTTTCAGACTGAAAACATAACTTGTCTGAGATCACAGGTTGAGAGGCGGGTCATAGTAATATGTCGATGATTTTATTTGACAATTCTGGGGACTGGATTGGGCTTTGGCCAATCCTGGCGTGTTCCGCCTCCAAATCAAGTGGGATTCAGCGTGTTGTGGCGCTCTCCTGGGGAAGAGCCTGCTGACGCGAGGTTAGTGGCTGAGTGGAGCTCAGCGAGCCGCAGGCAGCCAGCTGCCTTCGTGTTGCCGAGCGGAGAGTGCAGCCCGTCGGCCTGGAATCTCCGAGGTGCGACCCCTGACAACCAGGCTCTCAAGCGCGTGCCTTTATCGCTGCTGTAAATAAGATATTCCTGGAATGTGCGTTTTAACGAGCCAGTTACATTTCTTTGCATTCTTAGACATTACCGTTTTTGTTTTTTGTTCATGTTTCATACAATTGGCCAAGTTGGTAGTTAGTTTATGGGATAGGAATTCTGCCAGATGACAGGCACTAGGTGCCATTTTCTCTTTCTTTTGGAAGAGAAAATTATCCTGAAATGAAGATTTGATTGACAGCTGCCATGTCGTGATATGATTGGTTGAAATGGGGTAGACCATTTTATAGTACTAGGTGACGTCAGCAAACTGTAGATTACTGTTATCAATGAAATCTTGAAAAATGAACTTTTGATGTGAAAAAGTGTGAAAAACTAAAGAAATTAGATTTTTGTGATTTTTTTTGGCATACATTATTAAATAGGTGCACTGCAATGACTGCATGCCCAGGTATTTGAACTAAAAGAAAAGAAAAGTCATTTTTGGGTTCAGCTCGACTTTAAGCTAATTGATAAGATCAACAATTCAGCAGTTTTACAGGAAATACTGTTTTATAGGATATCAGCATTCCTACTTAGTCAAGGTGGCAAAATTACGTGCAACCAATTAGGCAAAGTGAGTTTATAAGTTGTAATTTCCAGTTGTGTAGTAAGGTTACAAGCATAGACTGTATAAAGAGAGGTTACAAGACACCCCTGTCCCTGGCTGGCTATTATTTTCACCCAGCTGGGCATTGTACTGAATGCACTAGTGGAAAACCCTGCACCATACGGTACTTGCCCTAGTCAATTATGCCAAATCAGCGAAGCAGACTCAACTTAAACCTCAGGTAAGACATTCAAACATTAGGCTAGATCAGTGTTTCTCAAACTTTTTCAGACCAAGGACCACTTAACCAATAAAATAAAAACTCGGGGACCACCTAACTCCCAAAACATCCCCAAAAACAATAGGCCTACTACTTCAACTGTAAATGACAAATTACAGGCTAATTAAATAACAAATAGCATTAAGGCTGTACAATTAATCAAATTTCTGGCTTCCCACAATTATGAAAACAAGATAACCGATATAAAAAATATATACAATTTATTTTAGTCCATTTAACTTTTTCTTTTACATTTATTTCTGCTTTTCAGTTCAAATATATTCAAAGTTCAAATAAAGTTTCTTCAAGTTCAATAAATGCACAATGTTGCCAAAGTCAAATAGGCTATCTGTTGCCATCTTAAAGTTGCATTCAGTGATGTTTTTGTGTTCAAATAAGTGTTAAATGGCACTACTGTATATTCTGACAGCAATCACTGAAATAGAGTGTTTGGTCAGTAACTTGGAGCTCCCAATCCCCCGCTGTAGCCTACTTGTCTCTCTCCTGTAGCCCTGCATGCAGAGTGGACCTATCTCCGCAACCGTAAGTCGTAGAGACTCGGGGGTGGTGGCGTTGTATTCGGGGTGAAAAAATACATACGCATCGTGAACTGACCTTCCCTTTCCCAGAAAACGTAACATTTCTCTGATTGGATAGTGGGAGGTTAAAAAAAGGGAAAAAAGAAATCTACTCTCAACTGTCTCAACAATTGTGTTATGCATGCAAATACTTCTGATGAGTAAGGGGGAGAAAATGTTGGCAATCTGTTTTTGGGTATTTCGCCGAAATGTTTTTGTATGTGGATGGATTATTAATTTCCCTTATGCCCTAGTTCACATGCTCCGTTAATGAAATAAAAAATATATAATATAAAAAAACATATAGGGAAATACATCATCTTAGTATCGTGTGTTGATCAGATTTGTGATTAAAGGGTTGGTGGGTGGGCCCCGGAAGATTTTCAGATTTCAAAGTGGGCCACGGCATTCTGAAGTTTGGGAACCCCTGGGCTAGATGAATGGGGAAAGGATGAAGAAATAAGCTTAATTAAGTGTGAAAAAGCACAGGCTTCATACTGTATTTTAATCAAAACCATAAAGAGAACATCGCAACTTACAACACTTTTTCCGCAACGGCCCTAGAAAGAGTTGGGCTAGTGCTGAGAGAAGTTTCAGGAACACTGTTTAAATGAACATCAACCCACAGGAATCATTTTAATTACATATAAATAATGACACATTTATTTCCCCTAACACCAAATCACATAAATAACACTATCTAATAACAGGCCTGCTCTCTGAGATTGAGCCAAACAATTTAGAGACGATATGCATAAACATCCTACAAAGTGCGCTCTAACTCCCCAGAGAGAGAGAGAGAGAGAGGGTGAGAAAGAAGGAGAAAAGGAGACAAATTAATAAATGCAAAAGAGTCATGTTGAAGAGGATAGTGAAATTGAAAATGCAAACAGCAAAGCAGGATGAGAGACCCCACAAAAACATCACTAGAGTGTTAATTTGATAGAAGTATGGAGCCGCTCATGCATTACTCAAAAGGCAGACTCTTTTACAGGGATATTGAAACCAATAAACACTCCACAAGCCTCTCCACAGCCTGCAGATGTGACGGCACAGCAGCCACTACAATGTGAAGAGGCACAAACAGTGCGCAAACAAAACACCACAAAGACCTTGGGTACACTGGGGTCAACACTGTGTGGATGTGGAGTTTGACAAAGACCATAGGTCAGTGGTTCTCAAACCTTTTCATGTCAAGGATCCCTCAACTGACACAAATTAGACCACGGACCCCCACTTGATAGGATTTTTGTCCAAGGGACCCCCATCCGATGAGACTTTTGCTTTTAGATGTTTTATTATTATTGTTATATTTTATAACAGTCATGCATTCTGTCATTGTGCTACTTATGGAATTGTTATTACTTATAGAATGGTAATATTTGTGAAAATAAATGATCCCCCTTTTTCCAGGCGACCCCGTGCAACCCCCTCAAGGACCCCTGGGGGTCCCCGGACCCCACTTTGAGAACCACTGCGTTAGCGGCTGCCTGAAAATGATACAGCGTGTGGAATTCTAACAGTTTCGTCTCAAATGTCGAGATTTTGACCAAAATCCTTCACACACCACACCAAAGCAATATAGATATTGGTTAAAAGCTGAAAAAATGTGTTTTAGGGGTTAGTCCCCCTGTAACATCGTGAATATTGGACTGCAAACATCGGTGAATACATCTGGGACAGGTAGACTATTCATCAGATAAAGATCTCACAGTAGGCTAAACAATAATCACTCTGTGGTGGAGTAGTAGATTCTTCTGTATCATGGAAGTTTAACATTAACTTCACTTGGCTTGTGTCTTAAGAGTCAAATGAATGTACTCGCCGAAACATTGTTACAACGTCGCGCGGCTCGTGATTTCTGTCGAGCACGGCCCACCATAAATCAGCCTCGCAAAGGCAATCAATAAATGTTTGCAACCGCTGCCTTTTTGAAGTTTTACTGCAAGAAACGTGGATGCATTTGACAAGATAACTGCCGCGTCACGCCTTGTTCTTTCCGCCGCCGTTTGTGCATCGACTGAGAATCGTCTACGTCCGCATCGCAATCTAATAAAGACATTTTGACACCCCTAATGTTAATGTGGGTAAACTGCCGAACTTCCATTGCATGCTATTCCTCTCTTCATGCTTTTCTGTTTCTCTTCACAGAATCAACAACAATGAACTGCCCCCTGCCCTTTAAAACACAGGGAACCCTTTCTACCACTTGGGCTATTTTAGATCAATAGTTGTTCACAAGTTTTCACACAAAGCGGGATGGAACATGGTGGTAGTAGCGATTTGGGGTGTTAAGATCAATACACATAGATAGTGTGGATGCTTTGGGCACAATAGGTACATTTTTACCCAAAAGACCCAAGATGCTCACCCGCTATGTCCTGGAATGCAAAGTGTGACGCGATGTGCAGATGACAGAGAGAATACCAGCTTTGTCTGAGTGTATACAGTATGCTTGAGGAGTTTAGAAAAACAGGGCAAAGGGAAGAGAGGAATAGCAGTCAGACAATCTGCCTCAGGCCTGGTCTTGTGGTTCTGCAGTCAGTCACAACTCAAGAGGTGGAAGCCGAGGCGAGGGAGGGAAGTGAGAGAGAAGGGATAGTGTTGTCAGTTGACTGTGGTGGCGGACATACAGCCAGCAAGCAGTACAATCAATGCTTTGAGCTAGCACTAGGGTTGTGCGATGTCATCAAAATTCCCATCGTGATCGTTTTACACTGAAACATCGTTTTGGACGATGGCATCGTCATTGACGGGTGGGGGTGGGGGTTGGGGGAATAATTAATTATTTACTAAGTCGCTGCGTTGCTGTAATGCCATTCGGCTAACCGCTGCAATGCGTTCACGTTAACAACAGGACAGCTGAGCCTGAGCTCTACATACCAGCGGGCTTGAATAGGCTATTTAGTCCATGGGCCAAGGCAAAAATCGGTACCACCTGAGGTGACCGCACAATTTTGTTATTTTTGTCTTCCTACATGTCTCTAGTTTATATTTTGGTATGATAACCCTGCTGATTTGGTAGCTTAAGGATAGTTATCACTCTGTAAACAAACCTACCCCCATATAAATGACAAAACCCTGATTTCTGTGTATTAGTCCAGATGATATGTGAAAATGATGTTCCCTTTTTCGTAAAAGCATGAAACTTGGTACGCTTATAGTTTGGGGCCCTGTACAGTTTCAGAAATTGAGCCATTGCAAAAATGCCTTGTGGCGGCCATTTTAATTCTGCCATAAGCAAATTATGTAGTTTGCATCATATCTCCTGAACCACACATGCTAACACTGAAAAGGAGATGTCTATCCCAATGTTTTCATGGTCAAGGATTACAATGATACCATATAGAACATCATAAACTGTTAAAGTTACTAATCAATGGTGAATTTGATGACGTTGTGAGAAGGAAATGACAGTATCTGATAACCGATGCTATAACTTCAAAGCCATGACCATTCTCTGGCTAAGATGTTTTGATGAGTGATTTGACTTATATAGACCTTTTGTTAAAATAGCGCCCAGGTCCCTCCTAAGGATCCTGGGATTTTCCTTGCCAGATGGCCAAATCCAAGATGGCCACTGGCGCCATGTTAAAAAATTGACTTTTGACCCAGAGCACATAGAATAATGTATGAAGACACTTTTCGGTGTAAGTCAACCACGAGGAATCCGATTCTGACATCAATTTGACATTATGGCATAGTTTTGACCCAGAATTCCAAGATGGCTGCCATCCAGTATTGTGGAAATGTAACTTTTGAATGGGAAGGTATACTGTGCGTTTGGGGTTTACCACAAGGAAGGAGATTAACAATGGTGGATGTTTTGGGAGTCATTTCAGAATTATGTTCACTGAAAATATGTTAATGTCAACACCCATTTTACCTTGGTACTGCTGTACCAACTACCCCCAGGATTTCTTGCATTAAAATATTTAATGAATGTATGACAAGATAACTAAAATAAGCTCTTTTTATTAGCTGTAGCTATAGATTCTGAATCATCAGATTCTGCTCATCATCTTTAGCCAAGTATGCTGTGTCATACCGGTCGATCACACAGATATGTCAACATCACCATGGCGGACAAGGATGATGGATGACACCTTGTGGACATAGTCCGACCACTTGTATGGGGTGCCATCTTGTGTCTGCCAATCCAATTGCTGATGGAGTTGCCATCATCTCGATCATGCCCATGTCAACGAGAGTGATGTAGGGTTCTTGCAGCCCTACAGATTGGAGATAGAGCTTCTTCTAGATGCACTTGCTCTTCTGCGTCTTCCTGTATGTGATGTTGGAGTTGAATAAGGCCACACATTCATCAAAAACACAATGTTCCAGCAACTTGTGGAGGTTTACAAGTTGACCACAACCAGGTCAATCACTGCCTTGGAGCGCTCCACTCCATCTCAGCAGCTCCTACCTTGAGTTCCTTCCCGGGTAGTCTCGCTTGCCAGACTCCCTCCCTACAATGGCAGAGTCTGGCTGCTAATACCTCCACCCTGGTATAGGGGAAAAAGGCTCCGTTCACCTTTACAACTATCCACCAAACGTATCAAGCAGGCCTGCTTTATTGCACAATCCAGATCCAACCGTTTTCAGCATGTAGCAACGAGCTAGCATTGTTGATGTTGTTGTTTCACAGTGGCACAGGCATTTGAGATAGACAGATTCGACACGGAGGGAGTGGAAACGAAATCCATAAATGGTCGCAACCAGTCAGTCAGAGCGGGTTGGAGCATGCATGCAGGGAGGAGGGTGGAAGATGATTGTGATGCTGCAGACGCGAAGTGCCGCTGTGTGTAAATTCAGCTCGAGCAGGACCCTGGCCATTCACACCAGACGCACTGCTTTGCTCCGCGCCGGTGACCACTTGTACTGACTTCCTATCTGGCTTCACACAATCACTCGCGGGTCTCACACAAAAATAGATCAGACGCCGAAACAATCTCTGCATGGGGCGAGCCGGCCTCATCACGGCTGGTCTGACGGAACGGTCTAATGTGCTAACAAGTGCACCAAAATGAAACTGGCTGCGCTTCCAGATGCTTCGTCACTTCAGCGTCTGGTGTTTTTGCTCCTTTTCGCATCCACTCATTGCAGACTTAAAATCAGCCCATGCTGCAGGAGAGGAGAAGTTGACCAGATTCTTGCAAGTCCCGGGGGCCCTATCTTCGCAAAAGCGGTACGCCGCGCGCAATGCAAATTGGGGGCGTGCACAAGCTCATGCCTGTTATAATTTTACTGGACATAGGCGTGCCACAATCAGCCGTTTCTGCTCAGAATACGGGGCAGCACCTCTTACACGCTAAAAAAAAGCACCTCTTACGCGCTAAATACTCTGCTGCGCTTGAGCGCACCATAATCTCTATGCTGTGCAGCGCAGCGCAGAGTAAAATTCCTTTTGGATATGTCATTACACACGGACGTGCCCACGCCAGGACATCAAATTCTGCTGCTAAAATTGGATATTAGCAGATAATTCAGTGAGGCAATGCAATCAACTATAACTCACTGAGAAACTTTTATCACATCGCAAAGAGGGAAATTAATTGAGAAAACTTGTTGGACAATGGACATAGGCTATTCACCTTCACCTTTCCCATAGTCTCGCTGGCCAGCCTCCCCTCCCACGCAGGTCTCCATAGTGGGATTGCGATGGGCGGCGCTTAGCGGCAGTGCCCTTGGAAAATAGTTTCCAACAATCCAACTTGCCCTTTTCAGCGTGTAGCAACGAGCTAGCGTGTAGGTTTCTGCCGTTAGCTTGCTAGCTAGTTAGTGTTGTTGTTTTCACTGAGGCGGCAGGGCACTATTTACAGCGACACACAGGGAGGAGGGAGCGGAAGCTGCTCTGATTGACGTGGTCGGAGCCAATGACAGAGTTTGTAATAAGCCGGGAGCAGACATCCGGCACCCACTGAAACAGTCGCTCCAATGGGGAGCAGCTGTAGAGCAGGGGAGGGCTTATCCCAGTTGCCTGTTTCCGTGGCGCCAGACTCCTCTCCCGGTAGGGAGGGGAGGCTGGCCGTGGCCAGCGAGACTAACATAATTATGAAATTACCCTCAAAACACAATAATTGTCATTACTAAACCATGTTTGGTCGGCATGGATTTGCAATTAAAATAGCTATAATTCACCATTGTTAATCTCCATCCTTACTCTAAAAATGGTAAACCCCAAACACCACATACGTATATGTTGCCATTCAAAAGTTAAGTTTTCACGCTACTGGATGGCAGCCATCTTGGAATTGTGGGTCAACATTATGACAGAATGTTATGTCAGAATCAGATTCTTTGTGGTTGACTTACACCGAAAAGTGTCTTCATACATTATTCTAGGTGCTCTGGTTCAAAAGTAAATTTTTCAAGATTGTACCAGTGGCCATCTTGGATTTGGCCATCTGGCAGAAAGTCGGAGGATGTTTGGGAGGGGCCTGGGGGCTATTTTAACAAAAAGGCCCATAGAAGTCAAATTACTCATCAAAAAATCTTAGCCAGAGAGTGGTCATGGAATTGAGGTTATAGCATCAGTTATCAGAAACTGTGATTTCCTTCTCACGTCATTAAATTCACCATTGCTTAGTTACTTTAACAGTTTATGATGTTCTATATGGTATCATTGTAATCCTTGACCATGAAAACATAGGGATAGACATCACCTTTTCTGTGTTATCATGTGTGGTTCAGGAGATATGATGCAAACTACATAATTCACTTATGGCGGAATTAAAATGGCCACCGCGAGGCATTTTTGTGATGGCTTAATTTCTGAAGATGTACGGGGCCCCAAACTATATGTGTACCAAGTTTCATGCTTTTATGAAAAAGTGAACATGATTTTCACATATCATCTGGACTAATACACATAAATCAGGGGTTTGTCATTTATATGGGAGAAGGTTTTTTACAGAGTGATAACTATCAATAAGCTACCAGATTGGCACGGTTATCATACCAAAATATAAACTAGAGACATGTAGGAAGACAAAAATACAAAAATTGCACGGTCCCCTTAGGTGGTACCGATTTCACCATTGGCCCATGGACTAATTGCATTGTATCCTTCTCAAAACACCACTGAATTCACCAAAACACCACTTAATTCACCATTAACTATTCATGTGAACAGTTTATGATGTTGTATAGGGTGTCATTGTAATCCCTGACCATGAAAACATAGGGGTAGACATCACATTTTCTGCGTTATCATGTGTGGTTCAGGAGATATGATGAAATCAGGGTTTTGTCAGTTTTTGGGGGTAGGTTTGTTTACAGAGTGATAACTATCCTTAAGCTACCAAATCGGAAGGGTTATCATACCAAAATATAAACTAGAGACATGTAGGAAGACAAAAATAACAAAATCGTGCGGTCACCTCAGGTGGTACCGATATGTCAAAATTTGAGCCTTGGCCCATGGACTAATTAGGCTCTGCTCTGTGCTACAGCACAGAGCCAGGCAACTGAAGTGGGCAGTGGCTGACACTACCAGCAATTTGAACGGCGCAAAACAAATAACGTTAACGTTACAGATCCTCACCAACGTGTGTGTGTTGAATTTAACTAGCTGGCAGAAAACTGACTGAATTACTGGCTGATATAACGTGGGATTCGCATGGGCTTTTGAACCTGATGTAATGAGAGAGAGTTTAGGAGAAATGGCTAGAGAAACGCAGCTGCTGTATCTATGGAGCGACTCCAACTTTCACTTTGGAAACAGGCGAGTTAAATTTACAGTTGAAGACTTGTACTCACTTTGGGTTGAAAACAGGAAAGAACGTGAAGTTTCTTCTTTGTCTTAAAAAGTTTTCACAACAACACAGCCGACTTCTCACGCGCGGGGGACGCCCCGGCGACATTAAACAAGCGCACCCAGTTCAGAGAAGCAGTGGAGCGGAGGAGGAGGAGGGGAGGCTTCCCTGAACTGAACTGGGTGCGCTTGTTTATAATGCCGCCGGTGCGTCCCCCGCGCGTCACGGTAAGTGGACTTGGCCTCTTTTATTATTAAAACGGCACAATTTTAATTCGAACAGATAATTAATTATGATGATCCGATGTAGAAGGCTCAGAGGTCGATGGGGGGTCGGCCCATCACGATGGTCGATGCCATCGTCCATCGTGCCAACCCTAGTTAGCACCCTCCCAGAAACTAAAATAAGCTTAGCTACTTAGAGGATGGCTTTGTATCATTATAATCTCGTTTGTTCAGAAACTCCGCCTCCGCCAGCTGCAAGTCATTAAGGCTCGTTAAGGCTCTCAATGGATGTGGCATACTTAAAAAATAAAAATAAACAATAACAGCCGTCCTCGGAGCAGATTCCACAACTCGAGCAGAACTTCCGCAGTTCCGTTGTGATGGCAGAGGAGGAAATGGGAGCTCTCCGTGTGGAAAACTTAAAGCGAAGGTAAACACTGCCCATCTGCTTATATTAACAACATTATAATGATACAAAGTGGGTTGATAATCGGTAAAGCCATCTTTTAAGTTATGAGTATGTTGTATTTTCAGGAAACGTGATGACTTACAAGACTCAAGTGCCTACCTAAAACAATGGTGTTTACATCCACTCCAGGTATCTAGCAAGTTCATGTCAACAGCCTTTTGCTGTTACAGCAGTTAAGTAACATTGTTTGCGCATGCTGTAGCATGTATTTTAAACCTAGAATCCTGGCTCCCCTGGCCAGTGACACTTAGCAATAGACTAGGTGACAACCAAGTATAGTTGGGTGACAAGCTGGAGAGACAGTTGACGGTCGGAGAGACGGCATCCGGTACGGGATGGGATTAGCACCCCATCCTGGCTCTCTCGTGAGGGAGAAATCCACAAACGCTACGGATTAGCCTCCTGAAATTCTGTGCAAAGATCGGCGCGGCCTGGGGTCCTTCAGGCTAGAGCGAGGTGCTCGCCGCAGGCGAATGACGTGCAGCGCACAGGCCTTCTTGAGGTGTCCTCAATGCCCATGGTAGGATTGCCTTTACCCTGGGAGGGTCTGGTGAGACATAGGAGGAGCCCGGCCTGGAGTCACCCATACAGGGCCTTAGACCCTCCATGCACCGAAGGGCCTTACAATACTGCGGTGTACTGTAGCACTAACTCTATTGCAGCGGATTGGGCGTGATCAACCCTTCCGCAGGCAATGCTGCAGACAGAGTAGGAAGGCTGATCCGTGAGCGGCTGCTTCTGGGACGAGGGTCGGGGTCTTAATCAGCCTCGGCTGGGTCTACTGGGCGAGGGTGTATGATGTTGACAGACCCGAAACACCGCATGCTGTAGCATGTATTTTAAACCTTTGTCACTCACACAATTTGTTCCAAAATTCCACATCAATCTTAAGAAACCGGACGGAAAAACACCATTTGTTATTTTTTTTTACTGTTGCTTTTCTTTCCTTGTTGAATGTTTTCTTGTTTCCTTTCTCTTGTTTCTGTTAGATTGTATGCTTTGTACGGATTACTGTTAATATTGGTTTTCTGAGGTAGAGACGCTGTATAAGCCCATCTAGCATTTCCTGTCTCTACCCGCACATTATTTTGGTGTTTACATTTTGTCTGTTTCTGTTTTTTCAAATGTGCAAATAAATAAATTAACCAACATACACAGTTTGGCATGGCACACTTACAATTCTGAGGATGTTTTTCCACAGGATACAGAAAATCCTGTTTGATATTGATGACATACTGTTGCTATGGTCACTTGTAACATACCAACTACCGTAAATTCCGGACTATAAGCCGCGGCTTTTTTCCCGTTTTTTGGCCTTTTTTGGCCCCTGCGGCTTATATAACGGTGCGGCTTATCTATGGATTTTTTCCAAAAAAAAAAAAAAATCTCTCTTTTTTAGCACTCTTTCTAACTATAAATCCACTTGTTTTAATTTCCTCTCTTGCCCTCTTTTAACAACATAACATAACATAACATAACACAACACAGGTAAGCAGAAAGAAAAAGACGAAGCAATCACGCCATGAATGAGGAAATGACTCACCTGCTGGAGGCTGGAGATACACGGCTTGGGCTAAACTTTTACTCCGTGAAACACTATCGATTAAGTCCGACATCGCTCAGAGGTTTTGAGCAGCTTGAAAACAAGTTTGAAAACGTGCAGAAGTCCATCCACTCACTAAAGAAACTAAGGCAACCGTGAACAGAGTTTATAATGCGGAAAAGCGCATCAGCGCACTGGAGGACAAAAACAACACAGTGAGTCCGAAAGTGGATAAAATGCAAAAACATCGAAACGCTGCACACGCAGGTTGATGACTTAATCAGCAGGAGTAAAAGAAATAACATTCGCCTGATCAATGTAAAAGAGGGAGCTGAGATTGGTGACATGGACGCTTTCGTGGCAAAATCCTGTGTTACATCCTGGACGTGAAGGAAGGCGAGAAACCACCAGAGGTGGACAGGGCACACCGGGCGCCTCGGCCACGTCAAGACCCCGGCCTGCCACCGAGGGCCATCTTCATCTGCCTACTCCGCTGGCCCGACCGTCAACTCATCCTCCAGGCTGCGGGGAAGAAGCCCCTCACCTGGGAGGGTACGCGCTTTTTCGTCCGGCAGGACCTCTCCGCGTTGGTGCAACAGAAACGCGCAACATACAACAGCATCATCGAGTCAATGGATATCGCTTTGGCGTACTGTACCCAGCGAGACTCGTCATAACCATTGATGGACAGCGGCGGAACAAGAGCTCAAAGTGAAACTGCCGAATATCTTTTGAGTTGGACTGGTCAATAGTACTGTGAGTAACTAAAATAAAAAAATAAAAAACGGAATTCTCTCTTCTTTAGCACTCTTTCTAACTATAAATCCACTTCTGTTTTAATTTCCTCTCTTGCCCTCTTTTCACCACACCGCGGACACTGTGTGCACTGTAAAAAAAACAAAAAATACCATTAAAACACCCGCGGCTTATAGTCCGGTGCGGCTTATATAAGAAAAAAATAGTCAACTTTGAAGGTGCGGCTTATAGACCGGTGCGCCTTATAGTCCGGAATTTACGGTAAGTGACTTCTTCAGTACATTTTCCATAGAACCCAGTGGACCCAAGACCAAGCCAAGGCCTTGAGAACAACCCCAAGGGCAATGAAGGCCCCAGTATGCACTGGATTAAACGGAGTGTGTGTGTGCATGGACAGAACATGTCAGTTAAAGGAGAATTTAGTTTTTTTTTTACCTGGAGCCCTCTCTTCACATTAATTATTATCCGACGACTCACCCAGTGTTCTCCGCAGCGATTTGGACCGTCGTAGGCGTTGTTGTGATCGAAATAGTACTCCAAGCCAGTCCGTGGCACCAACTCTCATCAAGTCAGTCCACAGGCCAGCCGGCAGGAAAGTCTTGCGGGACTTGACAAGGTGCCACTGACCCGAAAGGAGGAAATGGGATGCCTGTAAATACCGCTGGAAATAGCCCGGGGGAGATTAGCAGTCTGATGTTTCTTTATATATATATAATGACGATATGGGTCGAAAACGGGAAGAAAACTGTCTATTTACATGGAGGAAGAGCACGCTGCCATGTGGCCCCGACGGAGTGCATTCAAGGACTGGCTTGGAGTACTATTTCGATCACAACAACGCCTACGACGGTCCAAATCGCTGCGGAGAACACTGGGTGAGTCGTCAGATAATAATTAATGTGAGGAGAGGGCTCCAGGTTAAAAAAAATGAAATTCTCCTTTAACCCATTGATACCTGATGCAGCATTTGTGTGTGTATCCCTTTCGCGGTCTTAAAGGGATACACACACAAATGAGGGATATACACGCAAATGCTGCATCAGGTATCAATGGGTTAAACCATTAAAAATGTATGTTGCCCTTTAACACACGTGCCATGCCATGTGGGTGGGCGGCACAAATGCAAGTAAAAATGTCATGGGGTCGCACCGGTGGGGCGAGTGCCTGATAATCATGTTGTTGTTTCCCACGGGTACATGAATGTGTTAATCATTGTGGTTGATAGTAAAACATTACTTTTTCTTCACTGGCTCATTTGCTGGAAAGCACATTTACATAAAAAAACACCAGTCAACATCACATAGTGTCTTTTCTTTAATCTGGTGGAAGCATTTTTCAGTAAAAAGTGAAATGACACAGATATGATGGCTTATAGTGGGAGCTTCCATGCCTGCCCCATTCACTTCAATATAACTGGCTGGCCCCAATTCGGACAGCCCAGTTAGTTGCCAGTAACATGACATTAAGAGTCTAAATTACTATCCCTTTTGTCATTGTGTTTTATCTGCAGACTAAGCAGCTATAGACTTTCAGTTCTATAAAAGCCTTTATTTATTTTTTGTATTGACTATTGAGTGATACACTTTAGTAATATATTATATCAGAAGTGTTCTTTGTTTTGTGTTCACAATAGTGATGTCAGATTTGGTTACGTCAGAGCTATAGAATATTAAATCATCCATCTTTGTTCACTACATCTGCCTACAGAACTTTTTTGTATACAAAAATGTGAAATAATTATCGGTTATCGGCCAGGAGAAGCAGATATTTATCGGTTATCGTATCAGCTGAAAATATCCATATCGTGCACGTGCATCCCTAGATTATAGGCCTAATTTTCTTGAGAACAAAATAATCTATTTTGTGAATTTGAAAGGCAAAACACACTAGACTGTCACAATGTGGCATGCCCAAGTTAACACCGAACTCTGAGGTTTGAGAACCATTGCAGACTTGGCACTCGCAAACGAACACATGTACATGGACTAACCACACAATTCCCTCAAGAGCACTCATGTAGAGGGAGACAGATGCAACCATTGCCCAACAGATACCATCCATCACTGCTACAGTTCCCTTGACACAAGGCACTCGCAAGGCAAACCACTTCAAAAGAATCACATGCAAATCAAATAGGCTATATCCCAGTTGGTTTGGGGGAAAAACTACAGCTGCATTCAAATCCTCTGTGCAATGTTTTAGTGTAGTTCTTCTATTTAGAAAATAGTGGACAGAAACAGATTGCCCGAGAGATAGAAATAAAGAAATACTTAATGTTGTTATTTATTATTCCTGACCAGAGGCCTGTACCACGAAGCAAGATCAGTGCCTTAGCGAGGTAACTTCAGGTTTAACCCTAGGTTTGCCGTACCACAACGCTAGTTAACTTCTTACCGAGATAGATCACCACCATAGCAACTTATGCTCTACGGCTAACCTGCTTTGTAGCAGGTTAAGTTCAGAGGATAAAACCCATGAAACACCCACCTGCTTACCAATCAGCTCTCTGGAAACAGCGAGTCACCATTCATATGGTCCCCATATGAAAAATACATTGCATTCAAATGAAAAAGAAAAAAGAAATAAAAAACATATGGCTCCTGTTGAATTAATCGAGGACTGAAGCCTTGCACTTGTTGCAGGATACATTTAAATTAAGCCCTACTTACCACTTTGGAATATGTTTTTATATATTCATTTTTGTGCTCTCAAGTAGGCTAGATACAGTACGTTTGACCCCGCCAATTGATTGCAGCTGAATGGTGAGTAGAGAAATATCACTAAACCGGCGTAAAAAGGTTACATAAACGTCTCCAAAGCGCACGGTGCCGTGTGCGCAACAGAGCTGAGGCTGTTGGGTTGGACGGTCATACATGCCAGAATAGCCTACTACATCTAAGCAATTTAATATAGGATCGCCTGCACAGAGATTATGCAGGCTACTCCTGCATTTTGAAGCTGCAACTGTGTCGCTTTTGGCCTGATGATGTGATTGAACTTCATATTATTTCCAGCATAGTCCTTGTAGTGTTGTCACGGTACTCGGTACTTCGGTACTTGGACGGTACTACATTGCTACGGTACTGAACGGTACCTGTTTTTCATGGTACCGAGGGTACCGAATTTACTATTTAGTTTGCCACCATGGCTTGGCTTCATGGACCCAGCCGCCAGCTAACGTTAGCCTGTCTGCCTGAGCAACACACATACATACTGCGCATACAGCCCCGCGCACTTCCGGGACTACGGTGTCCCCGAACGTCCACACGTAATCGCGAACAGTCATTCACAGCTTGTATGTTGACACAAGCAGTGCGCACAGGCGGCCGGCGAAGAGAATGGCTACGGCTGCAGCAGGAGCGGCTGCTCCTATTCCAACAACTCAACTTGTTGAGAAGAAGAATGCAAAGAGTCGCATTTGGAAATATCATTCCCCAAAGCCCCATCTGCAAAAAGTGTGAAAGGGAGTTCCAAACCAAACAATCTCGCCAAGCAGCTGAAAGACAGGCACCCAGACCTGTTCAAATAATTCAAGGTGGGTTACTTCTTTCAAACGGTGTAAAATAACACGTTTAACAACATATCAAACAGACCTTATCCTGTCACATTCGTTTTTGAGATAGCTGGCAATGCATTGTGTAACCAAAAAACGTTTGCGCTAACGTTAACGTAACGTTAACGTGTTTTGTAATGGAATCATTGTGGGACCCGGCTAATACCTGGTACAGCGTTAGCTAGCATAGTGTAACGCGTGTGCAATGCAATGTTTGTAATGGAAACATTATGGGACACGGCTAATAGCCGAACTTAGCCTTAGTTCAACATGGCATCAAAATAAATACAAGCTTCAAATACAAGCTACAAGGTGAAACATGTCCGTGAATTAAAACTAGCTACATAAAATTGCTTGCACTCTACATGTGTGTATGTGCAGTTGTCTCTATCATCTCTTTATTTTAGTAAATCTCACTGACGTTACTTTCCATTTAACAGTATGCGAGAGATGAAGATGAAGAGGAAGGCACAAGTCGCGGAGCCCAAAAGACCACCCAGCAGACAATTCCTGATGTTTTTGAAAAGTAGAGGAAATATGACAAGAACTCACATGAAGCAAGAAAGTGTGATAGGGCATTGGCAGAATTCCTATGCATCGATCAAATACCAATATACACCGTTGAAAAAAAAGGATTCCAGCAATTCTGTGAAATAAATTAAATTATAATATTTAATATAATAATAAAATTAAATACTTGAGGGCTACATGCCACTGGTGTTGCACTGTCTGTACTCACTGCCATACAGAGTTGAATGTAAGAAGAAGTAAGCAGAAGCACATTGTTTTGTTTTAAAGTTGAAGGCTACATGCCATTTGTTCATTGGAAATGGTTGCATACTTTAATAAAGGAGAATATGTTCAAGAAATATCAGTCTGTTTTTTTTACCGTGGTACCGAAATTGGTACCGAGTACCGTGGAAATTCACTAGTACCGGTACCGACTACTGAATTATTGGTACCGTGACAACACTAAGTCCTTGTATGATATGGAGATATGCGACTCTGCTGCCAATAGCCTATATGTGACCACAAAATAGGCTATTTTTTATCAATGAAATCTATGCCCGCACGTACCGTGTCGATTCAGCCTTTTTTAATTGTATTATCATTATTTATTATTGATAGCCTATTAGTTTATATGAATTATTCCATCAGTGCGACCAAACACATCATACACATCACAGATCATTATTATTCATTGAGGCTAAATGGTCTAAATACGTCTACGGATTTTGGAAATTTAGACTGAGATAGATTACGGTACACATTACTTCCACTCGCAAAAAAGACATGCCAGTTTTATTGAGTTTATTGAGAGGGTGAATTGAGCTGCTGTAGATACGTGGAGGCAGAAACCGTTCTTCAAAGAAATTACTGATGTGAATAAAAGTGGTAACTTTAGACAGTCATTCGGGAACAGACTAATAATATCCAAAGCGGATTTTGATTCTGACATACATACGGTAGTAAATCTTCACGATTTGCACTTTGAATGAATGAGGAAATAGGTGTGTCTGGTGCTGAAAAAGCTGGAGCAGTCCATATTGCATTGTGATTGGCTAGTTGTTAAAACCACACCTCTTTTACGGACACAAGCTCCTGTGCACGGGCATTTTCATGTGCATGCGCTCTCAACTTGATTAGAAAAACCTGGATCCACTTAACGAGTTGAGAACTACATTCGTAGTATCGAGTTAGCAGATGGCAATGATCTGGTTTAGCCAAACCAGATCAAGGGACAGATCCTGGATCTGCTTACCCAACATTCGTGGTACAGCCCACAGGTACACTGGAGTAAGGAGATATTTACTTTTTATCACTGTGAAGTAGCATAATCTTTCTTTTGTACATTTTATGTATAGCAATATTTAATCTATTATTAGGGATGCACCGATTGCGATTTTGTTGGCCGATTCCGATTTCCGATTTTTGAATAGTCTGACTTGCCGATACCGATTTTTGCCGATTCCGATTTTTTTTCTAAGAACAATATTTTTTTTTTTACTTTGCTTTAATAGAAAATTAACATTCATGTCACATTTCTTATCATTTGTAGGACATCTCACTCAAAAACATCTCAAAATAAAAGTGTTCCAGGTTACTGGACAGAGCTTTTCTTTTTTGTGTAAATACAATGAATATAAAACAATTAATTCCAGTATATCCCACAGCTATCATGCATTTACTTTTCCAAAAGAAAAAAGGTGCAACAGAACAGGGGCTTCAGATGGAAAGTAGCCTATGGCTAAATCTGTTACAAAGCATATCTTCCCCTATGGGGTTTAATGTTTTTTTTTTGTATATGTCCCTGCCAAATAAACTAATAAACTAAAATAAATAAACGTCAAAATGTTATCCATGGACAAGGAGTTTATAGCTCTGGAGCCCAGACCTTCGAAGCCATGCCCACTCTACAGTTGTGGATTTGGCTGTTATTGAGTAGCCTAGATGAGGAAATGAGTTTGAGTTGACTCAGTTTGAATATCGTAGTTTACACACAGAGCGCGTTTTTTTTAATCCGCCATTCGAAAAAAAAATCATCTCGCACAGAAAACCTTGCACACTGGTCCGATGCGTTTTATTATTATGTTCGTCGTTCTATTCGCAATACGAAACAAAAGTCCTCTCCTGACTGTATGCACGTTACAACGTGAGTGACAGATAGCAGCAGGAGCAGGCAGCGGTGATGTGGAGGCTGGTCTGGGAAGAGGGGACGGTGAGAGAGTGACAGTCAGAGAGAGAGCGGGAGGGAGGGAGGGAGGGAGAGAGAGAGAGAGAGAGGAGGCGGACGGTGTGAGGGTGAATGGAAATAACAAGTGCATTGCAGTGGGGTGTGCCCATGGCACTGACTGACTTTTGCGTGTGCCGAGAGACAGAGGAGGAAGGGGAAGCGAGTGGAGTGGACTCCAACCTACCCTGCCCCTCCGCGGCTCCACACCGACGAAGACATGCTGTGGCATGTGTGTAGTGGCAGCTTTTGTTTTCGCTGCAACTCAGCCGTCGGTCTCGCTGCTTTTGGGTGCGCGCACGTCACTTGAAAATCGGCTCACAGAATCGGCATTTTAGAGTGACCGGCGCAGATCACCGATCGAGGCCGATCACGTGGAAATCGGCCATTTCCGGTCACGTGCCGATCGATCGGTGCATCCCTATCTATTATCAAAATCTCACTCAACTTTTCTAATTGGTTTTCTCACATACACCCTCAGACAGACAACTAATTCTCTCACACACAAAATACCTACATGTACACCCCCCCCCCCACACACACACACACACACAAACACACACACACACCCCTCCCACACACACAGACACACCCAAACATACACAGCTCAGTGGGCCACACTTAAAATTCTGAGGATGTTTTTCACAGGATACCGAAAAACCTCTCCGATACTGATGTACTGTTGCTATGGTCACTTGTAACATAGCAACTAAGTGACTTCTTCAGTATATTTTGGCCCCCCAACCAAGACCTTGAGAACAACCCCAAGGGCAGTGAAGCCCCCAGTACATGCATTGATGGGGATTAAACGCGCGCGTGTGCGCGCACACACACACACACACACAAGAGACATAGAGCTCATTCTACATGTTGTTGTGCAGTGTTGGTGATAACAAGCGTATGTTTGTCCTACCTTGTTCAAAAGCAGAAGGGTTTGCTCTGATGAGGGCTGCTGCAGGCTAGACATTCGATGCAGTCTGAAGTGAACTGATTAAAAAAAAATAGAAAAATAGAAAATACAAATATTTGAGTGCCTGAAGTTGTGGACTGAACAACAACAACAACAACAACAATATCAAAGAATGAATTCTGGAATATATGAGAAGAGGATATTAAAGCCCCAATCAGTAATTTTTTTGACATTTTTTACTGTAATATAAGATCTTTTTAGTCATAGGACATGGTAGATTGACTTGTAATAGGGAGACTCTTGCCTTTATTTATCCCACACCGCCCTCCATTGGCCAGCCCTGGGACTAAGCAGTTTGCTGCCAGCGTCCCGAGGCAAGATGCGCGCATGTACCCTGGGCTAGCGCGCATGCGCTCTACAGCGGCAGCGTTGTGTTCCTGGAAACCAGGAAGTAACTCGATTCGGATTTGCTACGAAAATGATGTTTCACGGAACTATGGATTATTATTTCATCACGTGGTGAGTACCCGATGTCACAACTAGGGATGGGTACCGTTCACATTTGAACCGATACCGGTACGGTACCGGTACCTGGAATTCGGTACGGTACCCAAAACGGTACCATTTTCGGTACTTTACACACTCTATTAACAAAAAAATTACAGTTGTAAAAAAAAAAAAAAGTCCAAACTTCTCAATTTCAACATTGTTCTTTATTTAGCACATTATTTATTTAGCACCAGACAAAATAAAACTCCTCCCTACAATACCTCCCTACCTCTCCCCTCCCAAACCAAGAGTTGTAGCAGCAAGGTTAGTTTAGTGGGGTTGGGGAAATAGTACTTGATGTCCAACACAGCTTCCAGCAGGGCCTGGTCTTCATCTTCAAAGAGCTCCCCAAGTGCTGAAAGTTTCTTCTGTTTATTGAGTGGTATCTGAAAATAAAAAAAGGCATCGTGATTCATCAAGCATTATTTGTGTTATCAATAGAAAGAAGTGTCAGTGCTATGCACATCTTAATAGAAATGACAATTGATTGTTAGTAACATAGCTTAGGCTACACTATGAATAACACACCCATTATCACTCGTCATTATGCAAAATAATAATTTACCTGAACCATATCCACCGCTGAGAAGAGGGTGAATCGTGTCCTCCTGTGCGGCTGTCACTGGCACATGGTTACCTAGCAATGAAAGCAAGAGTGCAACGTTAAATAACACGTCTCACGGTCGGTGATACGAGCTGATGATAATTATTATAGAACGTTAACAACGCTAAGCTATAAAGCTAACTCAGCCAAGAAGACAGTGAAAAGCCCTGTTATCTAACAACCACAACGGCAGTGAAACAACTTATCCAGCTAACGCTAGCAAATTAAATAACGTTACCTGATGTTGTAGAAGTCGATGCCTCTCTCAAGTTCCGTCATCATCCTCCTGCAAGACTTCAGCTAACGTTACAGCTGACGAGCTGAGGAGGTGGCTAACGTTAGCTGCCGTGCGGTGTCTGCTTCATTCACTCAGGTTATCTAACACGTTACAGTCTTCAGCATTTAGCTAAATACATCTTGTGTTTGACCATGCTTCCTCAAGTTTGAGGTGTTTCCCTAGTCAGCTTTGCAATTCACATCACAAATGTTGCAACCAGTGTTGTCTGAGTCTATCTTGGTAAAGTGTAGCCACAGCTTTCGGCTGGCCCTGTTTTGCTTTCAGGATCTTCAGGTAGAGTGACGTATTGACGTAACGCGCTCTCCCGTGTTGCCTTAAGGTTCCGTCGGAATTTCTATTTTACCCACTCTCTTTCTATTACTCAGTTGCGTTCAAGTACCGAAATTTGGTACCGTTCGTTTATATGTGAACTGGTACGGGGCAGTACCGACGTATTTCGGTCGGTGCCTGTAAAAGTACCGAGTTCGGTACCCATCCCTAGTCACAACATGTACATAGAGCTTTCTGGCGCTGTGTTTTGTTGACTTTGTTGACTGCGATATCGTTATCGATACTATTGCACACAGAGGGCGCAGTTTCTCCAATAGCAAAACTTGGAAAAGTTGCTGAATGGGGCTTTAAATAATAAGGGTATTTGTCTAATCCTCTCCACTTTACCTTTTAATTTGCTATGAGCACACAAAAACCTGTTCTCTCTGTGTGTGAGCACACAAATACCTGTTGTCGCTCTCTGTGTGTGTGTGTGTGTGTATGTGTGTGTGTGTGTGTGTGTGTGAGAGAGACAGAGCGAAAGAAAGAGTGATAGAGAAAACCGGAGAGAGTATGAGAAAAGCTAGTGATTTGTACTCTAGCTAACATTAGCAGCTAGCAAGCTAGTAATGATAGCTTTGATGTTAACTAAGCTTTTTTTATTTTATTATTAATGTGCAAACAAACAATACCGATAAGCCACGGACAACATAATGGTACAAATAAGTCAAAGACATAAAGAAGTCAGACTTATTAACGAGCTAAGGGGGGCAGAGACAGGGTCTGGTGATTGGGCAGATATACAGGTATTTGGGGGGGGGGGGGGGGGTTGTTGATTTTTGCGTTGTGTTTCTGTTATGCGTGTTTACCTTTGTATGCATATGCTAGTGGGCGTGGTAGTGTGTCGGGATATGTATGTGTATGTATAGTTTAGTATGTGGGGGGGGCAAGCAGCGGGACTCGAGGGAGTTTGGGTGGGGAAGAGGGGGGGATACAGAGGACGGGCTCCTCCGCCCCGAACCCCAACCAACGGAGAATATTAATTTTCAGATTCAAATGTCAATTTATTTTCATAATTATATACGGTAATAATAATAATATCGATATGCCAAAGAGTTGCTGTGTTGTTGGCTTTACTACACAGACAAACACAAACAAAACCAAAGAAATTATTTTTTGACCACAGGGAAGTGAGAGTTCATGATCCTGGTTCATGATCCTTCATGATCATTGGTGACAGGGAAATTGAGCAGGTGGGCTTACAAATATTTAGGAATTCAAATGTACAACATGCTATAATGCAGGGGTAGCCAAACTTTTTTGGTTGTGGGCCGCATACAGTCGCGGACCAAACAATATTAAGCGTGGCAGTTTTCAACCTGTTTAGACTGAAAGCTGGGGGGATAGACCAGAAAACCCTTGTGCCATAAAAAAATTAATTTCCACCTAAATAAATATGACACATAGTTTATTGATGTGCTCACCTATTACAATGCGTATTTCTGTATGTTTTTAAATATTTTCCTGTGCAAACAGGTTAAGACAGAGATAATTTCACCAACATTCAGTATTAAAAATGTAAAAAAATAAAAAATAAAAAGACAAAAAAGTGAATAGACCAGGTCAGGGTACTCAAGTAACCCATTTTCATTGGTTTTACATGGAAAAAACAAAATTGCGAAAAAAGTTTTTCCGTTTTCGTTTCAAACTTTAAAATGGAAAAACGAAAAAAAGCATCACCAGAAAAAGAAAATAGATTTTTTTTTTTTTTTGCTAAATTCATGGCGGGCCACTTACAAACGGACAGTGGGCCGCAGTTGGCCCGCGGGCCGTGTGACTCCCAACATTATGTTAACATTCTACAATGCCTTGCTGGAAAGTCTGATCAGATACGGCATGGCATCTTGGTTCTAGAATTTAACTAGAACGACCGCAACGCGGACTTATGCCTCCGCCATTAGTTCATTCTGGGGTCCAAATCGCCATTTGAGGCAAATTGGAAGAGATTCCGTCAAGGCGCTCCTGTGATGTTGCGTTACAGAGCTTGGAAATTGGGTGTGTGAGAGGTCACAGTGACCTTGAACTTTGACCACCAAAATGTAATCAGTTCATCCTTGAGTCCAAGTCGATGTTTGAGACAAGTTTGATTAAATTCCGTGAAGGCATTGCTGAGATATCGCGTTAACAAGCTTGAAAATGGCGTTCGAGAGCTCACCTTGACCTTTGACCACCAAAATCTAATCAGATCATCCTTGAGTCTAAGGCAATGTTTGAGGCAAATTTGATGTAATTCCATCAAGGCATTTGTGAGATATCGCGTTAACAAGCTGGAAAATGGCATTTGAGAGGTCACAGTGACCTTGACCTTTGACCTTTAACCAGCAAAATCTAATCAGTTCATCCTTGAGTCCAAGTCGATGTCTGAGACAAGTTTGATTAAATTCCGTCAAGGCATTCCTGAGATATCACGTTAACAAGCTTGAAAATGGCGTTCGAGAGGTCATAGTGACCTTGACCTTTGACTTTTGACCACCAAAATGTAATCAGTTCATCCTTGAGTCTAAGTAGATGTTTGAGGCAAATTTGATGAAATTCCGTCAAGGTATTCATGAGATATTTTATTTATTTATTTATTTATTTATTTCAGGGACAGTGCAGCATTAATGAACATTTGCATGTAAATGTGCCGGATTATAGCCTTAGCTAATTTCCATCCGTAGTCCCTCGACAGGTGAGGTACAAAAAAGTTTAAAAGAAGAAATAGAAAAATTAGTGCATACATAGGGCATACATACACATACAGCAATGTAAGTGACATATACATACACATAGGGTAAAAAGGAGAGGAGACATACATATACACGAAGGAGGCATTCAACTTTGCAATTCAAGTGGGCACACACAGACCTTCAATTCCGGTATGCAACACAAATGAAACAAAAACAGGAAACATTAGGGACATTGACCAAGGTGGACATAGGATTTTCAAGGACATACAAAAACAACACATGAAACAGAAGGGTTTAAATGTGGTCGCAGATTTGATTTGATCTGAGCCATGACTTTAACAGCCCCTTAAAGGTGTGAAAACTGCTACTCTCTCTGACTGACATTGGTAGGCTATTCCATAGTTTACTACCCCTATAGGACAAAACATTTTGTCCGATAGAGGACCGTCTCAGAGGTAGTTCACAGTCGCCTCTCGACGAGCTTCGCGTGATGTTCTGGGTAGCTCTCCGTTTGATAAAGCATTCTAAAGGAGGTGGTGCTAGCCCATGAAGAATTTTATAAATCATACAAGCAATTTTAAATTTTTTATAATTGTCAAAGCTAAATATCGCGTTAACAAGCTGGAAAATGGCGTTTGAGAGGTCACAGTGACCTTGACCTTTGACCACCAAAATGTAATCAGTTCATCCTTGAGTCCAAGTCGATGTTTGAGACAAGTTTGATTAAATTCCGTCAAGGCATTCCTGAGATATCGCGTTAACAAGCTTGAAAATGGCGTTCGAGAGGTCACATTGACCTTGACCTTTGACCACCAAAATCTAATCAGTTCATCCTTGAGTCCAAGTCGATGTTTGAGACAAGTTTGATTAAATTCCGTCAAGGCATTCCTGAGATATCGCGTTAACAAGCTTGAAAATGGCGTTCGAGAGGTCACAGTGACCTTGACCTTTGACCTTTGACCACCAAAATCTAATCAGATCATCCTTGAGTCTAAGTCGATGTTTTAGGCAAATTTGATGAAATTCCGTCCAGGCATTCCTCAGATATCGCGTTAACAAACATCGTACGGACGGACGTACGTACGGACGGACAACCCGGATCCATAATGCCTCCGGCCTGGCTATCGCCGGCGGAGGCATAAAAATAGGTGAAAACTGCAGTGAAAGTTATCGGAAGGGAAGAACATCTATCCCTGCAGTCTATCTTTGAAAAAAAGGTAGTCAGTCAGGCCCACAGAATTCTGAAGTACCCTTCACACATTTTATTTTCAGAATATGATTTATTACCTTTGGGCAGACGCTACAGAGCGAGCAGATGCAAAAGCAATCGCTACAAGTTCTCCTTCCTCACAACTTCTAATATAAGACTTCTTAACAAACAACTGGCCCCATCCACATGGTTGTGGTAACCAGCCCCAATTAATCCTTCATTAGGGTCTGGACGCAAGCCTATCCACTAGGGATGTTCATTTCGAAAAATTTCCATAATCGAAATTCGGGAAAATTAACGATCAATTATCGATTATCGATAATATTAATAATTTTTTTTTTTTTTTTTTTTTTTACAAAATGCGTATGTGTGAAGCGCTATGAAGCGCTTTTCAATCCGCCTGGTAAAGGCTGCTTTGGTGCTCTGTGAGGGAAGTGCATAGTATGCTGGCTCAATCACATTGATCATGTGTTGAAAACCGCGCTATGAAGCGCTTTTCAATCCGCCTGGTAATGGTGCTCCGTGGACCGTGAGGGAGGCGCATAGTATGCTGGCTCAATCACATTGATCTGGTGTTGAAAACCCTCAATGATATGTATGGGCAGCATATCCATCTCGAGCCGGGTGATCTTTTCTGCATGCCGGCCGAGGACGAGGCGCTTTCCTCGTTAACCAGGCTCGGATGTAGGCTACGCTGTTCAAGTGGTGAATCATTGGCGTCTAGCCGTGTTGTACTTATAAACGGCATCACAGTTCTTCTTGCAATGAACAATGTCGTCTTTTAACTCGAAATGGTCCCAAACAAAACTTCACTTCGCTCATTTCATTTCCTCGTTTGGATGAGTGCTGACAATGTGCTGTTGCAGTTCTCACGCAGCAAGCCCAGTGAGACCACGCCCATAGCCCCACCCAGAGGTCTTCTGTTCAGTTGTCTCATAGTCCCATTGCGCCCTCACCTGGTTGCGACCACGTAGTGAACTGAAATCCACTCTTACTGTAGTTTCAGCACATTAGGCCTATTTGATTTGATTAAAAATATATATAAAAAAATCGATAAAAATTCCACATGATCGAATCAATTCCTTAACGATCAATTATCAATTTTCGATTATTGATGAACATCCCTACTATCCACCACTGATTTGGTGACATATTTTTCAGCCCCAAATGATTGGTTGCTGTCAAATCAATCATCAAACTCTTTGACCAATCACAGTAGCAAAGCAGTGACGATTCTGCGCCAAATAACTTAATGATAAGAACTGAAGGCTCAGGTTGTTCCACTCAGTGATTCCACTGCAACATCAAGGTGCGAGTGCTGTTATCAAAAAGCACAAGTTTCCTCTCTTGCCTTCAATACTCTTTGTCTGCTACATCCGGCTACCTACACCAGCAACCGTTAACATTAACTTTAGCTGCAAGCCACAAGCAGCTCAACAACCGGCCAACGGATTTCAAAGCTGATGGGCTTACTGGAAAGAGCATGACTCGAACTGGTTAACAAGCGAAACGTTTGGTCACTCACACTGGTGCTTTGAGCACGGTTAAGTGCTTACAGCAGCTAAAAGGTGCGAGACCATTATTATATATTTTTTTTAGGGATGCACGATAATTATCGGACCGATAAATTATCGGCCGATATGGCCATTTTGCGTTATTATTTATTATTCTGATAATGGCCTTTTTCCGATAAATTATCAGCTGATAATCATGCTTTATTTTTTGCCTTGGAAGCGGAGCTATTGTTGTCGCACGCTCGTGACATCACAGCTGCGACGGCAGCTCTGCCTTGCCAAACATGGCTGCTGGCAGTATGTTGCTGTTTTTCACAGTTTCAGATCAACACTATTGTAATTTGGAATCCATGTCCCACACAGGTTCCGAGAGGAAGGGAAACCTCTAAGCTGGCATTACGTTAAACCAAAGCTGGCGATGATGCAGCGGATATGTTTCTTGTTTTTGTTAGCGAGTGTTACCGTTAGCATTAGCTCGTAGTGCGGCCTACACGTCAGGCTCATCCGCTTGGAACTGGCAACTGGCAACTGGAACCAATGCAAAATTTGAACAGATCAGTAACATGACAATAAGAGTCTAAATTACCATGCCTTTTGTCATTGTGTTTTATCTGCAGACTAAGCAAGCAGTCATTGCCTTTCCGTTCTATAAAAGCCTGTATTTTTGTATTGACTATAATTGAGTGATACACTTGATTAAAACATATTATATCAGAAGTTTTCTTTGTTTTTGTTTTTTTAACCCCAGGTGTGCATAAAATACAGGTTAAAAAAAAATTATATATATATTTTTATTATAATAATTTTCATACAGGCCTTCTTGAGGCATCCTCTCTGCCTCTGGATGCCTTTGCCCTGGGAGGGTCTGGTGAGACGAAGGAGGAGCGCGGCCAGGAGTAACCAACAGGGCCTTAGACCCTCCATCCACCGAAGGGTCTTGCAATGCTGCGGTGTAGCACTAGCTCTATTGCAGCGGATTGGGCGTGATCAGCCCTTCCGCGGGCAACGTTGCAGATGGAGTAGGAGGGCTGATCCGTGAGCGGCTGCTTCTGGGATGCGGGTCGGGGTCTTAATCGGCCTCGGCTGGGTCTACTGGGCGAGGGTGTATGATGTTCGACAGACCCGAAACACCTTATGACCCCAGTTAACATCACTGATGACGCGTCCCAGCGCATGCTGTAGTATGTATTTTTAACATCGGTTATCGTATCGGTTATCGGCCAGGAGAAGCAGATATTTATCGGTTATCGCATCGGTTGAAAAAATCCATATCGTGCATCCCTATTTTTTGTTTTTTGTTTTTGGTGACCATTATTGTCGTTCTGATGTATAGGAATGGCACATACATTATATTCCGACAGGCCAGCCGCCAGGAGTAAGTGTCACCATAATGGAAAGTAGCTGAGATAAGAGGAAAGGAGAGGAAGGATACAGCCTTCAAGGAATGTAATAAAATGTGTAGGATCTTGAGCATGATTGGGTATTCACAACCAGACAAGTCAAATCAGAGGTAATGGGGAGACATCAATGCAGAGAGCAAAGACAAATGAGAGGGATGAGAGAGATGCGAGGGGAAGGAGTGAACACCTCTGACTCAGTGTTCATTTGATTGCAGCAAACAAACCCCTGCATGTATCCACAGTACACTCAGTGCGTGAGCAGACCAACACATATGGACTTTTATAAAACTAAATGTATTGTCTCAACAACCACATTTACCTCCAAATGGAGTTTGAGCAAGACAAGCGTTTCTAGACACCCTTGCACACATGCAGGCACTTGAAATGTGGATTAGCTCTTGTACACTACCAACATGATGGACATACTGTCCAGGCTATTTTCCTCTCCTCTCCATCAGAGGGTGAAATGACATGATACCTCTGATCCTGTTAGAGCTTCAAAACATTACATTAGGCCTCAGCAGTGCTGCCAATTTCTCTCAATTTCATCGCTCACTCCTTTCATTTGGCTAAGTTCCTAACCTCAACCCACACATCAGGAAGAGGGTTGTTATAGAATGTTCTTTTCTACAAAAGCAACCATATGCTGCCTGAAAAAAGATAGAAAAGGAACAGCATTAGATCTGTATGAGTACATGACCTTCAAGTGGAACAATTCCAAGTCAACAACTATTATACCCAGGATTTAAAAAATAAAAAAATAAATAGAAATACCGCCTCGTGGTTGTATGCCAACAAGTCAGCAGTCTACATCCATGTCTGCCCAGGCTCATACAAGCACAAATACTGTAGCTTGACACCGCAGTGTGGGGGCAATGTTTGGGGGCACCTCAACAACATGGCTAATGTTGTTTTCAACATAGAAAATGGTCAGAAGTTGGGCGCCGCAGCAGGCACCCTGCACCCTGCAACCTGCACCATCGCACCAGTTATTTCAATATTTCTACCTACACTTTGAGCCAAATTTGAAGAAATTGCCCGAAGGCCTCCCTGAGATATTGCGTTAACGAGTATGGAACAGATGGTCATGAGGTCACAGTGATCTTGAACTTTGACCACCAAAATCTAATCAGTTCATCCTTGAGTCCAAGTGGATGTTGTAGAAGTGCAGACTTCCGCCAAGGTTTCTGCTATTATTACTTGTTCAAGAGTCAGACCCAAATTCAAAATTTAATGGGTTCCCAAAGTTTAATCAAGTTTGAGCCAGTAGTTTTTCCATAATCTTGCTGACAAACAAACAAACAGACAAACAAGCGGCACTGAAAACATAACCTCCTTGGCGTGTCCAATAAACATTGGACACTGTCACCAGGGGTACAAATCTGAAGAGAGAAGAAATCTCAGAAAAATGGTGACAAGCAGCACAATCCAACAGAGAAATATCTTATCTAAAAGATGTATACTAGTAGTGACTCACAGCAGAAGGAATCTGTATATCTACAGATTTATGGAGGCTGGAGAGGAATAAAATTATAATATCCCTGCAATGACAGCCAGCGCACATGGCATCAAGCAGCCATATTACACAGCCCCACAGGACACTAACTCATATAAAATGTACCTCAGTTCCTTCCTCCATCAATCCAACACACTGAATCAATGTGGGATTTTAATGACAAATTGAGCATGCTCTTTGTGTGAGGGAAAAACAGAGGATATGCTACCCTATGGATAAACATTGCATGAATGTGGCTAATTAATTCACATTGGATGGCGTGATTTCCTGCTATTTTTATTTAGTCTTTGTCTTATTTAATAGGCACAGATCCAGTGTACATTAGGCATGGGTCGATTTCCTGTTTTACCGGTTCGGTTCGGTATACGAGCCCAAACCGGTTTGATCACGTGCGAACCGAAAAAACCTTGCCAGTCCATTCTGATTGCACTATTGTTCGTATTAGCCTCTTCTCAAGTTGCACTAGTAGGCAAAAGTCTTATTTTGTTTATTATGTTGATGTTTGAAGAAAAGTTAAGCTGAATAGTTATGAGAAATAAAAACAGTGTGTTGTTACAGTTAAAAGTTTCTGCTTATTTGTATTCAGTGTTCGTGGTGGTTGGCAGCATACCAGCTTAGAGGTGCATTATCGCCACCAACTGCAGCCGCTTTGATACGTTTTTTTGGGGAATATCGAACCGGTTTCAAAATGTTCAAACCGACCCATGCCTAGGCCCTATATTGTGTGAATTTGTGAGTTTTGAAGTTTGAAGAATCCATTCTGATTGCACTGCTTGTGTTTTTATTAGCCTTTTCTCAAGTTGCACTATAGGCAGAAGTCTTATTTCATTTATTATTTTGATGTTTAGAAGAAAAGTTGAGCTGAATAGTTATGAGAAATAAATACAGGGTGTGTTTGTCCTGCTTATTTTTATTCAGTATCATTGCTGGTTGACAATACCAGCTTAGAGGTGTATTATCGTTATCAGGTGGACTGAAGTTGCACTACAGACAGTTATGGGCCACACTCGGGAGCCCTGCTTAAAAAAAAAAAAAAAAAATTAATTAAAAAATGTTTTTTTTTATTATTACAAAAAAAATCGGTATACCGGTTCGATCCGGTTTAGACGGCAATATCGAACCGGTTTTAAAATTTTCAAACCGACCCAGCCCTAGTGTACATAGAGAATTGTAGAACAATTTCCCCATGTAATTCATCACAACATTTATAGCTACTACTGCTAATTCCCAATGGTAGAGGGCCGCACATCAGTGACGTATCACGACTCAGCAGGATAATCCCAGCTATATTGTTAAGTATCCTAAGTACCCCAGCTTCGCCTTCATCATCTAGTTTGAGCATATTTACCACAGAGACACACACGGATCTGAAATCCATCATGAGTGGGACGCAATGTGCTTTTCAAATTGCTGATTTTAAATCTCGTATGTAATGTGTTCCCAGCTGTGATTGCACTACTGAGAGAGAGAGAGGGAGAGAGAGAGAATGATTGTGATGGAGAGAGAGCATTGCTTGAAATTGTGTCTGGCTGATCTGCTCAGAGAGAATATTATCACCCCTCTTATCACCCCTCCCCCCTCCTTCTGCTCGTGTCTAAAAACTTTCTGATAAAGAAGATGATGAGTTGCCTATGGTTATGGAGACTGTTTCAATAGAGTAGGACACAAACCATTCCAGAGCAGGGCGAGCGATACCACCGGCGTTCAATTAAAATTGCGTGATCCACAGTATCAAAAGCCACACTGAGGTTTATAAGGATTAAAATTTAATGTAAAGAAGGTCAGTTACTTTAAGAAAGGCTATCTCTGTGCTGTAGAGCTCTAAAACCAGACTGAAACGCCTTGTTGCAGTTTTAAAAGAAAATCAGGTGGTTAAAAACATTCTCTAACGCCTTTGATAGAAACTGCAGTTTAGAGATGGGTCTGTAGATGGATGCACATAGGGGTGGGCGATATGGCAAAAATATCATATCACGATTTTTTTCAGGCAGGATCACGATCCACGATCTTATCACGATTCTTTTTCATATTGGTTTTTAAGACTATTTTTGCAAGTTACTGAACAGTACAAGTACAACCAAACTAACTGGTTGTGGCTACCTCAGCAGGCAGCGCTCCACAAGCTTGTTGTGACCAAAGTCCCGCATTTAAAGCACTTCATACTCCCAGAGCTGGCGTAAACCATAGAGAACCTCATGCATTACTCAAAATGAAACGTCCAGGGTTTGTGTCTCCAAAAGCGGCTCGCTTCACCTCACTGGCCCCTCTCTCTCTCTGCTCTCTCTCCCCGGGAAGTGGTGCTCCAGCAACCCGCCACCGCGCACAGCCGGCTTGGCGAGGTGAACGCGAGCATTGTGTCCAGTATAACCATTTCCCGACCTGCCTTCTCCATTCCACATCAGCGCTGCTGCCTCAGCCTGTCAGTCATGTTGTAACGTGGATACAGGAGAGACAATTTGTTTCATATTGCAAATAGAACGACGGACATCAGTGTTTCCCATACATAAAGGAATTTGTGGCGGGCCGCCACAATAATATCTTGACTGCCACAATAAGATGTTGACCAAAAAAAAAAAAATGTTTTTTTTTTTTTACAGTGCACCTGAACGCAACATGCAAGATATCCACTGAATAAGTGTCCAATAAATGTTCATGTCATTCTGGCCAATACTTCTGTTGTAGCATTTCAGTCTGGAATATGGAATATCTTTCAATAATCTATGATTTAGCTGCTAAATTGTCAAATACCGCCATCTGCTCGCTACCCAGGCACTTATGTATGTACTTAAAGTCCCTGGAAACCAGAAATATTTTATTATTATTTAGCATTTTGAGTTCATCACATCACAGGAGCCTATGTTAATAAGCCACCAGCCAAATTTGAACGATGATGAACGTCGCAAAGTATATAAATTTAGGTTTGACAGTCTGGCAAAAGTAATGAGAATCGATTATTTTTTAGAGTGTATTTTCTCCCGCGGACTGTGTGGGCGTGTCCCGTCTACAGTAGGGCTGTGCGATTTTGCCTAAAACTAAAATTGACGATTTTTTCTCTCAAAACTCGATTTTCGATTTCGATTTCGATTTATTATACTATTATACTTCTCTAAACATTTGTTGCCCTGCAGAGCTCTTTTCCCCCCTTTTTTCCATAATTGACAATTTACGCTTTTACTCTGAAGGTAGAACAACTCAACTTCCTGTTTTAGCTTGCCGCTGCTATGCTTAACTTCCTGGCTGTTGCTTGCTAACTTGACACTGGTGGATTTGCGTGTTCCTCCGTGAGATAATTATATTAGTGTCTAAGCGACCACCCGTGCTCGGAGTTATATCTGTACTAGAATAACACAAAGTCACAACAGGAATGCGTGGAACTGCGATAGCAGTTAGGGGGAAATTCAGACACACAGGGACAGGTGAGTCAGCTGAGGCAGCCATGAATACAGCCAATCTATCAGTACTCGGTGGCCTCACGTGTTGTTTTGTTATTATGTGAACTGGCAACGTTTCATCGTCCGGTGATAATGTCTGTGTTCGTGTGCGCGCGTGAGTGTGTTGTGGCAATCGTTATCTTGTAGGCTACAGCCTGCAGTGCAACAAGCTGCTTTTTGGTCGGAGGTGTTGAAATAAGTCCATTGTGCTGCTGTTTTTAGTAGCCAGTATCACAGCCTCTAGAGAGACTTTACACAAGTAGCAGCATGCGTACATGAGAGAGAGCCGCCCCGCGTAACGTACTTACCCTAGTTAAAGTGAAAATTAAATTTAAATAAAAAAAAAAAAAAAAAAACGATTTTACGATTTTCATTTTTTTAACATCGTTCTAACTACCGTAATTAATTCGATTACGATTCAAAATCGATTAATCGCACAGCCCTAGTCTACAGCAGGGAAATTTCTGTCTCTCGGAGAGTGCGAGAGGGGGGGAGGGAAACGGAGAAAGAGAGAAAGAGAAATCGACACACACACACACACACACACACACCGTGTGTGTGTGTGTGTGTGTGTGTGTGTGTGTGTTAGGGCTGTTGAAACGAATTTTGATATTCGAATATTATTCGAATTTAATAATTATGAACGAAATTCGATTATTAATTTTTATAAAAAAACGAATATTTTTTATTTTTATTTTTTATTTTTTTATTTTTTTTTATTTTTTTTTAGAACACTAGAACAGTGACAAGTTCTGACAACATACTTGAAGAAAAGAGTGTTAACTGAAGTTGACTGTTGAAGCTGCTATACTGATGTAAACCTACCTGTAGCTCTTAAAATGTATGTTCATTCATTGTTAACTGAAGTTGACTGTTGAAGCTGCTATACTGAATGTAAACATGTAGCTCTTAAGTGCAATACGTGACTGATTTTTTTTTGTTCATGGCTCATTGTTGTTTTGGCAAAGTTTACTTATTTGTTTATTGATAAGGAGCTCAAACAAAGGCTGTGTCTTTTTTTATTATCAATTATTTTATTTTAGCATTTCAGACAGCACCAATACATCATTGATGAATATTAACTAAGCTCTGGTTATCTGACCTATTTTCTAATGCAATGAATGTATGTACATTGTACAAGGAACATGTTTTCTTAAATAAACATCATTGCTGGACTATTTGTGATAAGCCTAATATTATTTTGAATATTCATCCACCATTCACTTTTCCATCTACATTTGGTAAAATGCTTAGAAAAAGTTTTACTTGGTCAAACCCAAAGATTCAGCTATATTTAGAATCAGAACATAACATAAGAGAAGACAACAATTCACTCAGACCAATTTTTTTTTTTTTTTTTTTTTTTTAATTCAATTAAAAATTAATTAAAAATATTCGAATATAATTCGAATATTAAAATGTATAAAGCACTGAAATTCGAATTTGATTATAGAGGGAGATTGACAGCCCTAGTGTGTGTGTGTGTGTTCTTTGCTCGGAGAGGGAGAGACTCTTGCTGCGACTGCACAGCGTGTGTGTGTGTGTATGTGTGAGTAACCTCGCGTCACCAGGCTGTGTCTCTCTCTGTGCTCTCTCTCACACGAGAGGAGAGAGAGAGAGGAGAGGAGAGGAGAGAGAGAGAGAGAGGAGAGGAGAGGAGAGAGAAGAGAGAGAGGAGAAGAGAGAGAGAGAGAGAGAGAGAGAGAGAGAGAAGCATAGCGCTCGGCACAGAGTGGGAGGCAGACGGACACTGAGGGAGCGCTGTCACTGGGGGCAAAGAACGGACAAAAGGAGGGTGGGTGCGGATTGCGCACGTGTACAAAGGTTATATAGAGCTTATGACGTCATAAGCTCCTGCATTTTAGCACCTCGCGCACTGCTCTCTTCAATGAGGAAGTATCTTGTAGAATCTTGTAGAAAAGTGTCGATTTTAAGGCTTTGGGTTGAAAGTAATGTATAATAATTTCGGAGGCACAAAATTACTAACATAAGACCCTAAATAACATAGTTAGAACGTTTTTGTGGATTTTGGTTTCCAGGGACTTTAACCTAACTAACTTAACCTAACTAACTATCCGGTGTGCACAACACTGTCAGCCTAAACTCCGGCTGACACCCCAAAAACCTACAATCCGCTACACAAAAATGTATATTGTTTGTTTATTAACTGGCCCCTCGCCTTCTATCATTTCACGAAAATGGCAAAGCAAGTTGAGTATCCCTGACCTATAGGGAGAAATTTAGTTTGTCATTGTAAACCCACAGCACAGTAATGATGACATGTTCTTCATAGATCTAGCCTTTTAATTTAGCTCTTAAGCTTTCTCAAAGTACACCAAATTCATTCATTTTACTTTAAAATGTTTAAAAAAATCTCGCGGGGGGCATGCCCCCGCACCCCCCTAGAGGGTGTGCGGTCCCCCACCACAAACACTCAAAATCCTGTGGGAAACACTGGACATAATAATAAAAATGCATCGGACTCACAAGTGTGCAAGGTTTTCTGTGCGTGACGATCTTTTTTCGGATGGCAGATAAAAAAAAACGCATACGAAATTTCGGACTGTGTGTAAACTCCGCCTGATATTCAGACTGAAGATCGTTACTGTAACTCATAAACTCATTTCCCCTCTACTCAAAGAGGACTGGTCTGGAACCAGGCTATAAACTCCTTGTCCATGGATCATTTTGATGTTCTGTTGCACCTGTTTTCTTTTGGAAAAGTAAATGCATGATAGCTGTGGGATATAGGCTATTGGATTTTATTTAATTTTTGTATTCATTGTATTTGCACAAAAAAGCTCTGTCCAGTAACCTGGAACACTTTTATTTTGAGATATGTTTGAGTGAGATGGTCCTACTTCATGCAAATGATAAGAATTGTTATATGAATCTTAATTTTCAAACAAAGTTACAAAAACGTTTGTGTACGCTGTCAATTGTTGTTCTTAGAAAGAAAATCGGAATCGGCAAAAATCGGTATCGGCAAGTCAGACTATTCAAAAATCGGAAATCGGAATCGGCCAAGAAAATGGCAATCGGTGCATCTCAAATTATATCACTAAATGACCATGTTAGTTTTTCAATTATTGTAATCTGTTAGTAGTTACATTACATAGAATATTTTTACTCACTGACTTTTTCATGTATACACGAGACTTTACAAAATGTTTGGTCATGGAAATTTGGTTTAAAGTCATGGAAAAGTCATGGAAATCCATTGGTCAAAATGTGTAGGAACCCTGAAGGGTTAAATTGAGCATTTATGAGAGATTTCAAAAATATCGAGATATATATCGTGTCTCGCGATATAGCCGAAAAACATCGCAATATTCTTTAGAGGCCATATCGCCCAGCCCTAGTTCACAAGCATGCAAACACTATCTATCTATCTATCTCTTGGTTCACTGTTATTTATACAGTAGGTTTGGGCGAAGGGACGAATATATTGGCTATCTGCGTGATATTGAGTTGCGTGATTGTCATTTGTCAATTTGCTAATTTAATGGAGAGAGAGACCGACAGACAGAGCGAGCGTGGGGACAGAGCAGAGACATGCGGCTCCACACACACACACACACACACACACACACACACACACACACACACACACACACACAGCGTTGAGCTTTAAGCAGTGAGAGAGGGGGAAGAAGAAAGAAAATAAGGTGGAGCAGAAACGCACTGTCCTGAGAATACGACGCGGCAGGATGAGGGCAGATTAGGAGCAAATATGCGTCCTTGCATTTAAAATAACTGCCAAGTCTGACTGAAGCAAATGAAACTCAAACTATTCCGTTTAGTTCCGCTCTATCTACCTGTTTGTCTCTCTGCCAGTGCCCGCATATCTGTTTAGTGTGCGTGTGTGTGTGGCATGTCATTTTTAACGCTGTTCATTGTAACGAGCAGAGCGTGTGTTTAGGGGCTATCGTCCGGCTCCGTCCCCAAATTAATTAACGCTATTTTTAACGTCCCTGGGATGACGGGAGGTCCTTGTCAAGGCAAGCCCTGGTTAAGTGTGTGTGTGTGTGTGTGTGTGTGTGTGTGTGTGTGTGTGTGTGTGTGTGTGTGTGTGTCAAACCAACTACCCATCCGCTCCGTGTTGTCATGCTGCTGCACTTTGCAAAGTGAAAAGGGGGAGGAAAACTTGGGAAGCGTCTTTCACACATAGAAATGCAACTGATAGAATGTGCACTGCATGTAGCGCGATTCTAACGATCTGTCTGGAAAGGCAGATCGTGGAGCCATTCTGATCGTGAATGATCTAAGATCGTCATATCGCCCACCCCTAGATGCACACACAAACATTCCCTCCCCACCTCCTCCCTTTCCCTGCTCTCTCCTCCCCCACATGCCCCCGCTCTCCCTCCCTCCTCCTGCTCTCTCCTCTTTCCCCCTTCCCCTGCTCCTTCCCCACCTCCTCCCCTTCCCTGCTCTCTCCTCCCCCACATTTCCCATTCCCTCCCCACCTCCTCACTTTCCTGCTCTCTCCTCTCTCACATTCCCCCTGCTCTCCCTCCCCTGCTCCCTGCCCACCTCCTCCCTTTCCTGATCTCTCCTCCCCCACTATTCTAAAGCATGGCACCCATTCTACCCTAAAGCATGGCACCCATTGTATTCTATATTTCTATATTTTCTATATTTCTCTATAATATGATTATTCATTGTGTTATTATTACTACTGTAATTGCTACTGTTGTGTGTCAGCTAGATTTAGCTAGACATATTTTCTGTGAAGCCCTCTGAGACATGCTTGTGAATTAGGGCTATACAAATAAACTTGACTTGAAACATTCACATTGACAGAGAGAGCTTAAAAAAGATCCAAATTTCACAAACCTCTACTAAATAAATAAGAAAACTATTAGTATGACACAAAGGAACATCTTGGTTTATTAGTATGACACAAAGGAACATCTTGGTTTAAGTTAATTTATCACCTTCCACATCCTGTATCTTTACTCTGAATTTGTTGGGGAAAGCCATTCAAGTACAGATTTCCCAGATGTTCCAGGACTATAGGGATGCAAGTGACTACGTCCGCTACCCGCGGTAGTCGGCACCAAAATACGCCACTACTCAACTGACATTCAGCACAGGCATGTGGATGTAAGGACAGCAGGGCCTGATGCTAGCTAGTACTGCTAACGCGTTAGCACAGCCATCCAAGATAACGCAGCTCATATGGCAATGAATGACTGCACAAGATGCTTCTACTCAACTTTGTTGAAGGCAAAGACTTCAACAAAGCCGAATGCGGCTCGGCCTTTGAGCCTCGGGTTGAGTAACCCTGCTTTGGAGTAACAACAGACACTAGACTGGAGGTTTTATATGGGGTAAAGCATGAGGAGTGCTTTGACTGTGGGGATGTTGTTCACAAGCTTCCTCTTCTCATAGCAGTTCGTTGTTGTAATGATATACAAAAGAGAAAAACTAACCCTGCAGGCAGCCTTGCTAACGTATAGAGCCCCAGAACAGAAGGCAGCGCTGTGCTGCCCAGTACATTACTTAAGCCACACCAAGCTTCACTTGTTAAGGATATTAATGTTAAGTCACAACGTTAATCAAAATGCTATGGTGGGAGACATTAGCTAATCACCATAGAGCAAATCAGTTCATCGGATGTTGCTCAGCTGCGCAGCTTGCAGGCTGGCTGGCTGTGAGGAGCTGAGATGACCGGCTGCCCCCCCCCGGTTCTTCAATCTTCGACAACGAAAATCAGATTCCATACAGGCGTCATTTTGATAACTGACTTCATAGTAAGAATCTACATGGTGACTTTTGACGAGTCAAAAATGCTTAGTTAGAACTTAAAGTGCCATATGAGCTAGAGCAGGGGTTCCCAACCTTTTTTGTGCCGCGGACCGGTAGATACATGTAGATGGGAAAAAAAGTCACGGACCGGTTGTCAATTTTAACACATTGAGTGCCAAGGACGTCTGTGCACGTCCTAAAAAAAAGTAACGAGGAGTGCCAAGGACGTCTGTGGACGTCCTAAAATCATAATTCATATTATTCCATAATTCTGCTGTTTAAGGTCGTACCTAGCCAGTGAGCATGAATCCCTTCAAGGGATCACACGGCGCCACCTTAAACATCGTCACGGAAGCTGCGCCACCCACCTCAGATCCTTTACTTTGTGCATGAGACAGCAGGGAAAGACGTGATCAAAGAGGAAACCGATGCATGCTTCAGCCAGAGCCGTACTGTTAGGATGACGTCATCATTCCTACTTTGACGTCGTCATTCCGACTATGATGTCATCGATCACTGATGATGTCATGGTTCATAAGTGTCTTTCATGCCTTTCGCTAGTGATGTCATAGCACAGGTGATGTCATGTCTCTGATGATGTCACAAACGGTATGATGTCATAGCACAGGTGGTGTCATGCTCGGATCTATAAAGGCCTGTTCCGGCAGGCTCTGGCCAGGGATTCTCTGTCAGGAACAGATTGCTCTGTCTGCAGCGGAGAGTGGGCTCGGCTGCATCCGCGCTCACAACTGAGCTCTTATGCTTCTATCTATCTCCACACGATTTCCTGCCAGAAAGCCAGCATCTGAAGCCGAACGGCCAAGCCTTTTCGTTCAGTCGCGTTTGCCAGCGCGCATCATTTCCTTGATGCGCGCTGGGATCTGTCCGGGGCAAAAACGGAGTCGAGAAAACAAACTCTGTGCGTGTGGGAGGAGCCCGCAGCTCAGAGGTGGAGAGGGGGGGGGGGGGGGGCACGCAGGCTGCACAGAAACCACACCACGCCACCACATCAGAAAACACCAGCCAGAGTCAGTGAATGTGCTCGAAATTAGAGTGCAAAAGGTATTCATAAAAGTGACTATATCTTGGAAAGTAAAAAAAAACGACAGAAAACCCTTGAAAGTGCACTTTTTTCAGAGGCTGCCATTTCATAATGGAACTGTCTAGAAACAAAATTTCTTCTTTGGAAGAAGCAGGAGTGTTCAATGTTTCATTAAAGTCCAGCCCCGTCAATATAGCCATAATAGAAAAAATTCTATAGCTGTTTTCAACTGAATGGAAGTGAATCTGGCACAGGCTGCAGACAATTTTACTGAAGCGCTGTGGCACTCAATGTGTTAATAATATATATATATATTATTTTTTTTAATAAACATAGGCGATAATATTATAGGCTGTGTGGTAGTTGAAACATAGTTTCAAGTTGACGTTTATTTATGTTTGTAGTTTGTAAAAAAAACAATTGTACAAAATATTTTTTTTGGGGGGGGGGGGGGGGGGCGGTACCAAATGCGTTGCGGCCCGGTACCGGTCCGCGGCCCGGTGGTTGGGGACCACTGAGCTAGAGCATTGACTGTACAACTATACCACTACGGAAAGCTAGAAGCAGAACAACCTCATGGCTGGTCAGAGTTTGATTCCAAATTTATTATGAACACAAATCATATTTATACTGCCTCCTGCATGCACAGGAAACTACTGGGCAGGAACACCACTTACAACTATCTAATTACGCTTCCTCCAGGGATTCATTGTTTTGAGCAAGTCTCTAGATAAGATTATTTGGCATGGAAACACCAAACTTCTTTGCACGTATAGTTGTATTCCCACACAGCAGCATCTTCCATACTGATAAAAGTCCAAATCTATAGGTTTGTGCAGATTATATTTAAATGTGTAAATTCTACCATACTACGTAAAAAGTTCAGAGGGGGACGGGAACCTGCACTCTGGTCCCACCCACCGGTCATTACTGTGCAGACTCTGGTCCCAAAATGGCGCCGAATCTGGGGAATTTTGGCCTCACTATAGCATACCGGCAGGCGGTGGCGACATGGCATCTATATTAATATAGGTCATTGTTCTGAATATAGCTGAACTGCTTGGTTCAGGGGGTGAAATTCATTTTTCAAAATGGGGGAAATTCCCCCCTTATAAGATTCTTATCCCACGCTCACACACCATACGCCGAAGCAACGCTCAAGCCATATTGAAGCTACGCTGAAGCCACGCAGTTTCATTTCGGCATCCTTGTTAACAGGCGAGACCGTTCACACCAGCCGCACACGTGCCATGCTCAAACCACACTGAAGCTGCACTGAAGCGATCGTTCAGGATTCTGTTCTATTTTCCAAGCGTGAAGCTGCTAGGCATGAAGTCAATGGAAGTTGTGGGCGGGGTCAAGGCGCGCCGAACGAGGCACTGAGGAAAAGAGTGCTTCTTGTCTGACCAGTTTAGCGTGAGCGCAGCTTCAGCGTGGCTTGAGCTTTGCTTCAGCGTATGAATGGTGTGAACAAAGGGGGGAGAAGATAGTAGTGGTTACACTTTGTGGGGAGAAGATACAAGTGCGGTGGTCCTCACCAACATGGGGTCCGGTGACCACCACTTCGACGGGGTCCCAGCAAATTGATTGGATAGACCCTTTTCAATGGGGCCATTTTGTGTCGAAAAGGCAGAATAAACACAGGTGCAAGCAAAACACTAATGAGGGTTTCCAAATTCCAATCATGGAAGTTTGAAACCCTCATTAGTGTTTCGCTTGCACCTGTGTTTATTCTGCCTTTTCGACACAAAATGGCCCCCGTGAGAAGGGTCTATTGTTAAACTTGACCATTATTTAATTTACAAGAAGCTAACAATTAGAGAATGTAGAAGAATGGCTATTTTGATAATAGTTTCACTGTTACCTCTCTACCTACAATACTTTTTTTGCATGGGAATTCTGGACAAAATCATATCTAACAATACAAATATTTTCAGATTTGGGTCCGAGAGACACAATATCATCAAATGGGGGTCTACTCTGTGCATACTAAATTAGAGGTACTTAATATTGAAGAGGTTGAGATTCCCTGTAGTAGTGAACTTAATGTTATTACAATCTCAATCTGATTACTTGCTGTGGCTATTAAAGTGAATCTTGAATCTTGACTACTAACAGGTCTTACATTGTCCTATTCAAACAGCATTTCTCATACAGCAGAATTGAAAAGAAAGCGAAGAATTTCACGCGGGAATGACACGCTCTCAAGTCCATTATCTCATGCAGTGAAAAACTAATTCATAATTGATAACGTCACGGAGCGAAAAGAGGACACCGACAGCGCACGGGAATACAAGACCGAGCAGCACAGCGCAACAGCAGCGCCATGCTGAGCAGCAGCAGAAAGCAGGAAACAGGCTACAAAATCTATTATATTGTAGGCCAATTTATTCCCATGCATGCAGCTCAGACAGCGTCTCTCCCTCTCCTCGCCATGGGCTAATCCCACACAGGCAGGCAGGCAGGAGTGAGTGAGTTACTATGGCTCTGCCCCCCGGAAGCTGAAGTCGACGCCATCTTGAAGTGTTGTTTAGAAAGGATCGACCCCGGTCGAGCAGTTTATGAAAAATAATAAAAAATCATAATCAGCCTCGCTGATTTTCAAAACCCTAGCGCGATTGACTGCAAGACTGTCCGGTGACAGTGGATGAGTTTGAAATTTCGGTGCGACACTTGTAAAGTCCTTCTTGGACGACCTTTTTGTGGCTTGAGGGTATAACTGTGAACCCAGACTGCTTGTCTGGAAAAGGACGTTGTATTCAGGTCGTATGATCTGAATTACCAGCGCTCCTGCTAAGGGCTACCCTAGTGTGTGAGTGAGACGGGGTGTGTGTGTGTGTGTGTGTGTGTGTGTGTGTGTGTGTGTGTGTGTGTGTGTGTGTGTGTGTGTGTGTGTGTGTGTCTGCGTGTGTGCGCGTGCACCTGCACACATATTCTTAGCAAAAAGCACTGACAAAAAAAAGAGTTTGCAGCAATTAGTTTGTAGCAATTAGTGCAGCGCTCTGTAGAAGTGATTGCCTCGGGGCGTCCTGGTGGCTCGGCCGGTAAGTGCAACATCCTGGTGCCTGGTGGTCCAGGCAGGACCTTTGTAGCATCATGTCATTGTTTCTTGTGTTTCTCTACTGTGTCCCATCCAATAAAGGATAGCAAAAAAAAGATAGAGAAGTGATTGCCTCTAAACAAATTTCATGATGTGTTAATCTAGTTCTCATCTATCATGTCTACTAGGCCTGGGTCAAAGACCCACTTTAACAATTCCAAAACCCAACTAAAGGGCAGCTATGTCCTGTAACGATGACCTTTAATAAAAATTCTAGGGGTGGGGGAAAAAATCGATTCACCTAAGTATCGCGATTTTTAATGTCACGATTTTTTGGATCGATCTTTTATTCCAGAATCGATAATCGCAAATTTATTAAAAAAAAAAAAAAAAAAAAAAAAAAAAAAAAAAATTGGGTGCTTGCAGTCAGGCCACTCACTGAACAGCAGGCCAGGCGCCGCCTACTGGTTTACTAGTGGTTTTATTACTTTATTAGTTAGTCTGAAGTAATAATTACACTTCAGGGTTAAAGTGGGTGCATCTCATTGTAAAATTGGACTTCAAACGGCCCAAATCTGGCTTCAAACGGCCCAAATTTCACGCGCGTTTGCCCATATCGGCCTGGCCTGCTTGGTATCTAATGCCCGGCCTGAATTATGATCCCAGTCCGCCCCTGTTTTTAACTATATCGCCCAGCCCTACTCATGATATATAATATACAGTCTCTAGTGTATGATTCAACTTTTCCCATGTTCTAATCTAGTGTAAAAAAGCAAACAAACTGAAAAAAGAAAAGAAAAAAATAAACAAAAATCGCAATAAATCGTAATATCGAATCGCAATAATCGTAGAATCGCAATACTTAAGAATCGCAATATAAATCGAATCGGCACCCAAGAATCGTGATAGTATCGAATCGGGAGATAAGTGAATCGCCACAGCCCTAAAAAATTCCTTTGCAAGCAAGATATTATACCACCTACACACAAAAAACTCTGAACTTGCATTGAACATTTGCCAACTTTTTTATAAGCCATTAAGCCCAGCTACTGCTTCAATGACCAGCTGCTTCCATTGCAATAGCAAGCTCAAGTAAAGTGTGGAGAACCGCTCCATTATACCAGACTGGCCTCTCTGACTGTGTGTTCAGACCGGGGGGGGAAATCGCATTACTCACTCGAGTTTGACGACGGAAATTATTCACCAGGGCGAATTTCACGTCATTGGCGCCACCCGGGGCCTGCTTGCACATTTGCATTGACTTTGTATGTAATCCCGCCGTGTGAATTCGCCCCCAGTCTAAATTGATAATAAGCGTACTGAACTATTTTAACAAGAGACCATAGATGACAGCAATGATGACGACGATTGGCTGCAGAATGAACTATGGCTAAATGAATCATGTTTTAATAAGTGGTTAGAGGGGAATTCCTCTTCCCTGTGTTTACAGCAGAGTTCTAAAATTTATCTGATGGCCTAGTTCAGACAATAATTGTGAACATAAACTGTGTTCTCCCAATGTCCAAAACGTGAAAACTAAGGCCTCAACCTTTGATGGCCAGAAGATGTACAGTATAATCTGGAAAGGCTGACTGTGAATGTGGTGGATACTAGGCCTCCACCACTGGAATATGATTGATTTGTTTGATTTGGTTTTATTTTTGTGTCATGCACCCTACGGTGCCCAGCCCACATGGGCTTATAACACACACAAAATACACTATACAACATAAGCCAGTGCTACAGTGGTACAATTAAGTCACAAGTCAACATACTGCTCAAACAACAAAACAGATCATTACATCACTTTCTACACAAAATGTTCTGCCTTTGCTCCCAGGCCTGGCAGATAAAATTAGCTATGAAGAAGGTTCCTTTTTTTAAACACAACTCAAGTTTCTCATAATCATCCACCTCAAAAAAGACAAGATAAATAGAGGACATTTTACTATGGAGTACACCCCTTGCATCATCATATGCAGTACAGTAGAACAGAAAATGAATCTCGTTTTGAATTTCACATAATTCACATAGTAAACAGAGTATATCTTCTTCAGGGGTAGTATTAAACCGGTTGTTGCTGGCTGCGGTGAATGCAGTGAGCGCGACAGGCAGAGGAAAAAAGCCTAATAGCCTAATAGCCTACAACTGGTCCGATTTAGAGATGGAGGGGGGAAAAGGCTGATTTGGTCAATAATCACAATGTTGTGTAGCTATTATAATTATAACACTGCACCTGAAACGTGTGTAATGTATTACTCACAGTCACTGTATTCACTTCCGTCAGGAGCACGCACCGCACCGGTGTGTGCTTGCTTTTCATCCCCCGCGCTGTGCCAAATGCGCGCACACATAACACTCGTCTTTCTGCTAGCGTTGCTTCAAAGTTTTCCATTGCTGCGGAGGTTTTGCCACGGCTTATCGAACCGTTTCTTCCTCATTTTTCGCTGCTTTTCCAAAGCAGAATGGGTCACATGACGTGCTAATGCGAAAAAACTGTTTCCATTACACTTTTGCGATAAACTGCTATATCGACACGTCTGAAAAACCACCTCATGAGAGCGCAAAAACGTTTTGCGATATTTGGGAGGTTTTTCGAAATTTACGTGTTTCCATTACCCACTTTCTATTGCGATATTTAGATTTTGCGCATTTCTGATGGTAATGGAAACACGACTATAGACAGGATGAGAAGAGAAGCAGAACTATTCTACAAACGAGTTGGCTGATAACAAAATGGAACATATGAAGAATGCTGATCTGTATTTCACCACTTAGCAGTCACTACAACTTCCCCAGGACACATTAAACATCTACAGTAGGTAACCTACATTTAGGCTTAGCAGTTAATGTGGCACTCATCTTTCTCACAAAGCCCTATCTGATCAAGACTACTGTACTAAAAGGTTTAGGTAATGTTGTAATTTGCCTGTTTTAGAGTTAAAGGGACAGCTCACCCTAAAATCCAAAATACATATTTTTCCTCTCATCTGTAGTAAAATACATTTGAAAAACTCAATAGTATTGTCTCTTTCCAGAAATCGTGACCCAGTTACTCAAGATGTATTTCTTCGGCACTTTGAGCACGACAAGCCGAGTGCCATCCAGGTCCATTGTATTGGAGAGAAGGCAGAAACTATGCGGCCGATATCTCCAAAACTCAGGCAACTAACACAAAATGATATAGACGGATAAATAGCACTACAGGTGAGAGGGAATATATGTATTTTGGAAGTTAGGGTGAGCTGTTCCTTTAAGCTACGGTCTATACTCAAGTGTTCTTTCTCTGTGTGTGTCATGCAGCAATGCATTCAGCAAAATCAGCCAGCTTAGCTTGCTAACATGCATTCAGCAAGATAACACAGAACTAGATGTGACTCTTACTAGCTGGCTACATGTCTTCCTTGATGTCACTCAATGGCTGCGGTGCAAGCTTGTTAAGCCGGCCTTAGGATGACAACCTCATCATAAGATATCTTAATGCAAGCATTTTGTAACTTTGCTGTGAAAATGTGTATAGAAAATATAGCTGTCATTTCATTTTGCTATCTATGGTAAGCCACGGGATAACCTGGCCTAGTTCTTCATAACAGGCTATGTACTGTGGTCTCAATAAACCTAAGAAAAACAAGATACCGTATTTGAAGTTAACAAACTGCTGCCTACACAGCTCCAATGCTCACTAGAGGGTGAAAACGAACAATTAGCTAGTTCACACATTAATAACCAGCATTGTCAGCAGTAAATATAGACAAGCATGAACCGTTTCCTTCTGCATACTATGCAGCATAGCAATTACTGTAAATACTGCAAAGCAGACAAGAGTTAAGTGAATGCATCTTCAAAAAAACATAGCATTTTATTTTATTGTCGCCAAGAGCCTGACGTGTTATTTTCTAGGCCAAAAAATGGCGGCACACAGCAGCCGTTTCCAAAAGGTGAACATTTACCAAGGCGCCATAGAAGTGCACAACAAAGTGTGCTAACAGGTTGGTTCAATGAGGTTTTAGCAGGGGAGGGGCGCGTTTATGAGTTTGAGATGTTCCCCACACTACCTAGGTATCCTGGCAGAGACGACTCGGCGTCTTTCCCACACACCAAAGCAACAAGTTCTCACAAGTCTCACAAGCAAATTGTAGCTTCGCGGAGGTTTTGGTGTTGTAGCTAGCTAACGACGTTAGCTTGTTTTGGTTTAGTTGCTGGACATGTCAAAAAACACACAGAACAGCCCATCAAGCATTTTCACGTTCATAAGGTTCATACATACATAACAAAGCAACGTTTACTTACCGATATTTTTAAGTGAAGTAGGTCAAGTCTGTGTATCGTGTATCCACGTGCACCTGCAGCGTGGTGCGGCGGCGTATTGATGCGCAGCGCGAGCTCCCTTGTGTCCAGTCCAGTGCCGTGGTCCAGAGACTGGGCGTGGCCATGGTGGGGCCTGACCTGTCTGGCCTGTCTACAAATGTCTCAGTTTCGCTTTCCACAGGTAAGTTGCTTTCCCAAGGGGTTTGCTGCTTTGCTTGTACTCCACTCAAACGCTAATCAAACAAATGAAATCTATCTGTATCTAAAAGTATAACATAAATGTATTCTTGTCTAATTTGTGTTGGGCAACCGTTTTGATGTGGTAAAGCAGTAAGTAAAACAAGTGTCATCAATACCATATATGGTTCAATTCCATTTGGAGTTCCAGTGCCAGGGCCCTCATTAATGTTATTGATTACAAATGCTTTACTTCCTTCTTTACCACCTCAAAATGGTTTCTGTGAAATGGACCTATTGAGAGACGGACATGGTGGCAACAATTCAAAATCATTTTAGGACTTTATTAAACTCACCTCAGTCCATACATTTTCCTATTACAGTGCACTCCTCTCGATCACTATAAGCGGATGATCATTATTATAAAAAAATCTTTCTCTTTATTTCTTGTGCAGATTACCATCTAATTGACATTTTTATATGTATTACATGACTACAGTACATATAAAGTAAAGGAATGTTATTGAATTTAAAAATCCATACAGTAAGTTAGGCCTCCAGCTGTTTCAAACACAGCGGTCTTGCATAGACAGAGACGCCGCCAACTCTCCACAGACAGAGAGATCTCTCCATAATACAGACAGACATGCACTGAGTATCGCTGCTGTATCTTGTTGGCTCATTTTTGGCAGTTTGTAAGTAAAAAAATAAATAGAATTACTGTAGTTAAAAAAAAATCCATTGTTCTCAGGTGGGACAAGGCCCAAAATGATCACTGTAAGCAGAGTATTGATCACTATAAGCGAAGTATTTAAACAGCATGTGTATAGGAATGATTTGAGACCAAGCTTTTTGATCAATGTAAGCGGTTGATCACTATAACCATGGTCACTATAACTTGCGGATTCCACTGTACTAGTCTGTACCACTAGAAGGTTGACGTGAATAGTATTTAAGGTAGTAGATATGACTTTAATGTGGTATAAAGAGCAATGTAAAGAGCGCCCTTAACCTGTTGCTTTTTCTTGCCAGTCAGTTGCAACTTGCAGGTGTATACTGTACATGGGATACAGGCATAGACAGGTTTACTTGCATGGACTGCTGACACGTGACACTGAATCCTTTGCCTAAACTGCAAAAGGGAATGCAATGCTAATCTCCAGTGAATTAGTTTTAGGCCTTGCATAGCCTACTACTCTACATGATGGTGAAATCATTGGCAGAATTTCCATACACATCAAAACAAAAATGTAGAGCCTAAAACCAATTCAATCATGAGAGGCCAGTTGGTAGGATTTAACGAACTTTATTTAGCAATCGGCATGCATGGCAAATACTTTGGCGCATGACTCCATTAGCCAGTGGCGCTGCTCTTGAGGCAAGAGGAAGGCATCTGCATAGGCTAGGAGATCCCCCCCCAGTGGGGGATCAGGAGTCACGACTCGTTGGTGGCGGACTGGGGAGGTGGGTGGGGCAAAACAACGCTTCGGAGGACGGCTCAGGGGAGATGGACTGCCGTGAAGCTGCTGCTGCTATGATCGGCCAGAGAGAGAGAGGTGACGTAGAACCCTTGCTATATATATGAGAATTAACTGACGTCATATCTGACGTCATTACAGACGTCATACTAAGACTTTGACTGACCACGTCATACTAGAACTTGACTGACGTCAGGGGGTGATCGGATTAGATTATGCACGAATGGCCTTCAGCTTGAAATATGGTCTAGAGACCTCACATGTCCACCAGATGCGGGGGATACGGTAAAACTGCCAGAACAGATAATCTCGCCCATGTTGGGTATCCGCGGCGCGGGGTCTTGAAAAGTATTAAAAGTTGATAAATCAATCTAGGGAAAATTAAGGCCCTTAAAAAGTATTAAACGGTCTTAATCATCATTTGATGAGGTATTAAATTTTGTAGCTATTGTGCCGATTGTGTTAAATGGGCATAATGATATATCTCATATCGATCGCAGACCCCTGAATTAAATCTAAATCGTATCGTGGCAGACTTTGTGATATCAGCAAATATTGTGTAATTGTCCAAAGAATCTATCGTATCCACACCTCTCGCTGATGTGATGATGGCGTTGAGTCTTGAAATTGATTGAAAGGGTCTTAAGGTATTCCTGCAGGGTTCCTGCATATACCCTGATAATAGATAGGCAATACATGCAATACAGAAAAAAATACACACTTGTTCAATTTTTGTCGGATCCCGCATGCATCTGACAGATTATATGGGTGTGGGTCTGCTGCTCAGACAGCTGCCCGGAGCCATACCGCAGCCAGTGGACATAGGCCTTAAGGCAGAGCTCATGTAAACAACATACTCTATCATTTACATGAATGACATTATGCTCTTGATTGAAGTGTCTGTACTGGGTTAGGCCACTACAAAGTTGTCAAATTATGGAATAATGTAAATCGCTTTACTATTGGTTTACATGTACGCAGTATAGGCCATGGTCCTTGGCATTTGGAGGGATTTATTTTCAGAGATTACATAAACCAGTCGAGTACAAAACTAAACTTGTATCAGCAGAGATGACACCCTGTAGTGTGTATTTTCTTTTTTCGTGGAAACTTCTCAGGAATTAGCATGTAGCATTGAGAGCACAATTGTGAGTGTTTTGAATCATCCTTTCTAAAGCCTTCTTCTGCTTCATCACTGTGGTTTGGTTGGAAATGCTCATCTGCTCTGTGTAGTGTCTTTCACAGATCTCAGCTGGTCGACTGCTGGAATGTAACCTTGTAGGGCAGTCTACAGTGGTTCTCAACATGGGTTCCATGTAACACTCAGGGCAGTCTACAGTGGTTCTCAACATGGGTTCCATGTAACACTCAGGGCAGTCTACAGTGGTTCTCAACATGGGTTCCATGTAACACTCAGGGCAGTCCACAGTGGTTCTCAACATGGGTTCCATGTAACACTCAGGGCAGTCTACAGTGGTTCTCAACATGGGTTCCATGTAACACTCAGGGCAGTCCACAGTGGTTCTCAACATGGGTTCCATGTAACACTCAGGGCAGTCTACAGTGGTTCTCAACATGGGTTCCATGTAACACTCAGGGCAGTCCACAGTGGTTCTCAACATGGGTTCCATATAACACTCAGGGCAGTCCACAGTGCTTCTCAACATGGGGTCCCGGGAACCCCCAGGGGATCTGCGGCAAATTGCTGTATTGTTAAACTGGATTACTTCATTTGCAGGAAGTTTTAGAGAATGTAGTGTTTTGATGATAGTTTTTTTTTATCTTTCTACCTATACAGAGTCAGAAATTCTAAACAAAATCATGTCCAACGAAAAGGAATTACTCCAGGACAGCCCTCCAATAAATACTACAGAATTGGACCAGAGAAAAATATAATCAAATGGGCGTCCGTGGCTCTAATAGAGAGCCGCAGGGATGACGTATTTTTGTAGTCAGAACGCGGAAGTCCCGGACTTCCTGGTTCTTCACTGTTTCTGTCTATGTGATTTCTCAATGGGTTTTTACCGCGATGCTTCAAATAAGGTCTCTGGGCAACGCAAGCTTAATCAAACGCGAACCAGTGTTCAGCCGGATAATCTTCACACATGAGGACCACTTTCATGAGTTTTGAAGCGTAAATGCGAGCCCTAGAAGTAAAAAGCTCGTGCTAAGCTAATCCAGAACTACACACAGTGTCGCATAGGCTTCCCCGTCACGTCACCACTCAACCTGGACTTTTGTTGATGTGTGCGCTGCTGTGCACTGATTACCCCGGGCTGAACCAGGTGAGGGAAAGAGAATTTCCGTGTTCGTCCTTTGAAGTGATGACGTTATTGACGTATAATATCCCCGTCGACTCAACAGTGTAGTCTCATTTAGCCGTTTGCTAGCTAGCCGCCCTTTTAACGGCACGTATTAACCTTCATTTTTTATTTTTTATTTTTTTATTTAACCTTTATTTATACAGGTGAATCACCTTGAGACAATCTCATTTTCAAGTGCGACCTGTTCAAGCAGCATCCAGACAGAAAGTTTAGTAACAAAAGTTGACAGACAGTATGACAACAGTATACAGTAGCCTACCAGTACAGACAATAAATAAAATAACCAAAAGGCTAACAACTAAACAACTCAACTCAACTCAACTAAACTCATAAAAGAGGTCCTCATGTCGTGTGAAGATGATATTACTAAACACTGGTTCGCATTTGATTAAGCTTGCGTTGCCCAGAGACCTTAAGCATCGCGCCAAAAACCCATTCAAAAATCCCATAGACGAAAACAGTGAAGAACCAGGAGTGTTAGCATCGATGATTTCCGGACTCGTTCCTGCGGCTCTCTATGTGGATGGAATTAGGCGTCCTTATGAAAAAGGTTGAATCACTGCTATGTGTTGAGACCTATTCACCTTATGCAGCCCCACCCACTTGACCCATTGTATCACGACTTCCTGTTCAAAATGCCGGCGGTTTTACCTGCTCAAACTATTCTGACTCACCTGCTCAAACCTCACATTATGAGTCAGACTAGGTTTATGAGTCACAGGAAGTGTAAATACAATCGGAACTTCCGATTGTATTTACACTTCCTGTTATGTCTCTCAAGCCAGATGGTCTCTTCTGCATAAGATGAATAGGCCTACTGTGGAGCTGCACCACCCTCTTGTCTTGTTGTCTGAGGTCTCCTCCCCTTGCCTATCGGTGAGGCTGCTACAAACAGGGCATGTCATCAGGCTGAGGCAGATAGCTTGTCTAAAGGAGAGGCTAAAAGGAGAATAGGGGCCAGACTGATAGGAGGCCAGCAGATGAGTGGCTCATCCCAGATATCGAGGACTGCAGTGCAGATGCTCAGTGTTTTCCAAAGACTGGGTCGGGACCCACAGGTGGGTCGCAGGATATTTTATTTGGGTCGTCAAATAAATTAGCAGAATTTCTTCTACAAGTTTTTATTTAAAATGTGTATATTGTTTTACTGAGAGGAAATAAAAACAATTAGACAGCCTGTTAACTCTGCCTAAATGCATGTATTTGGTCTAATTTATCAAATATTTGATGTGTATATGTTTTCAATAACATGTCCATAAAACAAAGTTATTATTTACCCAATGTATATCTCTTTGAAATGGCTGGTTTACCATTTCAAGATAATATAAGGGGATGTGGAACTGCCATGGCAATAAAAAATGGTCGGGCATGTTCATTTATTCACAAATTCGCTCTCCTCACTATTTATAGATAACTGCCTTTTGTGAATTGGGCTGCGATGGTTTGGCATTTTTAAAAAGTGGGTCCCCAGAAAAAAAAGTTTGGGAACCACTACTCTAGTCTATAGTCTGGTGTTGTTGATACATATGCAGTAACACATTACCAAATTACCAAACACCACTATGCGCGCACACGCACGCACACGCACACACACACACACACACACACACACACACACACACACACACACACACACAAACACACACACACACACACACACACGCACACACACACACACACAGTCTGACTCACCACACAGGCTTTGAATATCTTTAATTGGTGTCTATTGAATGTGGGCGTTCATCTGCACCCATATGCTGTCAATAAAGTATTCAGCACTTGCAGTCAGGCAGACCATCGAGCTAATTAGACATCTGCCAACACACATGAATTGTACAGTAGGCAGGCAGACACACACACACACACGCTCGCGCGCACGCACGCGCGCACACACACACACACACACACGCACACGCACGCACACACTAGGGCCAGACAGGTAAGTTAGAGGACCTTTCCAAGACATATATCAGGATATATCACACTAATAATACACTTGGCCTCTAAAATTAGCGTATAAAAAAATCTAATTTAGCACAAATATATGTCACCATCACCATCATTACTAGACCCACACTTAGCCTAGGCTACACAAAATGACCCTGTTAGCTATACTTACCACCAGTCTCAGAAGCTACTTCCTATGAGTCATAGGAATGATCTTCTGAGACCGGCACACACAGTGTGGTGGCATTAGGGTGTGGTGTGGGGGTTGTCTCCAGCCAGGCCAGGCATTATATTAGGACCACTGCAGGCCTTGTATTCATCCAAGCTCATCTTATTTCAGTCTCAGTATGCATCAGTAGCCTTGCTGTTCTGCCAGGCTTCTTCTAGTGCTCTAGCTCAGAAAGTACATGCCTCACTTATCCTCTACTTAATGTGACGCTTTTCTCTCTCTCTCTGTGTGTGTGTGTGTGTGTGTGTGTGTGTGTGTGTGTGTGTGTGTGTGTGTGTGTGTGTGTGTGTACATGCGTGAGTGCGTGCGTGCATGCGTGTGTGTGTGTGTGTGTGTGTGTGTGTGTGTGTGTGTGTGCGTGTGTGCGTGCGTGCGTGTACATGTGCGTGTATGCGTGCTTGCATAGATAGGTTTGATATAGATATCGATGTTCATATGCGCAAACACAGCCATCCTGCCACATTCCACCCATACATGCAGTCATAATGCAAATTCTCTTGTCATGCTCCATAACTCTCCTTCTGTTTTATTGATTGTTCAGTCCATCACTCAACTAAGCTTAGCTTGATATTCATTCCAGAGAATTTCACTGCTGTCAAGCAGTAACACCCATCCCAATCAAAGCACCCTCTGCTTTCCCATCTCCCTTTCTTGTCCCGGATCATGTGTGTTACCAGCTCATGTTATTTTGCATGTCACTTTGCATGCACCGACAGCTGGAGATCTGCCATAAAAAATCATATGCGACACTTGAGGATGTCTCTGAGAAGATTTACGTTCCTACAGATAACACACACACACACACACACACACACACACACACAACTTTTATCTGTCTTTGAGACTGGGGATATAGCCTAATGTAAGTACCGAGCTGTGTATTTGGCTGTGGTTCATCTGTTATACTCTGGCGTCCCTGTCCTCCTCAAGGGGCAGGGAAGTCCTAATTGGAAAACATTTGTCACTCAAACAAGTTGTTGCACTTCACTTGACACAATAATTACACACCTATAATTAAACACCTATCAAAAAAAGTATGTAAATGCGTGTGTGTGTGTGTGTGTGTGTGTGTGTGTGTGTGTGTGTGTGAGAGAGAGAGAGAGAGAGTTAGAGAGAAAGAACATGCATGTTTGCAGCACAATAGTCCCCGCAGCATCCCAAGGCTAATTCTATCAGGATAATTGACTTACCAGAGGTTTCTTTGTCTTCTCTCTGCAGTGAAGTGAAATGATAAAAAAAAATCCACACTGACGAGTCGTAAAATGGCTTCGCTATTCTTCACAACATCTCATAATACAGAAACAGAAGTCTTTCTGCACTTGGTATCAGCATTGGGGGAAGATAGCTATAGGCTAGCTTAGGGTTTCTTTCTTCTGAAATATGATTTAGACCATTTTATCTACATGGTACAATATTGCTTACAGGAAATGTTTATCTCAAACATCTCAGATGACTCATCTCAGACAGAAGTCTAACTATGGTAGGCAGCGAACAAGGGTTTTCCCTCTTAATGTGATTCAGTCATACTGTAACTAAATGTCACAGAACGATATGTATCTATGTATAACTACTGAAATATATATAGAATATATGAATCCATGCAGGTAACTACTCATCTTACTTATATGTCTCTATGCTGGTAAGACAGAATAGCTGGCAATGTGAGACAGTGCTCAATGAAAGAAGATGACTTCTACTGTGAATCTCTTTGACAAAGCAGAAAGTTTGGATAGCAACGTGCCATCCAGGAGATAGGACATAGTTAATGAGTTTGACCTGAGGTGGCTCAGTTACTATGTCTTCTGGCATCACTCTAATGGTTTTAACGCTGACTGTGAATACAGAAGATAGTACTGTGAAGCTTTGAAGCCACACAAGAGATTCTTCAGACACAGACCTAAGCAAGGACAGAACATCAAGATCTGATTGGAAATAAATGGCTCTTTCTTTTTGCAGCACTGGGTGCTCTCCCCCCATTAGTCACATGGAAATCAGTCGCTGTGGGCTTGTGGGAAGAAACTGTGGGGAGAAGCCAGAAACCAAAGATCTTCCAGGATTCAATGTTGGACTGACCCAGACAGTGTTGTGCGTGAACCCACATGTAGGTGGAACACACGTGCCTGCCCTTGCATGGAATTGAATAATGTCACGGTATTAATAGCTGTCAATATCACACGCGCTACACAGTGACATCATCAGTGATCTGTGATGCAAATCGTGACATCATCAGTGATGTCATAAATCCCGTTGCACATCGTCTCCAGAGTCTCCACCCTAGAAATCAAACGCGTGTAGCGCGCAAGATTGCTAGTCAATTAATAAGTCCAAGTCCTTGTCTCCAAGTCCGAATGCTAATGCTCGAGCCCAAGTCAAAGTCTGAGTCATCAGTGCTCAACAATGTTCTGTTCTATATTCTGTTCTATCCTACTGTTACTATATTCTTCAAGGATGTGGGAGGGCAAAAGTAAGTAAGAAAATGATAAGTACTTTATGACATGGATGTACGATAGATTGAACAAGATTAAAATTGAATTTCACCCTGTAACCGCACTGCGTCCAAATGTTACAGATAGTCACAGCAGAATAATAAATGGCATGATATGATTGATGGAAGCCTACTGTATGGCTCTGAAGGGACGTGACACTTCTACAGTTCATCCAAACAGGACATCCTGTTCTCCTTCTTGTGCCAAAAGTGAACACACACACTTAGAATCTAAAATACATATCAAAAACCTTCTTCAAAATTCCTGGCGCATCACTGTTTCTCTCTTTACTTTTTTCTTGTTTGTATCAAGCATCAAGTTGCGCACTTGTGTGTGTGCCTATGTGTGTGTGCATGTGTGTGCATGCGTGTATGTGTGCGTGTGTGTATGTGTGTGTGTGTGTGTGTGTGTGTGTGTGTGTGTATGTGTGCGCATGTGTGCGTGTGCGTGTGTGTGTGTGTGTGTGTGTGTGTGCGTGTGCGTGTGCGTGTGCGTGTGCGTGCGTGCGCCCGCGCGTGTGCGTGCATGTGACTGCTGAGTGTCAGTCTGTTTCTCCATTTTGGGCCAGAGGAAATACAGTGTGTCCGCACATGTCTTTCTGTTTGTTTCTCTCTCTGTGTGCGTACGTGACTTGTGTGCATGTGTGTGTTTGTCTTTGTGTCAGTGAGTGTGTGCATATGTGTGTTTGTCTTTGTGTGAGTGCGCGTGTGCATGTGTGTGTGGGTATGTAGTTAAGTGCATGTATGTATGTCAAATTGAAATATGTGGCCTTTCCATGCCTCGCCAAATAAAGAAACTGACGTCTCACCCAACAGCACATTTCATTTCACTCAGTCAGTCAACAAATCAGCTTTCACCATTATGACTGCTTCATAACAAGCTCTAATTAGCCTGTTCAATCAAATTATTCAGTTTTGATTTCCATGTCCCCTACTTGATTTACACCCTGTTTTTAGATTCATTATTCACTGTAGCCACGTGCTGGAAGAAGGTGGGTGGCAGATACCGTAGCCTGCATCCTGCTACAGTGAAGATTTCAGCTAAAAACAGTTTAAATGATGTCCTTTCAAGTCAATTTGGCGTCTCAGGGCTTGTGGAGACTTGTATTACACCAGGTGAGATGTATGGAAGCATTTTATGCTTTTTATTTTATTTATTTATTTATTTTAAATTTGGTCACCATTCACTTTAATTGTTTAGGAGAATTCTGCAACGGCGTTGTGCTGTGAAACTAATGTTTTGTGGACTAAAAAACGTCACCTGTCCTTCCATCGGGTGTGAGTATGACTGAATTTTTGGGTGAACTTATGCTTTAAAGAGCTCTTTGACTGTTATTGTTCTCATTTCACAGATCTTAAAGTGTCTTTGAGTATCATGCAAAGGGATTCATAAATAAAATATATTATTATTGTTATTTTCTTGCTAGGCCTCTATTTTTCTGAGGAAGCATACTGTATGTGCTAATAGAGTTATCACAATGGAGCCTGATGTCACCCATCATGATAATAATGTGACAATTATGCCACTTGATGCTGTTCTTTACTAACACCAGGAGGCACAATAATGTGCCTGGGTTCATATCCATGAATAACATGGGAGTAATTGTATCCAGAGGGAAGGCAGATATGAGTCTTATTCCTAATTCAATGATGTGACCCTAAGCATATTTTCATCTAAATCATCTTCCAGCCTGAAAGACAGTCTGCCTTTTATCTTGACGCCTCGCCTCTACAGCATTAATGAAGATGTTTTCTTTGATCTGATCAAATTTGTTGGTTGCAGCTAAATGCTAAATAGGCGGAGAAATGCCTGTGCCAATTGGACACACGCGCACGCGCGCATATTTACTGTCCTCGGGAAGTATGCATGCAATCATTGAGCACCAAGACACCCAAAGCAACCCTATCGTAATTGCATCTGCCCCCCAAAATGAAGTTTTTATCATTTTTTTTTTACAAAGCTACAGTGCATTTTAATATCTCTACCTTCAATAGTGAGCGAGCATGCCCATGTACTTTCTCTCATTTCTCATCCCACCTCTTGGGTGTTTTCAACAGCCAAATGACAGAGTAAAGATATCTATCTGCATGGTGGTGGCACAACGTGAAGGAGATTGGAAATGGAAAATGCTGGGTGCTGGAACGCCCTCCAAACACATACATATTCATACTGTGCAATGCTACATCCATCATATCTGAAAATGAAAGTTAATATATGTATCTGTGTGTTTCTATATTTGTATGTACAGTACATGTTATAGGGTACAAGCATCCATACATCTTGTGGCCACAAGTTTGTGTGAATCAGAAGCTAATGAGTGTTGTGTCACGTCGGTCAGGTCTCTTTGTGCTCCAGAGGGTCCACTCCCACCAGAATGAGGCTGTTTTATATTCCAGCTGAGGCTGGAGAGTGGAGGAGGCTACAGACGCACTATCTGTGAATCTACAGCACTGTAAACATGCGCCTCACTGCTCTCTGTTCACCACCTCTCCTTACTGCGTAAATAACAGCCATGAATATGGAAATTAAATTCTGAGGACGTACTGTACAGATGGGGCAGCACTTAAGTGATGCCTTTTCCTTGAGTGTGGAGGTGTGTGTGTGTGTGTGTGTGTGTGTGTGTGTGTGTGTGTGTGTGTGTGTGTGTGTGTGTGTGTGTGTGTGTGTGTGTGTGTGTGTAAGAGAGAGAGCAAGCAGAGAAAGAGAGGCATGGCTTGGTGTCGAGGCACAAACAAAGAATTCCCCAAACTACCCATCGGCATACATCAACCACAACTCACCATAGACCCGCTGATCTCGAATATAACAAGCTGTTATAACGGTGTGTGTGTGTGTGTGTGTGTGTGTGTGTGTGTGTGTGTGTGTGTGTGTGTGTGTGTGTGGGTGTGTGGGTGTGTGTGTGTGCCTGCATTTGTGTGTGGATTGAGTGTGCTTCGTGGCTTGAATACAGTATGTGACACTTGACGTAGGACAAACACATTCAGCACACGTGTGTGTGTGTGTGTGTGTGTGTGTGTGTGTGTGTGTGTGTGTGTGTGTGTGTGTGTGTGTGTGTGTGTGTGTGTGTCGCGGGTGTGTGTGTCTGGGGGGTATGTGTTTGCGTGTAAGTGACATTTTACACGGGATGTCACATGGTGTTATTCCATAAAGACTTCTCTTTGCCTGTTGGCAGGATAGTAATGCCGCTGCTTCTGCAATGACCTACTTCTCATGTCCCACTGTGATAAAATACTTTTCAATTACATCTTTAACAGCCATCATCCGCCCATAATGTAACAGACTATTTCTTGATGTCATGTCGATATGCAGGGACTTCCCATAATGGCTGATGACGGCATCTCAATGCAAACTATGTACGAGAAAAGCACCATCACATTTTCGTTCAAATGATCTGTGTCACAACCTCTTGATAAATTGTCTCCCTGGAGATCGCCGAATGTAGTAGACTGTGGTTTTGTCCCATATCCTTGAAGCTGTGTTATATGAATATGAATATGAGTGAAATCATGAAATAGACCATGTTGTGCTGCTTTTTTCAAATTGCTTTATTTCCAAGCTGGAGGAGGATGACAGATGGGGGGGATAGAAGATGGCACAGCTCAGACCAAACCATTTTGGGCCAAACACAGTAGAGGGAGAAAGAGGCAGGCGGAAAGACAATGATGAAGATTGCTAATGGACAGACTGCACCTGTCACTTTAATCCGTAATTCATAGTTATAAAATAAACAAAGCCTCAGTCTCACCACATAAACCTGTCGGTGGGAATTTGAGCAGTATTGCAACTCTCATACCCAGAGAAAATAGCCCTGGATCTATGGCATCTGTCGCTATTTTTTGTTTGTTATAATTGCAATGCTATAGCTGTTTAGTTTTGGAGAGAAAATACACATTTTAGACAAGATAGAAAAATAGGTGTATCAGAGCACAATGCTGTTATTCTGAACCATTTTTGTTTTATTAGTCATTGCTTGAGTCTCAAAACATCTGTATGTGCTATGGATTGTAGCTTCAATGTCTCGTAGCCTGCGAATGAACCAAATGAAACTCTCTACAAATGCAAGTGACATTTTCATGTGTGATGACATATACAGAAAAAAAAGTCTGACAACAATTGCACTAAAGAAGAGAGGTTCTCCTGCTGCACTATACTCGATAGATTGTATGTCAGAGTGTGCTTTATCTTTGATTAAACAATGTACAGTACCATGACCAGAGGAAACCATAACACACATTGCATTGTAGGTTATGTATTATGCACATAACTTAAAGTTCATATTCTTTCAGTTCCCCAGCCAAGCCCAAATACCAGAATGAACCAGAGATCAATGGCTTAAATGTTCAAATCAATGCAGTTCTTATTCAAGATATTCAAAATCTGTACAATGTTCTTGCTCTGTGATCAATTCAGCTTTGATTGACTCTCAGAATAAATGCACAATAACGAAGAAGAGTAATTAAACAATAAATAGACAGAAAACATAGAATTGTTCTAAATAAATAATTGTCAATCTTCAGTGTCTCCCATCACATACACCATACAAACCGATAATTTATTAAAGCAACACAGAGCCTTATTTCACTGAGTCGGGCTGGTTTTTTGGTCACTATAGGAAGCCATGCACTCAACATCAGTTTAATGGTGACTTTAAGCCCAATTCATTATACTTTCTCAATATAATGATAGGCTATTATTTGTCCATCAGGCATAACGATCACATGACTATCCTGAAATGTGATGCGTACCCCAGCAGATATGGTAGCTATTCCTTCCAATATTACAGTAGATCTGTAATACATAGCAGCCAGAAGACGCACTGACACTTTCTTCCGATAGGTCATGGTCACACACACACGCACGCACGCACGCACGCACGCACGCACGCACACGCACAGGCACACACACACACACACACACACACACACACACACACACACACACACACACACACACACACACACACACACACACACACACACACACACACACACGCACACAAGTCAGCAGAATTAGACGAATTAATTGAAGAGTTGCTGCTGACAGCCCTTGTCCCATAGTCATTATGCCTGTATGGCGTTCACAGTTACAGACACTTTTGCTTTGTAAGGAAACTCACAGAGCCTCATTCTCTTTGTGAGAAAAATAAAATGTCAAATGCATCAGTGCCTCTCTGCAACAAAGCAATGTGCCATACTGTACTGTATAGAGGAGCACTGCAGGATTGTGCAATGTGCCAAATGAGTTGGTAAAGAGTGACTCAGCCTCGTTCTCAGAATAACCCCCGGAGGCATAATTAGAGGTCACATAATAATTACTTCAATGCATTGTTAATCTGTGTTGCTCATCTCTCCTTTACACTCAATACAAATATCTCAATATAAATACTATATAGCTAGCTCATCATGAAACCAGGGCTTCTGATATCGCGGCTTTGCTTGATTCATATGTTCACATGTCATGTGAACATAAGTCATGATTCTAGACGTCTGTTTTAGTCTTCTGCAGATGCATCCCCCCAAGACATACATACACATACAGTATATCAATATTGAACCAGCCAGTCACTTTTAAGATGCTGAGCTCGTCTCTGTTCAGTTGACCGAGAGGGTTGCTTAGTCCAGTGACAGTCCATTGATGCGATGGCCGACGGTCTAGATTAATTTAAAAAGCAGGAGACATGAACGTCACCCTAAGCTGGGTGTGGTGTCTTGTTTTTAGTTCATCATCAATCATCAAAAGTGATTTTCTTTTCTTGTCATTTCCTTGTGTCCAAGACCTCTTAAAACTACACACCCGTATCACTTCAGCTATCCTGTAATGCAGGCTATTTCAAGGACAGCGAGAGTCAACAGGCCGCAAAATATCACTGTCCACTTAAAGTCTAGACTTTCCAAATAAAGGACCAGTTCAGTTTGAAAAGAGTTCTCTTGTGTGTGCTATTAGAGAGATGTATATAGATACGGATCCTCAGAAGTCCATTGTTGTTGGCACTCTCCTTAGATAGAGATCTGGGAGCGCATGCTAGCCCTGCGGCTGGATCAACCTAGACTGCAGATGTAAGAAAGCACCACTAGCCTTGTGTGCTCCTCATGCTCTGCGCTGATAAATAAGGTGCTTCAGGCTCGCAGGTATCTGAGATCACATTTCTTTAATGTTTACCTATTCCCAACAATGCTGGAATCCTTAATGTCTGTGTGCACCTCCACGTGAAACTCTCTGTACTTACTCAGTAGTTTCTTTTGTTTTTTTGCGGGACATCCTTTTCACTACCTTGCATCCCGTTTGCCACGATTCTCTGGTCTCACCTTACAGTTTTGCCAGTAAGATAATTTAATGTGTAGATTTCTTCTATGATGTAGCCCCATCTTTCATGTAGAAGGAATCTTTCTAAAAGCTCCACTTTGATTGGACAGGACATCCAATAAACATAAACATTTCTCTCCATTCTGTGCCCTTGCATTATTCATTATTTGCTGTGACCTGGAGATAAACCTTTTCATTCAAACTGTTATCACCAAATACCAGCTCTACTTCTATGCCATGTCTTTTTTTTGCGCTGCCCTCTGTGTAAAGTCATGTGCATATCAATTTCTCAGTCCAGGTTGCCTTATGTGTGCACATTGTGGCTCAATTTTGAATTTGATGCTGGATTATCCACAGTTTAATGCATTTTGAAACAACAGCCCTTTGTGATGTTACTTTATCAAAGTAAAAATGAGTGAGAGTTTACTTTATGCCTCAGAGATTGCAGGTTTGGTGTATATGTAGTATAGAGAGAGGTTTAGAAGAAGGTACCCTTGGTGCCGTCGCACAGAATCTTTTTGAAGGCTTTTCGAAAGTCTTGGTTGAAGATGGTGTATATGACTGGGTTGAGTGAGGAGTTGCAGTAGCCGATCCAGAAGAAAAATTTAAAGAGGGGGTCGGGCAGGTCGCAGGTGCCTGGGCACACCGCCTGTAGAGAGTAGGAGAAGAAGAACGGGAACCAGCAGAGCACAAAAACACCGATCACCACCGCGAGAACAAAGGTGAAACGTTTCTCTCGGTTGACCATGGCCTTGCGTCTCGCCGCTCCTGGGTTGTTCTCTGTTCCCGACCTCCTCCCTGGCATCAGCCGGGAGCCCTTGGAAGTGGCGATCGTGTCCCGGTAGCGCCGGGCTGAGGCGGGGGAGTGGTTGCCCCCTCCAGCAGGTGAACCCGCCATACTGGCACTACCTCCACCCCCTCCGTGACTATGCTCCATGTCACTCTCTGTGCTCGAGCTGTCGCCGTTGTTATTGTCTGCTTTTTTCCCTCCATGTTGCTTGCTCTTCTTCACCTCCTCTTTGGTCTTGGCAGGGGCAGACGCAGGCACAGTAGAGGGGGGTGAGGGGCCATGGCGAGAAGTGGGAGAGTGGGCTGTGATGGGGGTTGGGGTTGGAGAAGGGGATGGAGGCTGTAGGAGATTATTGGGGGTAGCATTATGAGGGGGTGAAGACTGTTTTGGGGAAAGGGTAGGAGTGATGGCGAGGGTAGGGGGTCTGGGGTTAGAGGTCTTCTTGGTCGAAGGGGGTGTGCTATCTTCATATTCCTTTTCGTTGGGTTCTACGTGTCGACTTGGGGTGGCAGAACCCACCCCGTCTTTCCTGGGCTCTCCTGGTGGGCACCGCGTCCTCTGCTTGGCTATCTGGTAGATTCTCACATAGACCAGGATCATGATAAGGCATGGAGCGAAGAAGGAGCCGATGGTGGAGTAAAGGATATACCAGCGCTCGTCGTTGAGCTGGCACCGCGGGCCTCTCTCGCTCCCCTCGGGCCCGGCCTCACTTTTGTTCAGTGATAGCAGGGGAGGGAAGGAGATGATGGAGGAAATGAGCCACACCACCACGATAGCAGCTTTGATGCGTTTGGGAGTCCGTTGGCGACCGTAGGTGACACGGGAGATGGACAAGTAGCGGTCCAGTGAGATGGCGCACAGGTGAACAATGGAGGAGGTGCAGAACAAGACATCCAGTGCCAGGTAGATCTCACACCATAGAGACTTGAAGTACCAGTAGCCCAGCAGTTCATTGGCTAGTGAAAAGGGGATAATAAGTGTGGCCACTAAAATGTCCGCAGCAGCCAGTGAGACTAAAAACAGATTCTGTGGACCTCGGAGTGAGCGGCTGGTCAGCACGGCGATGATGACCATGATGTTGCCCACGATGGTGAAGAGGACCATGAGGGTGATGGCGGTGGCAAAGGCGGCCGTGGCTTCAGGAGAGTAGGGCGCCAGCTTCAGGACGCTCTGGTTGAAGGGGATGGAGGCTGCGACGCCCACACTGCTGTTCCTCAGCTCCATGGAGCAACTGTCCACAACCAAGGCCAGAAATTATTATGGTCACTGAATACTATTTGTTTGACCTTGCTAAACCTAATTCGGTAGCAGTTGACTTTAAGGGTCACCAAATTAAGGGTTAGTTCCTTAATGAAAACAGTCAACTAATGCGTCTATAATCATTTAGGCCTACTAATGGTGTTCATGTTAACAAGGTATTCATGTATACATATTTAATAGTTTAGCGTTAGTTAATGATTATGGTTAGGGTGAGGGTTAGTTAATGGTTAGGGTGAGGGTTAGTTAATGGTTAGGGTGAGAGTTAGTTTATGGTTAGGGTGAGAGTTAACATTAACTAAGGGTTAGTTAATGCTTGTTAAGCATTAGTTGGTTCTTATTATTGCTTATTAAGCATTAACTGACCATTAATTGTGTGACCCTTATTGTACCTTATTGTTTAGTTTTAACAATATAGTAGCAGCCATATTTAGGCTAAATTATTATTATGCAATATTTAATCATAATAAATTATAACTGATATAATATTTACCTCTGGTGTTTTCGTTTTTTCCCCCCGTTCTGCTAATACTGCATCTTCCAGGGCAGGTCCTCCAAGTCCATTTTAAGCGTACAAAACAGTCCTGGGCAATATGTCGAGACACGGATCAATGCTTTTCAATTAAAACGACGTAACACTTTGTAGAAAAATCCCCCACCCCAAACCAGCACAATTAATTTTTCACTCATGCAGAGCTTTGTGCTCCAGCCATAGGCAGACTTAGAATGAATTCAGTCCAAACAATTAAAACTTCTCCAGCGCACGAAGCGCATCCATTTTCTCCATAATTAGATGAATTACTGGGATGGAGGTGGAGCGCACTGGCTGACTCCAAAATAAAGAAAGAGGAAAAACAACGTCAATATCTAATTTCAGACTGGCTAAATGTAAAATATCGGGTTGGGCGCAACTACACTTTTGCGCTTCCCGTGCGTTTTGGGCTGGAGATGTCCATGGCTCCTGTGAGTGGCGAGCGCCGGAGCGGTTTAGATCAGGTGAAAATGTGTCGATTCTGATGAAATATTTATAATGATTCAACTACTGAAATATAGACCTGTTTTGACTCCCAGCTCTTAAAAGCGGAGGAGCAGCTTATAGAATGTTATCGACGCCTACGAGCCTTTGAACAGTAGCCAATAGTGAATCGAACATGAGAGAAACCTAGTGGAGCTTCTCAGCCCCGCATGAAGCGAGATATTCTATCAAAACGCGTTGCTTATTAATGAAATGATCCCAGGAAGCATCTTCAGTGTGCGTCTCCAGAGTTGGTCGGTCCCGTGGAGCGCTTTTGGTGGCGCGGCTCAGGCTGCCGCCTCGAAAGTTCACTGATGCCCTCTCCGCCGCTCCTCTGCCGCGCGCATCACACGCTTCCTCACATCTTCTCCACGTGTGAACAGAACATGACCAGAAGACATCTAAGAACTGGAATGCCTCTCATGCGCCCTCTCTCCTTCTCTCTCTCTCTCTCTCGCTCGCTCGCTCTCTCTCTCTCTCTCTCTCTCTCTCTCTCCCTCTCTCTCCCCTCCATCTCTATCCCTTCCGACCTCCCTCCCCCTGCCTCCCCTCTCTCCCTCTCTCTCTCTCTCTTTCTCTCTCCCTCCATTTCTCCCTCACTCCCTCCCCCCTCTCTCTTTCTCTCTCCCTCTCACACACACACACACACACACACACACACGCACGCACGCACACACACACACACACACACACACACACACACACACACACACACACACACACACACACACACACACACACACACACACACGCACGCACACACGCACAAGCCTACAGTATACCCAACCAATACAATAGAAATGTCTTCTTGTGCAGCGTTGCTTCGGTCAATTACCTCCGCAGGACTCTGAGGGCCCAGCTGAGAGTGGAAAGGTCAGGGTGCTTTACACCAGATGAAAGCGGCTCCACTGTAGGGACTCTGGCACTTTATTTGACCGCATAATGCATCTACCATCACATTATCATCAGCATTATCATTATGGTTGTAGTGATAATTTCATTGCTGAATCTGCCATCCTGCTCCTCGTTCTTCTTTTCTGTCCATTCACTCATCATCATCATCATCATCATCATCATCATTTCATTCCATTCAATATGGGCCCACAGTGGCCAGCAAATTGCGTATTCAGTCATGGCTGCATTTAGCCACATCCACTGGAACAGTTGCCTTGCTCAAAGCCACCTTGACACTAGCTGTTGTATGTTTCTAATTCACTTTCCCCACTCATTCAAGTTTGCTCAGCTTAGCTGGGTCGCAATCCTGCTACTGCTACCACAAGTCACCAGGTGACTTTGAGGTGGAAAATGGGCTTACAGTACGACAAGAAAAGGCATTTTTACAGCTAAAACCTTTAACAGAGAGAGGTAATGCCCCATGTTACTGTGCTGCACATGGCATATGTATACCCTGTTTTAAAGGGACACTCCACCGAAAAGCAATGCTGATTTATTTTTGCACATAATCTCACACATATCTGAAAACTGTAAACAGTTTTGCAGGCATTCATTTAGTTTGACAGTGATTGAGAGTTGATTTGAGTTCAAATTGATGCCAGTGATGTCATTCATGCACAAATGACATCACTGGGCCACAACTTAACTCAAATCAACTCTCAATAACTGTCAAACTAAATTAATACCTGCAAAACTGTTTAGTGCACACACACAAAAACTCAAAAAAATATTGTTTTTTAGTGGAGTGTCCCTTTAAGCAAAGATCGTGGCAAACAACTTTTCAGTCCAAAGTAGCTTACTAGAGCACAATACTGTATATATACAGTATGTGGGCTCATATGAGTGGCAAGGCAGAGGGCAGGGCTATTGGACACGTTGGACCCCCATCTGTGCACATGAATTAGCGTCACCGCTTGGCCTCCATCCAAATTCCATCCCTCCTCATTATGTGCCCAGCAACGCGTCCTCCCCCGGGGAGCACAGAAATGTGTGGCTCGCCTCGCCACTCGCTCTCTACCTGAGATCAAGTGGCTGATGTCCAATTATCCAGTAAACCCACGTCAGAGGCCTGTTATGGAGGCAGCCATTCAGCTGTGGCAGTGTTTGCCCTATGCTGTTCGGAAGTGTGTAGGTGTCCTTTCTCCCTCTCTATAGGCTCACACAAACACAACGCACATACAACTGTCTCCACATACAAACCTATGAATGGTGTGTGTGTGGGTTGGGTTGGAGGGTCCTGTTTGCTTGTTTTTCTAGTGCTTCCCCCCACACAGCGCCGGTTTAATGAGAGAAGCCGAGCCCGACGCAGCCACCCATGGAATTACAATTGTAAAGCAGGGCGCTTTTGATTGTGCGACCCCAAGCAGCAGCCAATAATGGCTGTACATTTTGGTTGCACGCTACACTTTCTAAATATAAATGGAGAAGAGAATAAAGCTTTTAGCGGGAGAGTGCACTCCAATCAAGTGTCTGTGTTTTCGGGAGTGAACTGTGGTTAGTAACCCACTGGAAATGGATTCCGGGGGAGAGGGCCGTGCCACTGGTGCCAAGGTTATACAGACTGAGCGAGCACACAGCGTTCAGTTCACACCACTCCACGAGAGCGTGTTGTATAAGAGCGCACACGCACACGCACACGCACGCGCGCACGCACACGCACACGCACACGCACACGCACGCACGCACGCAGGCACGCACGCAGGCACGCACGCACGCATGCACACACACACACACACACACACACACACACACACATTGTCTAAGCTGGAGGAAATTCTGCGGTCATAGGTCACACACTTTCTACGAGTAAGTTTAGTTTGACATCTGGATCTTTGAGCCTGGAAACATTTCAAGCTCACTAGGAAGTTGCACTTGGTCTCTGAGAGGACTTTGGGAGTGCCATGTCCTAAATTCACATCTCATTCAAAACAAGTTCTAAAGCCTCCTTGTAGGCCTACTGTGAGGAAAACTCTTTGAGAACAACGTGTAACGAGTTGACACTTCGGTTTGATATCAAGCTACTCATATCCCAAATAAGTGTTAATTAACAACACAGGGAGCCTGAGGCCCAAATCAATTAAGGCACATTTACCCACCTTGGATGCTGTAATGTTTTGATGCTTTTCATCTGGTATGGTTTGATTCATCTTCCTGTGTGATTTCTCTCCCTTTCTCTCTCTCTGTGTGTGTGTGTGTGTGTGTGTGTGTGTGTGTGTGTGTGTGTGTGTGTGTGTGTGTACGCACATGAGTGTAAACCTCAAACAATTAGATGAAGATCTCCCAAATGGTCATACAGTAATGTTCTTGGCTGCTGCTTTTGCAATGATAATTAGCACTTTGTGTGTGTGTGTGTGTGTGTGTGTGTGTGTGTGTGTGTGTGTGTGTGTGTGTGTGTGTGTGTGTGTGTGTGTGTGTGTGTGTGTGAGTGTGTGTGCGCGCGCGCGCGTGTGTGCAAGTGTGTGTGTGTGTTATATCACCACATTGTAATTCTCCAGCTAACAATATCACATGTACTGCTCATATTGCTCATTAGCTGACTAGTCCGCCTGGGATTTCTTCCAAGTGTGATCATTGTGCAAATCCCTTCTCTTTGACTCTCATTCACACACAACACAACACAACACAACGCAACACAACACACACACACACACACACACACACACACACACACACACACACACACACACACACACCCTAAACAAAATAAACCACAGATCCCCATTTGATAATATCTAGTCTCAGCGTTTCCTGCCCGATAAAGCCTTTGCTTTTAGATAAGTGTATGAAGCCCATGACCCAAATAGTCATACATTCTGTCATTGTGTTACTTATGGAGAGTGTTGGGGGTAACTCATTACAAAAGTAACATATTAGATGTAATATATTATATTACTTTTAGCAGTAACTCAGTAATATAACCTATCACCAATATGATTTCAGTAATATTATATACCAGTTACTCTGTCAAGTATCACAAGTTTCAAATTGAGTGTTTTTTTTTTTTTTAATCAAAGCACATATTTAAATAAAGATACAATCATTTCCTAATCAAATTGTGTTTTTTAATGCAAATAACCACTATAGATGACAATAACACAGGAAAAGGATAACATTTAGAATGGATGGTTTACACTGACTTCAAGATGGTTTAAATTATTTTTCGGGATGGTTCCGGGGCGGCGATGTCATTCTGCTACTGCAGTTATTTTGGTGAAAGTAATGCAAAAGTAGTGTAATAAGTAATGAGTTACTCTACACAGACAGTAATATTGTAAAGTAACTTATTACTTTCAAATGGAAGTAACTAGTAATATGTAGTATATTACATTTTGCCCAACACTACTTATGGATGGGATCATCGTGGGGAAAAAAATCCCCTTTTTGCCGGAATCCCCCCCCCCCCCCCCCCCCAACACCCATGGGGGTCCCCAGACCCTACACTGGTCTAATGTAATGTGATTTATCCTGACACTAGTTTAATCTGGACACAGAATGTGAATAACACTTTGAATCTGTTTTCATTAAGGTGCTGTCCGCACCGGTGAGAAACCGGAGAAACGGAACCTGACAAGAGAGATAGGCCTATTCAACTGAAAGAGAGGTTGGATAGTCTGACCATGTTAAATAAAAGTCTTTCAAATTTTTTGAGATTGGATAATTGGATGATCATGTATCATGTATGTGTACAGTGTGGGAAGGGGGGGGGGGGGGTAAAAGAACAGTGTAGGTCCAGCGTACAGTGTGGGAAGGGGGGGGGAGGTAAAATAACAGTGTAGGTCCAGCTGGAGGAAGGTTGCATTAGGGCATGAAGGGGATGAGATGTTGAGTTTTGTTTTTTGGTTTGTTCTATTCTGTGTAGTAGTTTGGAGAAGGTGGCCGTGGTACTGTAGGTAGTCTGACAGCGTCATCTACAGGATTTTTCTGAATGCCCTGGGTTTCTGGTCATTTCGAAAGTGGCCACTAGAGAGCACTGCCTCACCATGAACTCATGTAGGAACCCTATATTTACAGTCTATGGTAGGAACCAGCAGGAAATTCCCATGTGTTTTATTGGTGTAAAATGTGGATTTGCCTGGGAAACTACCTGTGTAACCCACTGTGAAATCAATCTTGGTGTATAATCCCATATCACTCTCCTTTCTTTACTGTCTCTTAACTGTCTGAAATGTAAGAGAATGAAGGAGGCTTGAGCAGTGAAAATGACCTACAGTGGGAGCTTTGTAAAATTTGCCACAGGAATTTCACAGGATTTTATGTAAATATCCCCTTGAAGAATTGCAAATAGAATTCAGAAAAATTGACGAGTACCCCAGTCTAAACCATCACAAAGCTGAATAAACAGGTCCATGGTAGCTTTCCACTTTCTTGCAAACGTACTCTTATTTGTAGACTGATTACTCTTGCCAGTGTAACAAGATTGAGTAACAACAAAATATTAATTATTGTAAAACCTTCGAATTAGGCAAAACGGCAGAATCATTAGAAATACAAGTCTGCAGTTGTAGATTGGATCAAGTGCAGGAAGGTGACATGGTGCTTTGTAAGGTGGTGTGACATAACACTAGGGCTGGGTTAAAAAAATCGATTCTCCGATTTTTAATCTATTTTTATTTTAATCCTCGATTATCGATTCATATGTCCAGAGATCGTTTTTTTTTTTTTTTTTTTTAAATAAACAGGCTAAAATATTATGCTGTGTGATAGTTGAAACATAGTTTCAAGTTGACGTTTATTTATGTTTGTAGTTGAAACAAAAACATAAATACTGTAGGCTACATGAATGGAAATGTTTGATCATTAATATCTACTTTTAGAAATTATATAGGCTGAAATCAAATCACTGTGCATAATTGTGAAAGTGTCTTTATTGACAGATGAAAAGGCTGTTATTTACCCTTTGTCACCACCTGGTGAGTAAATATATGTGTAACTAAAACCATTAAAATTGACAACAGGTCTGCAACTTTTTTCCCCCGTGTATCTACTTGGCTGGTTGGGAACCCCTGTGTTACATAACTGGACATGTAATTCAGGGTACAGATCAAAAAACATTTTGAAACATTGAAATCGATCGAATCGAATCGAAATTAATCGATTTGCAACCTTGTGAATCGGAATCGAATCGATTCTTGAAATTTGAACCAATACCCAGCTCTACATAACACCTCCATTTATTTTAGGGTGCAAGTGTATATTTATGAGCTAGACATTATAAAGAGGAGAGAGATTCAGCATCTTTAATTTGAGTGGAAAAAACAGCAGGAATCAAAACCATTCTTACATAATGAATAAAGTGCAGTAACAAACGGTAACAATACTGTACAACCAATGCAGAAATAAAAAAGTTAAAAAAGTTAAAAATTCTATGTACATGATTAAAAAAAACACTTTAAAATCGAATGAGAGCGCTTCTTCGAGCTCTATCTAGTGCATTTGTGCATTTCTGAAGGAAATTGCCTAAAGTAGCCTAAAACAGTGGGTCTCATAAGAAGACATTTCACAGTGATCATCACTATACTTGGACTAAGAATGACTCTTGCAAGTATTGGAAAAAAAGACAAGACCTCGCAAACAATCAGGCACATAAGTCTCTCTCACACACACACACACACACACACACACACACACACACACACACACACACACACACACACACACACACACACACACACACACACGTGTTTATACTGTGGTAATTTTTGCTGCTTGTTGTATCAACACCCATTTCTTAATTTATTCTCAAAAAGTATGAATCGAGATGTACCTGCCATGTGATGACAGCAGAACAAGTCATTGTTTCTCTGGATGTACGAGGTTGGTGGTTCTCACGGGAGGTTTACCCTCCCGAAATGGAACCATTTCAGTAGTGCTACAAACGGTACATGTGTCCGTACCATGTGTGTCCTCCTGCTAACGGACGTAGGCAGCAGCAGAATATGTAAACCGGCATAGTCGTGTAGGCTACATCTCCTCCCAGCTAATGTCTGGTCAGCCTTGACAGAGGACGTCCGTCTCAAACTGCAGCAGCTGTCCCATGAAGGCCAGGTTGGGGGAGATGACCTGACGCCGCTGCTTGACAAAGTCAAAGGCGTCTTGCAGCTTGACGCGCCGGGTGTGCATGAGGTAGGCCAGGCAGATGGTGGCCGAGCGAGAGATGCCTGCCTGACAGTGCACCAGCACCCGCCCACCGCGCTCCTTCACCGAGTCTGCAGGTGAGACGGAAGGAGGGGGAGAGATCGACACGTTAAAAGGTCTCATTTCCTGTCAAACTAGGACTTCCTAGGACTAGAAAAAAGGACTTGGGCGTGCTATATAAACATCATAGAAGTCTCTACATGGTCACCAGATAAAGCCACACCAGCCATGTAAGGGGAAAAATGCCTCCAAACGAGCCGTTTTGACTTCACTGATGTTGTGATACACTCATTTCATTTGTCCGCCTTGTTGTCACCAAAGATGGATCTACCCTAATACATCATCTTATCAGAGGTCCCGCCCCCTTCAAAACAGTGCATAGTTAATGAGGGGTGAGACAGAGTGGATAGCAAAGTCCCACAGAAGCTGGATTTGAGGGTTTTTTTTGGTAACAGAATTCATAACCTTGTTTTAAAGACACATGAGATGTTTTAAACTGTTAAACGGTCCTTTAAGCTCCATTTCACACGGGCGGTGATCTGTGTTCTTTGAGGACATTCAGAAAGTGCCATCAACACTGAGTGAAGGGGGAAGTGTGCTTTTAGCAGTTTGATTAAAGGAATAGTTCACCCCAAAATTAAAACTCAATTTCCTTCTCCTTTTGTAGTTTGTAGGACTAAACACTTTGGCTCCATCTCAGCCTTCTCCCAAACCATTGAGGTTAAAAGGGACAGCTATTTACAGCTCAAAAAAAAAGAAGAAGAAGAAGAAAGTATTTAAATGGCCATCAAATCCATCAAAAGCTTGTGAAACATAATCCATGAGTTTTGTGGCACAACATTTCACTGTGGGTCCAAAATGTACCTCATTATCTCCTGGACCCTTTGGCTACAAATCCCTTGGATTATGCCACAAAACTGTTAGGATTAACTTCAATAGTTTGGAAAAAAGGCTGAGCTGTCCTATTCAGCGGAGCTTCGTCTGGCATTACGGTGAGTAGATAAAAAAAACACGATTTCAGACGGACAAGCCCGTCTTTATTGTCACACATCAACACATGCACGGAGATATAGTGACTACGTTTCATTTTGGGGCAAACATGGTGGTCACAGTGATGGTGATCACATGGGGTGGTTAGAGGAGGGACTCACCGATGAAGGCGATGGCCTGGGAGAAGCAGGCTCTGATGTCAGCAGCCAGATTGTCCTCCACAGTGAGCCGCAGGTACAGCAGCTCCTCTTCATACAGGTTGGGGCAGGAGGACGACACGTTGAGCACAGCCGTGATGCCCGCTGCTACAAGGCTCTCTCTGCGCGATGAGTGGAGGGCACTGCCCAGAAACAGGAAGGGGAGGAGCTCCACTGGACCCTCCTGTGAACCACCAGAGCTCATGTTTAGGGGTATGTTTTTTTAACCAATGGATTTCCCAGATTGAGAGCTGCTTATTTGCGATTCATGTTTGTGATTGGTCTCTTGTAATAAATTCTCTATAATGCATCCGGTCTGTAGAATAGTGAATATTAGTGAATGTGAACTAACCTGATCATATGCTGGTGTCCTGCGGCCGGTTGCTGGGGGCTCTGGATCCACTGCAGGGAGGTTACTGCTAGGAGAGATGTAACAAAGCTCTGGATAGGCCTCCGAGAAACCTTCAAATCCACCTAGAAAGAGAGAAGTCCTGTTAGTTCCCAGAATGCATTTTTAGAATAATATACTATTCAAACAAGCACAGTATATATAATGATTTTCATAGGCCAGTACAACATTCAGTGTTATTCTTTTGGTTTGATATTCTTTTGGTTTGATTGAGAACATTACTCTCACAACATGACTTCACACTAGAACTGCAAATCTATGGTCAAGTGCTTTGAATTAATTGAAATATCTCAACTTTTCAATTCAAAATGTTCCTTCAATTTACGTCCAAACCAGTGTTAGATTTTTTTTTTAATCACACAAGGAAAGAGTAGCCTACTGTAACTAACTGTAGTTATAAATATGTAGGCTATTTCCTTCAACTGATGAAGGCTTATAGTGGCTAAAGTCAGGACTTTCTTTTAGGCTACAAATATAAAATGTACACAGTCAGGAATTGTTTCATGTAAGATCATAAAACATAGAGGAATGGGACGCATGGAGTATGGCAACAATTGTTACCTTGTAGGAAGCAGGTCTGCACCGAGTTGTCCTGGATCTCTGTGTGCAGGGCGGTGAGCAGCATGCTGGCCAGGCTCTCCGTCCTCAGCTCGGCCACGGAGCTGCTGCTCTCATCCACCACCACCACGGGAGAGAAGTCCCCGCGTCGCAGCCGGCCCAGGAGGGCCTTGTCCGGCACCAGCCACTCCAGACACACCGCCGAGCCCTTGGACCTCCGGCGGAGCATCGAGTTCCAGTTGACGTTTCGAGACTCGTGGATGTGCGCCCAGGAAAAGGCAAGGAAAGGCCGACAGTCCAGCACGCACCCCCCGCTGCCGGAGCGGTACTGGTCCTGCGGAGTCCTCCTGAGGATGTGGACCAGCTCATTGCCATTGATTTCCAACGGCTCGCAGCTTGAGGTCATGGTTCTAACTAAAAATGGATTAAAAAAAAAAGTAAAATTAGTAGCCTACAAAACTATCAGTTACGTTTTTTTAAACAGTGGAAATTAGGTAAATTCCACCTGTTGAGTTTCTGAGTCAAAGACAATTTAAACCCGGAGAAGTAGGCTACTTGTGTAAACTGCCAGTGCTTAAATATTTTTTAGACTAGTATTGTTTCAATTACCTCTCGGGTCGAATAAAAGATCTGCTTTAAAATGCTTGTTTCACTGTTTCATTGATAACAGCTGGGCCAGGGGCGGAGCTCGCGCCATCCCACCTCGTTTTCCACAGAACGGAGCAATCTCTGCCACAGAAGGAGCAACGTCACCGGCGGAATAGCCATATATGGCCGCCCCCCGCCCTGTCACTCCTAATATGGAAAGTGACGCATGCATTCTGATTTTCCAACCTTGCACGTGGTTGTCAGGGGTTATGTTATCCCGTGTGTTTTGTGGTGTTTTGTGTTGAATGACGTTCGGCCCTCAATCTCTTTTTATCAATATGTAGGCACAATGTATCATGTCATCCACTAGTCATCCACGGCTACATGAATAGAAAGGAAGCAAAGAAAGACACCAAAATGAAACGGTGCAACAAAATCAGCTTCATATATTATAGAATGTGAATCATTATGTCTTGAATGATGCAAAGCTGATATAGTAGCATATTTACTATTACCTCTTTAAGTAGCCTATCACAGCTAGTTTTTGAGATTTATTTTTTATTTTTTATGATTTCATACTTTGGGGAATTAATAAAAAAACAATTTATCTTCAATGAGCTTCAGAGAGCACGATACCTCCCTCTCTCTCTCTCTCTCTCTCTCGCTCTCTCTCTCAGTCAGTCAGTCAGACAGTCAGACAGATAGAGAATTACATCTCAGTTTCCGCTCACTTTACAAAGACCCAGCCCTGTTGCAATTATGGAGTAAAAGGTTTTTCCAGGGCTCACACACACACACACACACACACACACACACACACACACACACACACACACTGCCCTCTGTCCCACACAGGGGAAGTCGGTCAGTGTGGGAAAGCTTTGATTACAAGGTAGACTATGTGTTTAAAGCCATCTTATTCTCCTCCGTCTCTCTCTCACACTCTTTTCCCTCCCTCCAATTGACTTTCCCTCTCTCTTCCTACGGATGTCTCCCACTCAAACCTGACTCCACTTCCCTCTTCCCACTTCCCTTCTTCCCCGCGTCCCCTCCCTCAAGCGCCAGTCCCTGAGCAGCAACTCCCACTTTGTCATGCATTCTCCCTGCTGAGGCTGCATTTTCATACCACATCGGTTCACACACACACACACACACACACACACACACACACACACACACACACACACACACACACACACACACACACTTGGGCAGTCAGTTCATCATGGCTGTCAGGAGAGCCGCTGAGCATGCATTTATGTAGACTTAACTAACTTTTAGGCTTGCACACACACACACACACACACACACACACACACACACACACACACACACATACATTCGAATGACGGAATAGTGAGGTCCTTCCACGGTTGGGAGTGGAAGGCTGTGACGTGAATGTGTGTTTGTTTGAGTGTGTTGAAGAATGTTTTTTTTAACCTCCATAATTCACCCCCATGTCGACCCTAACAGGAAACAGCACAGCACACGCATCCTGTCACCATCCCACCAGCGCTCAGCCGCCACACACCCACCCACTTTATACCCCCTCCCTGACCACCATATGTCATGTGATTACAAGCCTGGCCACTCATCGTATCCAAGGCCCAAGTTGACTCCCCTTAACTCAAACTTTTTCCCACTGAAAAATAAACTGTGGGAAATTACCCTGCAAAACCTGAATAAAATACCCAGAATAATTCACCCTGAAATTGAAACAAGAAAATATCACTTCCTGGATGCGGTGACTCACTGCAAAGTCGACCACGGTTTCATTCTCATTTGAAAGGCTTCATTTTGTACATATATGAGCAAGTCAGAGCATTGTGGGTTTTTCTGACACGCAGCTAGTCGCTGAGCAGTGGGTGTTGATTTGAAGACAAGAGCGAACAAACTATCATATCAACGATCAACTGTAAAAGCTCTGAGGTTTTAACAAACTATCATATCAACGATCAACTGTAAAAGCTCTGAGGTTTTAACAAACTATCATATCAACGATCAACTGTAAAAGCTGAGGTTTTAACAAACTATCATTCAATGATCAACTGTAAAAGCTGAGGTTTTAACAAACTATCATTCAATGATCAACTGTAAAAGCTGAGGTTTTAACAAACTATCATTCAATGATCAACTGTAAAAGCTCTGAGATTTTAACAAACTATCATATCAACAATCAACTGTAAAAGCTGAGGTTTTAACAAACTATCATATCAACAATCAACTGTAAAAGCTGAGGTTTTAACAAACTATCATTCAACGATCAACTGTGAAAGCTCTGAGGTTTTAAGACACTAGGTAATCATGGTGTTGGTTGGAGGCGTTGTGGAGTATGACAGACCTTGTGTAAATACAGTAGAAGTTACTTCTCTCTGAATCAGAATGATATGACATGAAGTCATCAGAACGTAGCCTACAGACCAAGGAGAGAAAGAAAAAGGAAGCACAGAAAGTGAGAAAGAAACAAAGCCAGCAAGAAAGAAAAGACAAAATTGATTATGATATGAGAGTATGTCCATTCTACAATGAGAACATTACTTGTACAGTAATACAAAGCTGCCCCTATTCAGTCTCTCTGAATGAATATATAAAAGATAAACGTAAAAAACACGCATGAAAACAGCTAAGTTTTGGTTGCTCTTCCCCCTCCACTGCTCTCCCACTCTACCAGGAGATTATCTGGGATTAATTGGATGGCTTGGACTATAAATCTCTGAAAAACACTGTAATCCAGAGATTTACCTCGTCCCTATGTCCCTCTCATCCACTCCCACGTGGCCACCACCATCCCTCCATTCAGGAGAAACGTGCCCTGGCTCTGGGTCACATCATTGATGTGTTCTGGTGAGCTGGCATTTGATGGCATGGGGAGTTGAGCCCTTTCAGTGTGTGTGTGTGTGTGTGTGTGTGTGTGTGTGTGTGTGTGTGTGTGTGTGTGTGTGTGTGTGTGTGTGTGTGTACGCACACTCTAGCCTCCACAAATAATCATCTTGTAAAACATGCCTTGTATGAGCTCTCGCTGTATGCTTAAATCTATAAATGCAGATTGATTTTTGTACTGAAATAACGGAGATCAATTAGTGGAAAGAGTGATGGGATTCTTTCCGGGGGGGAAAAGAACAGCATAATGGTTTAATCAATTCATTTATAAATAGTGAACCTATTTATAAATCTATTTACCTTCCGCCTCTCTCTTCCCCCCATGCGGTATGACATTCTATACTTAGGCCTAATAAATCATAAACCTATTATTCGGTCATTTGATTATGTGATCACTTCCTCTGTCTTGCATCATTTAATCTGTCATGCTTTGTATCACCTCTCTCTCACCTCCACCCTTCCTGCCACTCTCTTCCCCTTTGCTCTCACCCTCTCTCACTCTTTCCACCCCACCCCACTCCACCACACCCACATCTTTCTGTCTCTCACCCCATGGCGCCTGTAAGGCCTACGCTCGCTGCCAGGCTCAGAGCCGTGACGATGATTGGCCCCAGCGTTTTGTTTGTGGGGTCAATGGGTGGGCGTCGACTGCAGGAGGCAGGGAGGCCACAGGGGGGGGGGGGGGGGGGGGGGGGGCAAACTGGTGACTGGAAGGAGAGAAGGAGAGGGGGCGAGAGAGAGGAATGTGATGGTAAATTGGCAAAGTAATATTTTTTGTAGGTCTACATCTACTAAATTAGATTATAACAGGGGATCTCAAACACGTTCAAGTCACAAAACAGACACACATTAGTGCCCCAGGGGTCCTCATGTTTGAAGTTAAAAAATAAATAAAAGGTATTGTTGATTTAGTATTGGGATAGTGAATTGAGTCATTTTTATGCCTTCTGTAATTTGAATATTTTCTAGTGGATTTTTGTGAAATTTAACTACAGCATTTGGAGCTCTGGCTTAGCTAAAGAGAACTTAATCGAAAAACAATGCCGATTTATTCTGCACATTTTGTACTGGTACACAAAAGGTGCTGTGAGCTGTGAGTGATAGACCCATGTTACTGACCAAACACTATATCAGTGATGGCTGTCGGAGCTATTTCACTTTTTTTTTTTTATTCCACTTACAGCACAATCAACTCTCAATAACTGTCAAACTAAAAGAATGCCTGCAAAACTGCTTACTCCTTTAATATGTGTTGTTTTTTCAGTAACAATTATTTTGAGTTGACAGGTTGATTTGAGAGTTGTTGACTCATAGAGCTGATATGGCTCTCTGTCTGAGGCGGCTGTTCAAAAATCTAAAATGTTAAATTAACTCTGATGGTGTGGACTGATATAAATACTGACATCTATGTAGTGTTGATTTACACTCTCAGTCTCAGATGATTGTGTGATGCGGACATGTTGCTGTGCTGTACCCAGGGCCGTAGCCAGGCAGGGGAAAGTGTGGACGATTCCAAGGGACAGGGGCCCAATTTTTTTTTTTTTTTTTTTTTTTTTTTTTTTTACAGTGCACCTGAACGCAACATACAAGATACCCGCTGAATAAGTGTCCAAATGTTCATGCCATTAGGCTTAAAAGTAATCTCATGTGTAAGAAATGACTGTTCTACATTGAAGTAAAAAATGTAAATAATTAACTTGTTGGTTTTGGATTTATTTAGCTTCAAGAGTGCATTTTTGTTCATGTGACCCTCAACACAGGCTTTGAGAATCCCGGGCCACTTACTGATACTTATGCTTAAATTAACACACTCATATTCTGGTTTATTTCTAGAAAAACATTTTGGCTAGTGGAAATTCTAATTGGCTCGTAACTTCTAGCAGCCATATTGGCAGGTGGCCAAAAAAGCAAATGTCAAGCCCTGCAGGGAGATTGTCACACTCATCGATACATATTTGAGGTTTGTTTATTAATTGGGACGCGAACATGATCCGGCTACTTTTTCAATCTGACTGGCTACTCAAAAGTTTGGGGAACTCTCTGATTTAAAATGAGATATTCCTCTAAATTGGGCTTCAAATGGCCAAAATCTTCCGCCACCGCCCTTCGGACGGCGGCATCCGTGGGCCTGATGTGATATCCTTTCATGGGTACGGCCCTGACTGTACCAGTGAGCAGGAAAGTGACTTAGGAGAAGACTAGGCTTCCCTCTCGGACCTACAGCGCGCAACAATATGTCTCTGATGATTCAGGACTACTCAGTCGCCACCAAGACTCTGAAGTCACTAAATAATATTTTACCTGGGCACTTCACACAGACTACCCGAAGTAAAGACACCGGAGCACTCTTTTCCGTCTGCACGTTTTAATAGAAGGGGCTGACTGACGTTTCGACAGACAAGTCTGTCTTCCTCAGAGTCAAGCAGAACACTGAAAAATGGGAGGTTTATATACCCTCCTCCACAGTGATGTCATTAGCAGCCATTTTGAATAATAATAATAGGAAAAACAATGACACAAATATGACATCAAACAATTTACAAATGGGGATATGAATGTGGGGGAAAAAAAATGTATATATATATAATACATATATCACTGTTTTCCCAAGGACGATAGGCTACCTATCGAAGGGGGAAAAAACCCCAAATCAACATATACCCATCACTATTTACAGTATTTACATGTTCTAAATAAAGACTTCCACTAAGAGTCAAAAGGAGAACAGAGAAAAGAGGAGAGACATCAGAGGAAACATGAAAGGCTAGGTTGGTCATTAACTCCTCCAGTGGATGCTGCATTGAGAGTGAAGATCCAGAACGCTTCCCTTCTCAGGAGTTTGTTGATCATATCTCCACCCCTAGGGGGTGGCTTCACCTTCTCGATGCCCAAGAACTTTAGGGAGGAGACCGAACCATGTTTGGCTTCAGAGTAGTGGCGTGCCATCGCATAATCCATATTTTTGTTACGTATGGCAGTTTTATGCTCACCTATCCTGATTTTGAGTGCTCGTTTTGTCTGGCCTACATATATTAGACCACAAGGACATTTCAACATGTAGATGACATGAGTGGAGTTGCAATTTATAAATTCTTTTATTTCATATTTGGTCCCATTGAGGGGATGAAAGAACAGTTTTGCTTTGTGTGTATTAGAGCATTGTGAACAATGACCACAGCAATAGAAACCAGCAGGGGGCCCCGGTAGCCAAGTGTTAGGGACTGCAGCCGGGGGCATATAGCTATGAACAACTTTATCTCTGATATTACGCGGTCTTCTAAATGATATCAGAGGAAGGTTGGAGGTGATTTCTTTAAGTGATGGCTCACTTTTTAGAACATGCCAGTGTTTTAACATGATGTTCTTTACCTGGCCAGCAGAGGGATTGTATTCTGTTGAGAAGCAGATACGGGGAGGGGTCTTCTCTCGGCTGTTTTTAGACAGGAGAGAGACACGGTCCGTCTGTTTGGATCGGTTGAGTGCCCGTTCAATCACAGCTGTCCTGTACCCTCTTTCTAGGAAGCGTGTTTTCATCTCCTCAGATTTTGAGATGAAGTCCTCAGGGCGGCTGCAATTGCGCCTTAGTCTGAGGAATTGACCCACTGGGATATTCTGTTTTAATTGTTCTGGATGATTGCTGCTGGAATGTAATAGTGTGTTGCGGCTTAAAGGCTTGCGGTAGATGGTGGTCTCTAGACTGTTGTCACTGTTTTTGGATATGGATAAATCCAAGAAATTTATATTTGTGAGGCTATGTTCCTCTGTGAAAGTGAGACTGCTGTCTGTACCGTTCACGTACTGCATGAAATCACCAAATTCATTTTCAGAGCCATCCCAGATTAATATAATGTCGTCTATATACCTACGGTAAAGGTGGATTTTGGAAAAGAATGGATTAGTAGGGTTGTTGATAAATCTTTCTTCCCAGTGGCCCATAAACAGGTTAGCATAATTCGGTGCAAAGGCTGCACCCATAGCTGTGCCCTGAGATTGAATATAATAAGCACCTGTATACTGAAAATAGTTCTTTTTTAGGGCCATTTCTGTAAGAGACAGTAAAAATTCATTTGGTGGAAGAATACCTACTTGACGCTTCTCAAGGTAGTGGGCTAGAGCCTCTAAACCCCTTGTATGTGGTATGTTCGTATAGAGGCTCTGAACATCTAGAGTAGCTAAAATGCTGTCTGGACTCACTTTAAGATGGTTGACAGCATTTAAAATGTCCCCTGTGTCTCCTAAATAGGATGGCAGGTCTGGTACCAATTTCTTGATAAAAAAGTCTATGTATTGGGATAGGGGCTCAATGAGACTCCCATTGCCAGACACAATAGGCCTAAGGGGAGGATCCATCACTGATTTGTGGATTTTAGGTAGGCCATAGAACACTGGGCAAATGGGATGTTTAGTGGTCAAAAACTATTTTTCTTGCTCAGTGATCCAGCCTTTCTGTACAGAAGAGTCAATAAATGCATCGATCTCGGATTTAATATCAGCAGTGGGGTCACAACGTAGGGGTGAGTAGAAAACATTATTATCAAGTTGGCTCTTAATGCCTCTGTCATATTGTTGAGCATTCATAACAACAATAGATCCCCCTTTATCTGCAGACTTAATCACAATATCAGGATTAGATTGTAACAATTTCAGAGCTGATCCTTCTTCTTTTGTTAGATTGCTTTTGTAGCTTCTAGATTTCCGAACTAACTTAGACAGCGAGTGAACAGGATTCGTCTGACGGAAATGATGAACGACAGCGTGGCTATTTTTTAGCCAATCAAATGACTCAACGCGGCGGCCGAAGAAAACGAGGCGGGGGACGCGGGGCTGCAGTAGACCTACCCCCCGAACCCCCACCACGCCGCTCCCAAAGGAAGAAGTAGTGATTAATATCTCTGGCCAGCCACTAAGTGAGTCTGAAACATCTGTTCTGCGTAAAGGACTCTCCTTTGCCCCCACTAACTCTATTGATCCATTCAAATTAAAAGTGGACACTTTCAGATTCTTTCGTCAGTTACACCTTAAACACTTCTTTGCCTCTAATGTTTTGATGAACAGTAATACTGTCTTAAGAAATGCTGATGCTATAATAGCTGACAGCCCGAGAGAAGAAACACCTTTCAAGAAAAAATCTGTGTTTATACCCTATTCCAATCTCAGTCCATCTGTCATTACGTATACTAAATTGGTTGAGCAAGATCTGTCTAAGTTAGTTCGGAAATCTAGAAGCTACAAAAGCAATCTAACAAAAGAAGAAGGATCAGCTCTGAAATTGTTACAATCTAATCCTGATATTGTGATTAAGTCTGCAGATAAAGGGGGATCTATTGTTGTTATGAATGCTCAACAATATGACAGAGGCATTAAGAGCCAACTTGATAATAATGTTTTCTACTCACCCCTACGTTGTGACCCCACTGCTGATATTAAATCCGAGATCGATGCATTTATTGACTCTTCTGTACAGAAAGGCTGGATCACTGAGCAAGAAAAAGAGTTTTTGACCACTAAACATCCCATTTGCCCAGTGTTCTATGGCCTACCTAAAATCCACAAATCAGTGATGGATCCTCCCCTTAGGCCTATTGTGTCTGGCAATGGGAGTCTCATTGAGCCCCTATCCCAATACATAGACTTTTTTATCAAGAAATTGGTACCAGACCTGCCATCCTATTTAGGAGACACAGGGGACATTTTAAATGCTGTCAACCATCTTAAAGTGAGTCCAGACAGCATTTTAGCTACTCTAGATGTTCAGAGCCTCTATACGAACATACCACATACAAGGGGTTTAGAGGCTCTAGCCCACTACCTTGAGAAGCGTCAAGTAGGTATTCTTCCACCAAATGAATTTTTACTGTCTCTTACAGAAATGGCCCTAAAAAAGAACTATTTTCAGTATACAGGTGCTTATTATATTCAATCTCAGGGCACAGCTATGGGTGCAGCCTTTGCACCGAATTATGCTAACCTGTTTATGGGCCACTGGGAAGAAAGATTTATCAACAACCCTACTAATCCATTCTTTTCCAAAATCCACCTTTACCGTAGGTATATAGACGACATTATATTAATCTGGGATGGCTCTGAAAATGAATTTGGTGATTTCATGCAGTACGTGAACGGTACAGACAGCAGTCTCACTTTCACAGAGGAACATAGCCTCACAAATATAAATTTCTTGGATTTATCCATATCCAAAAACAGTGACAACAGTCTAGAGACCACCATCTACCGCAAGCCTTTAAGCCGCAACACACTATTACATTCCAGCAGCAATCATCCAGAACAATTAAAACAGAATATCCCAGTGGGTCAATTCCTCAGACTAAGGCGCAATTGCAGCCGCCCTGAGGACTTCATCTCAAAATCTGAGGAGATGAAAACACGCTTCCTAGAAAGAGGGTACAGGACAGCTGTGATTGAACGGGCACTCAACCGATCCAAACAGACGGACCGTGTCTCTCTCCTGTCTAAAAACAGCCGAGAGAAGACCCCTCCCCGTATCTGCTTCTCAACAGAATACAATCCCTCTGCTGGCCAGGTAAAGAACATCATGTTAAAACACTGGCATGTTCTAAAAAGTGAGCCATCACTTAAAGAAATCACCTCCAACCTTCCTCTGATATCATTTAGAAGACCGCGTAATATCAGAGATAAAGTTGTTCATAGCTATATGCCCCCGGCTGCAGTCCCTAACACTTGGCTACCGGGGCCCCCTGCTGGTTTCTATTGCTGTGGTCATTGTTCACAATGCTCTAATACACACAAAGCAAAACTGTTCTTTCATCCCCTCAATGGGACCAAATATGAAATAAAAGAATTTATAAATTGCAACTCCACTCATGTCATCTACATGTTGAAATGTCCTTGTGGTCTAATATATGTAGGCCAGACAAAACGAGCACTCAAAATCAGGATAGGTGAGCATAAAACTGCCATACGTAACAAAAATATGGATTATGCGATGGCACGCCACTACTCTGAAGCCAAACATGGTTCGGTCTCCTCCCTAAAGTTCTTGGGCATCGAGAAGGTGAAGCCACCCCCTAGGGGTGGAGATATGATCAACAAACTCCTGAGAAGGGAAGCGTTCTGGATCTTCACTCTCAATGCAGCATCCACTGGAGGAGTTAATGACCAACCTAGCCTTTCATGTTTCCTCTGATGTCTCTCCTCTTTTCTCTGTTCTCCTTTTGACTCTTAGTGGAAGTCTTTATTTAGAACATGTAAATACTGTAAATAGTGATGGGTATATGTTGATTTGGGGTTTTTTCCCCCTTCGATAGGTAGCCTATCGTCCTTGGGAAAACAGTGATATATGTATTATATATATATACATTTTTTTTCCCCCACATTCATATCCCCATTTGTAAATTGTTTGATGTCATATTTGTGTCATTGTTTTTCCTATTATTATTATTCAAAATGGCTGCTAATGACATCACTGTGGAGGAGGGTATATAAACCTCCCATTTTTCAGTGTTCTGCTTGACTCTGAGGAAGACAGACTTGTCTGTCGAAACGTCAGTCAGCCCCTTCTATTAAAACGTGCAGACGGAAAAGAGTGCTCCGGTGTCTTTACTTCGGGTAGTCTGTGTGAAGTGCCCAGGTAAAATATTATTTTATGCATATTGTCCTCCACTGTTGAGCACCAGGACCCTCTTTATTCCAAACCTGGCTGAAGCGCGCTGGACTCTATTACTACTGTAACTCTGAAGTCACTGTCAGCCAGCTGTACACGTGGATCAGGAAGTGACAGGAGTACGTTAGTGGGCGGAAAAGCTCTTCATCAGTAAATAAACTGCATGCGTTTGCAATGATTCAGCCAAACAAGACAGAAAAGTAATGCTTGGTCTTTGGGTCAGAGAGTATTCGACGTGTTTAAACAGTAAGAGGTTCTCCGAGTCTGTCTGAGAAGGAGCCAGTGACATGGCAGGGACATTCTGATTCCATGCAGCCCAGGGGCCCAGGACCAGGAGTAGTGAGAGAGAGAGAGAGAGAGAGAGAGAGAGAGAGAGAGAGAGAGAGAGAGAGGGAGAGAGAGAGAGAGAGAGAGAGAGAGAGAGAGAGAGAGAGAGAGAGAGAGAGAGAGAGAGAGAGAGAGAGAGAGAGAGAGAGAGAGAGAGAGAGAGAGAGAGAGAGAGAGAGAGAGAGAGAGAGAGAGAGAGGGAGAGAGAGATGTTTCATTCATTTGCACCAGGATTACTGGAATAATCTTCTTCATTAGCCATGCACATGGGCAGAAAACAGCAGCGGTGCTGCCTCGTATGAGAACACACATTGACACACTCGTGACAGGATGTGTAGAGGTACACTCACAGCACATAGACATATCCTGCCCTCATCCACACACCCACCACCCACAACACACACACACACACACACACACACACACACACCCACCAAAATACATAGGACCACAGTCATGCTGGTGAGATGGAGAGGGGCAAGTGTGTCACTTGTACTGGCAAGAGAAGCAGTCCATCACTCTGATCCAGCAGCCCTGAGAATCACAACCCACACCGCCCACGCACGCACATCTCACATAAAAATATACTGTGTATGCTGTTCTGCTACTGATACCACTACCTAGTCATAGGATTAATACAGAAGAAACGATCAGACTTACCACACTTGTTAGGTCACATATAGTCCTAAAGGATAAATGAATAAATGATGTGAAATAAATGAGTGCAGCATGCTCACAGCAATGTCTTAGAAAAACAGTGCACGATGATGTAGAGAGTTTGCCTCATAAATGACCCAGCACTGTTATTACTCTAAGATCTTCCTGCCTTTCATGATCCGAATGGCCTCAGAGGTTACAGATCCTAGTATAGATCATATGACTGGTTTGTCCCTCTCTTACCAGTGTATTCTGGAAGTGGTGGAATTCACTCTGGTACTCAGTGGTGGGATCTATTGAGTGAAAGACAGACAGTTATTGTGTGTAGATTGTATGGAGGGGGGGGGGGGGGTTCTTAGTTGACAGTGAATGACACAATCCCTTTAAAAGCTTTACTTCTGCTCTCACGTAATAACACCATCAACATCATAGCCCATGGCCATATTTTGCCATGCTGCCAGGCCTTGTTCTCACCCATAACTCTGCTTGGTTCCTGGCTGGTTTCTCTGTAGGTGTCATAGGCATGGTCTCTTATCTTTTTCGGTTGGATCTGGTCCTGCTCCCCAACCCCCTCTGCACCCACATGGAGGCCTGGGGGATGAGATTTTGGTTACCGTGTTTCAGTCTTTATATTCTGAAATATAGTTGGCTCTATGTATGGAGGAAATTAAATGCAGAATTGGACAAGCAAGAATGGCGTTCCTGGAAAACAAAGAACTCCTAATATAAGAAGCAACATCAACAACATAAGAAAAAGATCTGAAACCTAACTTTTCTGTTCTTACGGAAGTTTGAGTTTGAAAAGGTCCAGTGGAAGAAGATATGAACAACTCAAGAGAAAGGCTGAAGAGAAACAGTTGGATGACCATGACAGCCAACCTTCGGAGACAGACAGACAGATACTAGGCCACAGCTGCTTCTACTACTATTACTAGGCCGACTACTACTACTACTAGTCTAGGCTGCTGACTACTACTACTATAGTCTAAATAGAACAACAACAGAGTGGGAAAATAATAACTGCGTAACTTCTTTCATATCAGAGTTATAGCAAAACCGAATAAAAACAGCAGTTTGTAATCATGCAATGCTAAATGGTTATGATGTAGCTTATCACTGCCATCTAGTGGTAGGAGGTATGTTAACAGACAGACATTGAGCCGCACTACGTTTCCCACAACCCCCTTCTGGCAGAAAGTTTGTGAGTGACAGAGAAGCAGACAAACCCGCTTCCAGCTTGTTCTCGAGGTGGGTGGGATGAAGGAGGTTTTGGTTGCGCGTGCGTAGTGAACAGTCGTCAGCTAGTGTTGCTTTATATGGAGTCAAATGGGTAAGGTGAGTAAACTCTGTTTTTATAATGAGAACACAATACATTACGGCATTTGCTGCGCACTAATGAATACATTTGACTAGCTTAGTTATCTGTCCTTGACATACACCTGAGGACATTAATATTCGACCTTCTGCAAAGCAAATGCGTGGAAACTGGCACAACTGGTTTACAGCCACTAACGCTAGTTCGTAGTTAGTTGACTGTACCGACTGCAGCGCCGAGAACAATCGTGTCGACGAATCTTTCAGGGCTATTGATTAGGCACAGGCACACGCCGAAATGCTTTGAATAACGTTAACGTTATTATGCCAGTGTTATTGTTATTGAAAATGCGCATCTAGAGGCGCTGGGTGTTAGAGCTCCTGTTTATTCTGTGATCAGTCAAGCGAAGTCAGACAACAGTGTTTACTGTTTTCCTCTTCATTTTCACCCGATGGAGACCAACAACAGTCAGTGACTGACGACCGTGTCCTCTTCTGGGGCCTCCAGGGAGACGAGACTTTAATAACTGAATAACATTTGAATAACACAGAATCATCATCAATATGCAATATGTTTTGGGCACAATTGTCCCATAAGAACAACAACAACAACAACAACAACAACAACAGTATTCATTCGTATTAATTCTTAAAAGCATTATTTAATATATTCATAAAACAAGTGTACATTTTTAATAAAACATGTATGTTCACTCCAGTGAGATTTATTATTGTAAACATACTGTAATTTGAAAGCAGTGAACATCAAAATCCGGGGAGTCACATCCAGAGACTCCAAATATCCTGTCCTTGTAACCACGTGGTCTTGTTTCTGCTATGAAGCGATTTGAACCTGAAAATGCCCAGTATTTGACTTGCAATACGGTATTCCAATTAAATAACTTCAGGATTGACAACAAGGTCCATACCAGAAACCGTGATGACCACTGTATTCCGCAGAGATGGAATCTCAAAAGAAAGCGAAGTGCAGCAATGGTCCAAATGCATGCATAATGTGATATACAAAATTACTTTGAATTGTAGCACCCATTATGGCGCGCAACAGGTGAGAAAGACATTTCTTAAAATTGCTACTTTCTGCTCATCTCTCACATGCATGCATCATGCAGACACAATAGCAGCCTGTCTAGTCTATGAGGGATTGGTTGTACGAAAATACAGTTCACATGTCATGAACCCATTTTCTTTACCGAATACATACAGTATGTGAAAGATTGTCTTCCCTCACTCAAGACGTGTGGTTGAAGACCTTCACTAGAATCAAATCGGAGTGTCAGTCTGGAACATAATGACAACTGTGGGGACGTTAAACAGGGCTTTGCAGTGGATGAATGGCCTCTACTGTATCTGGGAACTGCAGGCCTTCCTCGCTGAGCTGTCGCAGCACAGTTATTTGAGGACTACTCCTCATAAATATTGTTTACTGATGTCCAGGGCGCCCTGTGCAGACAGATACACATGTCAATGAAACATGCTGACAGGGTGTCTGTGTAGGTTCATTTCTCTGCAGCGAGAGGGTGTTTGTGAGTACAGGCTGTGTTTATTGGTGTGGTTATTTATGTCCGGGGAGTGGGGACGGATCCTGGCTACCTGCCATGCACCTGATTAAAGGCTATGTGTTGTGCGCTTGCTGCTGCTGCTGCTGACCTGTGCTGCAGGATTAGATTAGCCTTTATTGTCTCCTCTAGGAGAAATTTGTCTCAGGCGGCCGAGAGAACACAGGTGACGTCGTAGCACACAGCCTCTCCATATACACGCAATATATCCATATACAGTACATGTACAATCAATCAAACTACAGTTAACAACATGGATCCATACACCAGAACATACACACCAAGAATGTTGCCTGAAAACCTACACCAAAATATTGCACAGTCCTCAGATGCATCGTGCCATACATCAAGATATTGCACGTTCCCTCCAGTAAAAGCCATAACCTTAAATATTGCACAAATTCCGTACACAAACTCACAAAGATATTTCACATTCTGCCCAAAGAAAGCTGTAATGTTCAATATTGAACAGATGCCCTGGCCTACACCAAGGTATTGCACCTCCCCCCCCAATAAAGACCATAATGTTAGAGATATCTCAGATGCCCTGCCTACTACACAATGTGCAAACTTTCTCTCATACTGTTGATAGTGGAACTATCAATCAAGTATTTTGATTGGTACAGGGGTCGACTCTGTTGTTTGGATCTTGTTTTATTTGAGAGAGCTTCATCTTGTTCACAACAGGAAATATAAGTAGACACTAGAACAGTACAGCGCTTCAGCGCCACCCAATGTCAATTTGCTATATTACAACACTCCCACTCAATTTTACAATTGGCATGTTACTTCAATTTGCACTTCTCATTTGAATTATATTTCAAAGAATGTATATTGACAAATAATGTCAAGATAATAAGTCAAAAAAATGTGCAATTCATTATAATTTCATTATAGCCTTTCGTTATTATAATGTACAGGAGTTTTTTCTTTTTTAACACAAAAACACAAAAACAGTGCTAAATTACTCCACAGGGAAAAGCCCAATCTCTTTCCTCAGATATTTAAACTTCTGCTTAGGCAGTGGCTTGGTCAAGATATCTGCCTTCATGTCACCTGTTGGGCAATATTGCAGTTGTATCTGTCCATTTTGCACACATTCACGGATGTAGTGGTAGCGAATATCTATGTGTTTAGTCCGTGAGTGATCCACTGGATTCTTTGCGATTGCAATGGCTCCTTGGTTGTCTTCCAGGATCACTGTGGGCGTGACACTCATTCCGAGATCACTCAGTAATCGTCTCAGCCAGGTACCCTCTTGAGCAGCTTGACTGAGTGCGACGTACTCCGCTTCCGCTGTTGAAAGTGCAACTGTTGCCTGTTTCTTGCTGAGCCAGCTCACTGCTCCTCCACTTAGTAAGAAGATGTTGCCGGTTGTTGAGCGGCGGTCATCTTGATCACCGGCCCAGTCAGCATCTGAGAAGCCGATCAAAGTTCCTGATTCTGACCGCTCATACTTGAGAGCAAGGTTCACTGTGCCTTTCAAGTATCGAAGTATCCTCTTCACTGCAGTCAGATGTGCAGCATCTGGATTTGCGTTGAATTTTGACACAGCACTCACTGCTTGAGCTATATCTGGTCGTGTGGCCATTGCAGCATACAGCAGACTTCCTACCATAGACTGATAGGTTATTTGGTTGACAGGCTTACTGACACCGTCATTTTTCCTCAGTTTGACGTTTGCATCAGCAGGAGTTGCAACAGCATTTGCATTATCCATCCCATATTTCTGAAGTATGGCTTCAATGTAATGCTTCTGATGAAGCAAGACACATTTATTTTCTTTGTCTTGGACAACAGAGACGCCCAGGATATAAGACAGCTCACCCATGTCCTTCATCTTGTAGCGTTTCTGTAGCGCCATTTTCAACTCATTCATGCTTGTAGTCGACTCTGTAATCAGAATGAGATCATCCACATAAACAGCGAGTATCTCAAGCTTTCCTCTTGATCTCACAAACACACAGGGGTCTGATGTGCTCTGCTTGAATCCAATTTCCATCATGAACCCTGTGAAAGCTTTGCTCCAGCAGCGAGGAGACTGCTTCAGTCCATAGATAGATTTCTTCAGTTTACACACCAGGTGTTCCTGCCCTGGTTTGATGTATCCATCTGGTTGCTGCATGTAGATTTCCTCTTCCAAGTGTCCATTAAGGAATGCAGTTACTACATCCATCTGGTGCACATGTAGATTATTTTGTATGGCAAAGGACAGTAATGTACGAATTGAGCTGAATCGTACCACAGGTGAAAAAGTTTCATCATAGTCAGCACCATATAACTGTGAGTAGCCCTTGGCGACGAGTCTGCCCTTGTATCTCTCCACTCGTCCATCACTATGATGTTTGACTTTGAACACCCATTTTGATCCTATGGCCTTTCTGTCCTTTGGTAAATCCACTAAGTCCCACGTCTCATTTTCTAGCAGCGACTCATATTCCAAGTCAGCCGCTTCTTGCCATTCCTTTGCATTAGGACTTAACATTGCTTCTTTCAGTGTACTTGGCTCTGTTACACTACACACATTGGCATGATGATCAACAGTCACTATATCAGCATATTCATCATATCCATATCTTGTTGGAGCCCTTCTGATTCTGCCGCTTCTTCTAGCAGCTTCTCCCGCTTCTCCTTTTCTAGCTGCTTCTTCGCCAGTGACCACCTCATCATCTTGTGTTCCACTCTCATCTGTCTCCATGGTTACCTCATTCTTTGAGTAGGTCACTTCCTGTTTCCAGTCAAAGTCTGATTCATTAAAGATGACATCACGACGAATTAGAATCTTCTTTTTCTCTTCATCAAACAGGCGATAGCCTTTAGCATTGTTTGCATATCCAACAAAACGAAGCTTTACTGCCTTCTTGTCCAGTTTTCTTCTCTCTATGTCTGGAATATGTGTATAAGCAACACAGCCAAACACTCTCATGTGTCTCATGTCCGGCTTTTTTCCACACCATCTCTCATAGGGTGTCTCTTCCTTCAGGACAGATGTGGGCAGCCTGTTCTGTATGTAAGCTGCGGTTGCTACAGCTTCTGCCCAGTACATCTTTGGCATTTTGGCATGTGACATCATGCTTCTAGCTGCTTCAATTAGTGTCCTATTTTTCCTTTCTGCAACACCATTTTGCTGTGGTGAGTGAGGTACTGTCAACTCATGGTGAATGCCTTGAGCCTTCAAATATTCTTGAAACTCCTTTGACGTGTATTCACCACCATTGTCTGTTCTCAGTCTTGTGACATTCTGCCCACACTCATTTGAAAATATTTTCTCAAATTCCTTGAATTTGCTTAGGACTTCACTCTTCTGTTTCAGAAAATACACCTTGCAGCATCTAGAGTAATCATCGATAAAAGTCACAAAATATTTAGCTCCACCTATAGATTCAGTCTGCATGGGACCACAGACGTCACTATGGATCAGCTGCATCTTGTGTTTGGAACGGATTTTTCCAACCGGCTTGTATGGCTTTCTAGACAGCTTGCCTTCCACACATCCTTCACAGAAAGGAACCTCTTTCTCTGCAGAGAAATCCACTCCGTTCACCAGAACTTTTAGTTCCTTCAACTTGGTCGTGTGTCCTAGGCGCTGGTGCCACAGGCTGGCTGCTACTGATGCGCTGTGACAGACAGAAGAGCTTCCCTCGACGTCTAGTTGATACAGCCCATCAGCTCTTTGTGTTCCCATTCCCTGTAAAGTTCCATCTTTCCCACGTATGTAGCAGCGAGACTTCCTGAACTGCACTGTATTCCCTTTTCTGACAGCTGCTCCCACTGAGAATAAATTCCCGGATAGCTTTGGAACATACAGTACATCATACATTGTGACATTTTTTTCATTGCTTAATCTGAAAGTCATTCTCATTTTGACATTGCCAAGTCCTAGGGCATCCACCACCCTGCCGTCACCGAGTTTCACACACTGTGCTTTTGAGAATTGCTGATAGTCTTGAAGAATGTCTTTATCACCTGTCATGTGCTTTGATGCTCCAGAATCAATCAACCACTGTTGTGGCCTCTCAGCCAGGCTTGCTGCCTCTTTAGCGACAAAGGCACTTTCAGATGAATCTTCTGCATCTTCACACACCATGTTTTTGGCCTTGTGGGTTCTCTTTTTATTTTTCCAAGTTGGACAGTCGCGTTTTATATGTCCCTCTTTCCCACACTTGTAACATCTCCATGTACTGGGTCTTTCAGCTCCCACTGCCTTGTAGTCTCCACGGAATTGTGATGACATAGCTGATGCACCACCTGACGTAGTACCACTGGAGTTATCATGAACATTCACTCTCTTTTGCTCTTCATTTATCAATGCTTGCTGAACAAACCGCAGTGTCAGACTGTCAATCTTTGTTTCAAGCGCAGTGACAATTGTAGCATAGCTTGGTGGCAAACTACCTAGGAGTGTTACAATCTGATCTTCCTCTTCAATCACAGAGCCTATTGCTGCTAGTTGATCAGTCAGTTCCTTCATTCGTTTTAAATGTTCATTTAAATGTTCTCCTTCTTTCATCTCACATCTGAAATATTTCTTCTTCAGGAACAGTTTATTTGCCAGCGTATCTCTCTCAAAATGTCCTTTCAGAGTGTCCCATGCCTCTTTCGGGGTCTGGCAACTTGTTATCAGATACAGCTGTGGTGTACTCACATTCAGTACTAGCATTGAGAATGCCTTCTCTCTCCGCTTTGTAAATTCCACTTGTGCCTGGGCATTAGCATCTGCGGCTAGCATCTCTGTCTCTGTTAGCATGCCCCATAGTCCTCTTGCCTTCAGAAAGTGTTCCATCTGAAACTTCCAGGTTGCCCAATTCTCTGGTCCGCCCAGCCTGTCAATAAACAGTTTATCCTCCATTGTGTCTTCCACAACACTGTTTATCTCTTACACAAATCTCCGCATCGCATCTGGCAACTGGGAGCCTGGGAGGCTGGGCCCATAACCTGTTGTTTGGATCTTGTTTTATTTGAGAGAGCTTCATCTTGTTCACAACAGGAAATATAAGTAGACACTAGAACAGTACAGCGCTTCAGCGCCACCCAATGTCAATTTGCTATATTACAACAGACTCAGGACACAAGTACCTTCCCAGCTGGGATTTAAATTTGATTAATTCTGAGATTTACACACAGCTTGTTTTATGGAGTTTTTACTGACTCATAATGGAATGTTGAGTAGGCTGTCATTTCAGTTTATCAAGTTAAATTGATAGCCATGTCTTTAAAGCTGTATTCAGTGATGTTTTTGTGTTAAAGTGTTAAATGGCTCTATGTTCTGGCAGCAATCACTGAAATTAGTGTTTGGTCAGTAACTTAGAACTCCCAATCCCCCGCTGTACTCTGTCTCTCTCCTGTAGCCCTGCATGCAGGGCGGACGTATCTCCGCATGGCGGCGTTGGATTTGGAGTGAAAAAAATACATACAGTATAGTCCTTCGCAGGCATCGCATCGCGATCTGACCTTCCGTTTCCCAGAAAATGTAAACATTTCTCTGATTGGATAAAAATTAGGTCGCCGATCTCCCACTATCCAATCAGAGAAATGTCTACATTTTCTGGGAAACGGAACGTCAGATCGTGATGCCTATATGAGGGATCAGCCGAGCAGCATTTTGGTAAACAAAGCGCGTCACTGGGTGGCAACGGCAATGGAACCCTATGGAGCCTGAGCTTTGGGAGGCTTGAGTGTCTGACTCTAGCCGGCTGACCCTGTTTACATTTAAAAAACAGCGACAGTTCACACAACTTTAACATGACAATGCATATATTATACATCAAACTCTTGAGCTAATTCTGCTCTCACTCAGAATGTCAAAATATAAGGGATGTGATGTATAGTTTTTGAGATATTAACGTTTGTTTGGCACAGCTCATACTAGTTAACTGCCGCAGGGTTCTGCATTTCTGGGTAGCAAGTGACGTCATGCTGATTCGTTCTATAAAGGACTACCGTAAATTCCGGACTATAAGCCGCACCTTTTTTCCCGTTTTTTGGGCTTTTTTGGCCCCTGCGGCTTATATAACGGTGCAGCTTATCTATGGATTTTTTCCAAAAAAAAAAAAAAAAAAAAAAAACTATAAATCCACTTCTGTTTTAATTTCCTCTCTTGCCCTCTTTTCACCACACTGTATGACACTGTATGACACTGTATGACACTGTGTGCACTGTAAATAACAACACAGGTGGTGTTGTGTTATGTTGTTTTGTTGAAATGTTAATAAATGGGAGCTTCCTCAAACAGCCAACACCTTACATATGGTAATTAAACATTAAAACACAAAAAAAAAAAAAAAAAAAAAAACCCATTAAAACACGGCTTATAGTCCGGTGCGGCTTATATAAGAAAAAAATAGTCAACTTTGCAGGTGCGGCTTATACACCGGTGCGGCTTATAGTCCGGAATTTCCGGTATATGTATTTTTTCACCCCGAATCCAATCCCCCTGAGTCTCTACGAGTTACGGTTGCGGAGATACGTCCGTCCTGCATGCAGGGCTACAGGAGAGAGATACAGTAGAGTACAGCGCGGGGTTGGGGCTTTCAAGTCACTGACCACTCTATTTCAGTGATTGCTGTCAGAATTTAGAGCCATTTAACGCTTATTTCAACACAAAAACATTGCTGAATGCAGCTTTAATGTGGATAGCTTGCTGATGGCTTGTTCTGGAGGATGTTAGAGTTATTACTATCTTGAATTTTTATACCTGTGGTTATAATGTACACGATATACAATATCTGAATATTTATTTCTGCTCTCCCAGGTATACATGAATCAGCACTCATTCAAAAATGGACACCTTGCTAAGGATCTGCAGATAGACAATGATCTCTCCTCCGGTGTGAAGAAGACATATTGAAGACAAGACATATTCAACATTAACAGCAGGTTTATTACACCTGTGCACTCCCTTCGCCCCTTTTCCTGAACCTACTTCCCTGCACTCGCACCTCTACCTCACTGCCTAAAGTCTCCAGTATGTATCATATCGTTCCAGTAGCTCCTGGGGACCAGCACACAGTTGGTTCTCCCCTGAAGAAGAAACTGGGTCGAGAAGGCCGCCCCCTGGTGGTGGCGGGTATGTTAGGCTGTGTGTTGGTGCTGGCTGCTGTCGTGTCCTGGTGCTACTACTCAGCCTCCCTCCGTAAAGCCCAGCTGCTGAAGACTGAGCTGTTGGACCTGAACAAGGATGGCTTCATCATCCGCAACCAGGCCGGAGCTGTCATCTTCACCATGGACTTTAGGTGGGTTCACTGTAGGGCTGATCACTGAACCTATACACCAATCTATGGACATTTATAGCAAGGCCATATATGGTCATGAATTCAGAGTTTATTCAGTGGGTTTTGAAATGGTTTCATAAACCCAATGGTTGTAGAATTTTCTCAACCCATAGATTGAAGTTGAAACTATAACACCTGAGAGGGTTTTCTTTACTGTGTGGTTATGGATATAACAACACATGTCCGAAAAGTTTTATCCAATGTGTAATGCAAAATAAAATACCCCAAAAATAAAAACTGAGAACGCAAAAAAGATTGCTAACTTTATGGTTATTTAACTCAAGAGTTAGAAGAAATTAACAACCTACATCTCACGGCTAGTTTACTTAAACATATCACTATCTATTGCGTTTTTTTTTTGCAGACTTCTACCGTAGACTGGTTTATATAGCCAATGCATCTGAACGTGGCTTAAAACACAGCTGTTCCTCTGTGCCCTTCCTGTGCTGAGCCGTACCAAGGCTGATTGATAATGGGAAGCTAGACAGTAGACAGACACATGATTGCCCCCTTAGGCAAGACTGATTTGGTCATCATGTGCTTTGGCAACTCAGCTCTCATCGACAGAAATAGACAAAGTGCAATGTCCTGCTTTGCACAGAGAATTGGAATGGGGATACTCTTCATTGTTTTTGTATTACTATTGTTGTTATTGCATTCTCTTGTCGTCCTCTTCTATTGTTGCATTCATCTTATTTTTATTAGGTTTCAGACATTTTGATGAGCTTGATATCTTTTCAGCAATACTGTGCACTGCGAATAATAATTGCTCAATCAGTGCTGTGCATAAGCACTTAATTTGTATTCAGATCTGTTCTGTCTATGCACTCCCCCAGGTCTGGCACTCTGGATCTGGACTCATGCTCAAAGGAGAGCAATATTCTGAGCTGCAGTCGGTCAGATTCGGGCAAGCTCAACTTCTTCATCCAGACGCTTCAGCTCAAGGACACGGTGATGTGTTATCGTGTTCGCTGGGAGGAACTGGAACACGAGCGCTCGGTGGAACATGCCATGGCTTATAACGACTCTCACTGGTACGGAGGGGCGGAGACCGCAACACAGCATTGGCCCATCAGGATCCAGGGTGAGGAGGAACCACGTGCTTTCATCACCAGTGACGTCTACTCCAATCGGAACGCTTTCGGGGGTATCCTGGAACGCTATTGGCTGTCGTCGAATGCGACTGCGATCAAGATTAACGACTCGGTTCCGTTTCATTTGGGCTGGTCGGAGCAGGACAGGAAGCTCAGGTTCCAGGCACGGTACCAGGACTCACCCTACAGACCAGCAGAGGGACAGCGGGCCTTGCCTGAACTCAGCTATAGAGTGTGTGTGGGGTCTGATGTCACCTCCATTCACAAGTACATGGTGAGTATAAACAGCATCCAGCAGCTCATCTTTAAAGCCAATATCACAAGCTCTATCTTATTATTACACACAACTACCGTAAATTCCGGACTATAAGCCGCACCGGTGTATAAGCCGCACCTGCAAAGTTGACTATTTTTTTCTTATATAAGCCGCACCGGACTATAAGCCGCGGGTGTTTTAATGGTATTTTTTTTTTTTTTTTTTTTGTGTTTTAATGTTTAATTACCATATGTAAGGGTTCATGCACAGAGGGGATTGTCGGGAAAGAGATGGCTGTTTGAGGAAGCTCCCATTTATTAACATTTCAACAAAACAACATAACACAACACCACCTGTGTTGTTTTTTACAGTGCACACAGTGTCATACAGTGTCATACAGTGTGGTGAAAAGAGGGCAAGAGAGGAAATTAAAACTTATTATAGTTATATAGGATTTATAGTTAGAAAGAGTGCTAAAAAAGAGAGATATTTTTTTATTTTATTTTATTTTTTGAAAAAATCCATAGATAAGCCGCACCGTTATATAAGCCGCAGGGGCCAAAAAAGCCCAAAAAACGGGAAAAAAGGTGCGGCTTATAGTCCGGAATTTACGGTAGTCACATTGTAATGTATTTTCTCATCCAGTTTAGGGTGCGTTCAGTCCAAACATGTTTAGAGCAGTTTATTTGAACTGTGGCTCATTACTACTGTAGTTAGGTTTGTTTGGGGAGGTGAGAACAAGGCAATTCGAAGTCAGGTGTGCGGCGTCTGTGCGCTTAATAACTGTACCAAGATCGCCTGAAAATGCAGAGCTCAGTCCTCTTCCAGGTGAACTGGGGTCCAGTTTGTTAGGCGTGAGAAATATTTTGAACCAATTACAGGACACAACTACAAAATGTGCAGTTTAATGGGTATAAGGAGACCGATATTGACATCTGATAGACAGCAGTTACTCATACTTAGAAAGGTTCACATAACACAATTAAATAAAATGATACCTACAAAGTTAAGCTGTAGTCTTGACTGATGCTCATAGTGGCCGCTAATAGTCTTAACTGGTATGAACACCAGAGAAGGTAAGTTAAGGCAAAGTTGCAGACAAATTCATCATGCTTAGCTAAAGTTACAGGGACTGGAGGCAGATTGATTTTGATTCCACGTGTAACAGAAATATAAGATGGGTAAAAGAGGAAGTAGAACAGGTGCATGCTTGGGAAATACAGTGGTTAGCTGAAGATGTGTTGACATGTTCCAGGGAAAGTCACGGGTGTCGTAAGGTATTTCAGCCCGGGAGGGGCAAGAAGACCACAGGTGAGTGAGGTCAAGTAGCGAACTCAGCCTGAAGATGACCTGGTACGAGGGGTAAACAGCGGACATGTCCTAGGCTGACCTGACACGAGCCATATAGGGGGTAAGATGAAGCAAGGGGGGCTTGCATTAATAAATGGTGTGTGCAAGGTCCGGTTTTGAAAGAACGGGAATTGAGGAAGTTGTGGTTGTAAAAGGTTGCAGGTATGGCGTAACATAAAAACTCTTGTGAGATGACAGTCAATAAATTAGATACTTTTCTTGTAATTGGGCAGTGTGAGCCTAAGTGAACCAACCTTTTCACTGTGGCACAGACCACAGAAAACAAATTGTAAGTGTGATCGGACCCTTAGTCACTCTCTTCCTATCTCTGTCTTTGTATGTCTGTTTGGTCCAGGTGCGTCGGTATTTCCCAAAACCTATCATCGTCCCTGCCACTGAAGTGTTCAAACACCCGGTGTGGTCCACCTGGGCTCTCCACAAAACGGCCGTCACCCAGGAGAAGTTACTGCGCTACGCCGCTGACATCACCAAGCACGGCTTCAACTGCTCCCATCTGGAACTTGACGACCGCTACACCGCCGACTACGGAGAGTTTGACTTCGACCCGCAGAAGTTCCCCAACGCCAAGGGTATGTTTGACAAACTCAGACAGGACGGATTTCAAGTGTCACTCTGGACACATCCTTTTATCAACTACGATTCAATCAATTTTGGCGTTGCCGTGGAGAAAGGGTTGTTTGTGCGGGAGCCAGGCGGTGAGCTGCCCGCCCTGGTTCGATGGTGGAACGGCATCGGTGGAATCCTGGATTTCACCAACCCAGAAGCACGTGAGTGGTATTCCTCGCAGCTGCTCAAGCTCAAAACCAGCTACAACGTCTCCTCCTTCAAGTTCGACGCAGGTGAGACAAGCTACCTGCCTCGCCAGTTTAGTACTCTGGTCCCTCTTGCCGACCCGTCCACCTTCACCCGCCGCTACACAGAGATGGCCCTACCGTTCAATCAGCGTGCAGAGCTGAGGGTGGGCTACCAGAGTCAGGACATCTCCTGCTTCTTCAGGATCATCGACAGAGACTCGGTGTGGGGTTATGAGCTGGGCCTCAAGTCCATCATCCCCACTGTTCTGACTATTAGCATCCTGGGCTACCAGTTCGTCTTGCCTGATATGATCGGAGGCAACGCATACCCCAACCGCACTGCAGGTATGTAACACCACAACATGGAGGTATGTAACACCACAACATGGGTCTATGGGAAAGTGAATGATTGAGAATGGATGAGTTTTGATATGGTTTTACAGAGCGCTGTCTCTGTGTTGTATTTTTGACGGTTTAGATGGCAAGGATGGCCTGCCAAACAAAGAGCTGTACATCAGATGGTTGGAGCTGTCTGCTTTCATGCCTGCCATGCAGTTCTCCATACCGCCCTGGGCCTATGATGATGATGAGGTGAGCAAAGCAAATCTGTTGTATAATAGGGAAGAAACATATGGACACTGATTTTAATGAGTTGTGGCACAGTGGTAGTGCTGTCGCCTCACAGCAAGAAGGTCCTGGGTTCGATTCCCGCCTGGGGGCGCTGTGGCGCTGGGGGAATGACCCCCCAATGCCCCCTGTGGCTGGTGCCCAGGGAGGTGGGTTATCTCGTGAAAAGGGCCTTTCTCTGTGGAGTTTGTATGTTCTCCCCGTGCTCCCCTGGGGTTTCCTCGATGGTCATCCCACACTTTTTTTTTAATGAAGATAGTAATGTGTGGTCTTGGCCGCCCTGTGATGTAATGCATGTGTGTGTCTTTGTGCATTCATCCACAGGTAGTGAAGATAGCACAAAAGTTTACACAGCTCCACGAGACTCTGGTGGCTCCAAGGGTTCTGAAACTGGCAAGCGAAGTTCTAAATACAGGAGACCCGATCATACGGCCCCTCTGGTGGATCGCCAACGACGACGAGGCGGCCTACAAGATTGACTCCCAGTTCCTGATAGGGAATGAGCTGATGGTGGCTCCGGTGTTGGAGCCAGGGAAGCTGGAGAGAGACATCTACCTGCCTGCAGGACGATGGAGGAGTAACAAGGGGGCACACTATGATCATAAAGACCCCATGTACCTCACAGACTACCCTGTGGACCTGAACGAGATAGCTTTCTTTACATGGGGAAACTGAAGATGCACATAAGCGTAAAGACACATAAACACATACGCACACACACGCACACGCACACAGATTCTAGTGAGCGCACAAGCCGAGGGGGAGCAAGAGATGTTTGTTTTTCAAGCGGAGGTGAACAGAGCAGCAGGGAGTGATGTTGATAATGAGTAACCCTGTGTTCCTCTGATGCTGCTCTTGGCCTGGACTGCTTCCTGTAGATCGTAACACACTCCATCCACAGAATTGGAGTGAAACTAGTATTCACTTCGGATTCTCTGGTTCCATCTTTAAGCTGATCCTCATCCTCATGTGCCTTCCACAACCAATAATAAAACAGACCTGAGATTGTATCATTCATGACCACAGTCTTCCATCCAAATGGAATCTAGATCCCAGATTTTCTTGAAGGTCTGTGGCCCTCAGCTAGAACGGTATGGGGCAATTTTGGGTCAATGTAAGCTATTCTTCATGCTGTCTTTGATTTAATTTTAAATTTTAATTTTTCCAGGGAAGTTGAAATAACTACCTATTTTACCATGTGGGAGTAAATCTGTGCAAGATGAGGTGTCTTGATTCACGGTTTGGCAGGATTTGAACTGACCCGAACTGGCAATAAATATGCACTCAGTGTTGGACAGTTGCACTCCTACTCAAAGGACATGCCGAGGTCATGCCTAACCCACTGTCACCATGACAACTGCTGGGTCATGGGAAAGTTTAGGTGTATTCCCAACTACTAAGCTTGTCTACGCCAACATGCCTAAATTTACATTGCACTGCACTGTCGACAACATTTAACTCATTAGTTGTCCAACTTGGCACACTTCACTTTCCATTAAGTTTTTTTCCCCCTTTTGATTTTTAGATAGCGTTGATGTGTCCGTACATTCCCCTGTTTCCCTTTCTAGCATTGGTGTCACGGTCAGCGAACGGCAAATGTTTTTATGTCAACATTCCTTGACCTGTAGTTCCATTTTACCATTTCAGTGCCAAAATCTACTGCATGATGCTTTATTCATCTGCACAGCTTCCATTCACAACTCAGGGTAGATGTAAAAGCATTTGTTTATATGTTTTGTTCAAGTTGATGCTATTTATCCGTAACAAGAACATAGGACTACTGTGCATTTGCAAAAATAGTAGGTTTGTGTTGCTGGTTTGTCTTGTAAAAGACAAATTGTCCTCAAAGATGCCATGCATTCATGTTAAGTCCATGTCCGCCTTGTTGCTTTTGTTGCCTTATCAGCTAAACTAAGGCATGCTAACCTTAGGACAGCTAGTGGAGCGATAAGAAACTCCCCTCTGCCCCCAGTCTGCTGCTTTATGAATTGCACCTGTTTGTTAAGCTGTGATACTGCTAAGCATATGAAGTGTCTTGTTCCTAAATGTATGCCTGCTCTTGCACATTGCTGGCATGAAAGTAAAGCACACTATGATTTTCATTATAAGCGAGAATCATGTTAATACCTTGCTTATAAAATAATTCATGATATAATCAACTCTGTTTCTGAAATATAAACAGATGAATTTCAGGAAGTAATGGCAGAGGTGAGAAATGTAATGAACTAAGAAAAAAGTTTTTGAGTTTGATGTGTTGCTGTAGCCATGAATGTGTGAAGTGTTGCTGTAGATATGCATCCCAAGGGAATTTTTTTGAAGTGAGCAGGAGTCGGGACGATTACATGTTTATATAATTTATTATTCTGTTAACTAATTGTTAAACTGCAAGCATTTTTTTCTGGAGTTTATATTGTAAAGGGATTTGATAAGGGATTATGTCAAAGCACTGAATGGAAAATCAATTAATCTATGCTCCAAGGTGGGAGATTTTGGGTGAAATCCATGCAGGGAAATGTTTCCAAATGAATCATGATGAGCTATAGGCTAATTGCTGACAGTTTTCAAACTACTGTGAATACTGCCAAAGAACAAAACATCTGGTGGTTCCAGTTTTATATAATTGCTGTCGTGTGAAAAAGTGAGATAAAACAGCCTTATTTTTAACTTGATGACAATACACTTTTGGTATAACTATCCAGTGGGTTTTGAAAGGCTTTCGTAAGCCCAAGTGGTCAGAGAATTAGTGAAAACATGAGAATTACCCAAAAAGTTGAGGTTTTCACACAACAAGAGCAACATGCTGCAAACCACACTGATAGAATGAGTGTGTCTCTGTCCCAGCTCAAACAAACGAGCCGCCAAATTTTACCAACTACCTAATTCTCAGCTGTACCCTTCTTGCCTTGTAAGGTAGCTGTAGATGTTCTTCTTTTAGCTTTCCCCCCTATAAAGACTGTTTTATTCTTGACGTGCCATACTGTACACCACATTGCCTGATCTCCTTATATTTCCACTTCCTTCAACATGAGTGTAGCCCAGTCCTTTGTTGCACATAACTTATGTGCATAAATAGTGGCCTTCTGATTTGTTTGATTAATTTGTCCAATGTCCAGCCCCATCCCAAAATGTAATTCACACCGAATCTTTGTTTCTCTATCTGCCGTCCGAAGTGGGAAGAGAGGATGTTGACCTTTGGATGTGTTGCACTGCAGGACACATGAACAGAAATAATGGCATCAAACCAGCAAACCTGATCTCTTTATGCCTGGTCCACCTTTGTTCATCCTCAGGTTCATCAACCAAACAGCTAATTGGTTTATTTGCTCATGATTGCTCATATATCATTTTTGTGCTGTTTTCTCTCTGGCCTATTTCTAATGACCGCTTTGTAACCAAGTGATTATTTGCTGTGAGTAATAATGTGAAATACAGAAACGGAGAAATAAAACAATTTAATTGTCATTCTTAATTGTGTTTTTCATGAACAAGTATTGTTGATCTGTTGTTGTTACTTCAATGTGATGTATTAAGCACATAGCCAGAAGACAATGGGGAAAATCCTTTCATTCATTGCTTTTAAATATTGAAACATCATTGCTTATTCTTACTGAATGGGACAAATTGGCTGAGACAAAAAAAGTGGATTGAACAAAATGTTTGAAGTTGTCAGAGCAAGTGAGTGATGAAGAGGTGCCTCAGAGGAAGAGGGTGATTATGGCTGAGGACACGAGCAGGAGGATGACACTGGGACCGATATGCATGGCAGTGTTACACAAGTCGCCCTCGCAGCAAGACATGGGGCCTGCACACACCAGGCTGGTCTGACAGCCCTTAGTGACCATGTATAAACCTGCAAGACATGACGGGAAAACTCAAACACACAGGAGACGCCAACATGTTTAGTATAACACTGGATACATTTGGAACCTGTCTGATCTCAATACATTAAAAATATAGTGAAATATGCCATCCAAGGCCAGTGTACTGTATTGCTGCTGTATATATTTGATATGGTAAACCTTAAGTAAGTGCTGCTGGTGTGGAGTAAAAGCTTACCCTCCACTTTGAGGGAGAAACAGCGGTTGAAGATGACAGGACACGATTTGGTGTCTGTGCAGGAACGAGGTTCAGCGGCTGTACATGTGTAGCATCTTAATCCACAAGCTACACAGAGATACACAACACGGTCACACACCAGTTCAGGAAAAAAAAAAAAAAGAATCACACCACTGAATGCCATGTCATCTGATAGCCACATGGACTCAGCTCTCATGTTACAGTCAGTACATGGTTATACAAGGAATTTTGAATCACTAAAACAGTTATTCTCAACCTTTCTCATATCAATGAGCTCTAATTTAGTCCACATTAGAGACGTAGAGCCCCCATTTGATGAGATGTTGTCTCTTGGACCCAAAACTGAGTATTTTCACTGTCCAGAATTCCAAATATCTGGATTGTATGTATAGAGAGATAGCAGTGAAAATATAATCAAAACAGTCATTCTTCTACACTCTAATGATTGTAAATTAGTAAATTAAATAATGTTTAAGCTTAACAATTCATCAATTTGCTGGGGACACACTGGACCCCCCTCAAGGACCCCTGGGGGTCCCCGGACCCCCACGTTGAGAACAACGGCCTTAAATGTTCTGATCTGTGATGCGTCACTGTTGTCACTATAGCACATCATAAGCTGGTTCTTACTAGCCTGGGTAAACCCATCCCCCACGTGACCTGCTCTCAGACCTGTTCTCAGTCACTATGGTCTGGAATCCCACCATTGTTAATCGATTTCCTGCGGTTGTTGGTGACTAGTGACTGGGAACTGAGAGAGCAGGTCACGTGGTGGCTGGGTTTACCTAGGCTAGGTTCTTACCTGTAGACAGACTGAGGAAGAGAACAGCCAGGGCGCCACACAGCTGCATGATGCTGGGAAGAGACGGCTAGTGAAGCCTGGAGGTTGAGACAGATGAATCAGGATGTGCGCTCTCCTAAAGCCTTCCTCCTTCAGTGCAACTTTGCATTCTGTTTGAAGAACTTTGAAGCAATTTGCATTTCCTCACAAAGCCTCTCTCCCAGTGGCCTGAATAACGCTGGCTCTAAAATGACCTCATTGTCCCCTGGCCAGCCCACACCTTGTGAAATGAATGCAATGGTAAACCAACTGACAGTTTATTCTTATGCCCTGCATGGTGTTGCACAATACATCTTGCACTTCTCCTTTTATCTGTCTGAGATTTTGGTGACTGTCTGAATGACAATGAGGAGAACCTTTACTTCCCTCAAGTAAAAGTTCTCCATTTGTCCTGTTCCCTCTTCTGTCATCAGATTCTCCAAATAGGCGACCTTAAATAGATCAGCCATGTATTACTCACTCAGTTAGTCAGTGAACTGAGGTTGCTTTTTCATGTCTCTTGGACAAATCGTAGACCCAGAATATGTTGAAAAATATAATTCATTTTGGCGGATGGAGGTACTGAAATAGCCTGTGGCAAGACTTCAACCCAAAGGGACTTGTTTCTGACTCAGTTCTCTGGGTCAATCTAACCAGTGTAGAACAGGAAGAAGCATAAAAGTTTATGTTGTGAAATATACCACCAATTTAGCATAATATAGTGCAAAAAATATGGTTAGATATAACAAATTAGATAACTCATACATCAGAATCAATCAGAATCAGCTTTATTGGCCAAGTATGTGCACATACAAGGAAATTGGCCCCGGTTTGCTTAACTCTCAATGTACTCTCAAGGGACAGGGGTGCATTAAACGTTTACATGAATTAAAATACAATCGATAAAATCATAAAATAAAGCAGTCTAGGGGCCTTCCACAATCAAATGTCTGAATCAAATACTTTTTTTTTTGCATTCTCCCTTATAGATTGCAATCATTGGTTACACAAGTTCATCCTTTAAACACAAAGAACAGGGCTTTTGATTTTATACATTTTGGTTTATGATAGGCTATATTTCCCTGACAGTAATAAGTGATTGACATTATTGTCTCTCAAATGGGGCAAGGGAAAATATTTTGGTCTCAAACCAATCCTGCATCATGTGTAGACACTTGGCCTACTTAACAAACAATGAAAAAGGAAAAATGAGATACCTGCCAGCCCAGTTCTCACAGTATTTCTTCCTGAGGAAGTGATAGATCATAATAGAGTGGCGGTCAGATGCTTTGGTGATTTTGGAACCATTTCTGACTGACAGGAGGTTGTTGACGGAGTTTGAGTTCTAACAAGCCTTTATTAAACAGTCACTCTACCTACAACATGTAAATCCTCAATCAATCAGAACAACACAAGAAAACAAGCAAGACTTTCACAACCCGAAAACACTCAAAACACAAACACAACAAACAAAAACATTTGCAACCCCAAAAACAGTCAACAAAACAACACCAATCAGAACAAATAAAATAGTCACAGACTATCATACACACTGTCAACCACTCCTCATCCCAACTCTTTGTTAAAAACTCTCCTCCCTCCAGCCTGCACACAGCTTCCTCAAGACACCACTTGCTCTGAAAAACATTCTTTACTCTCACCCTACTAGAGCCTTAAACAAGACTAGAATTCCTACTTGGACATCTGCGTCTACTTTCCTCTTCCTACTAAGGTACACAGCCATTTTTGCCTGCCCCAGCAAGAAACTGATAATACCCCATCCTTTGTTTACTTTTGCCACACTGGCCCCAAGAACACAAAACCCTCCACGGGGTGTCAGCTCTGCTACTTAGCCTGTCATTAACTATTCACCCGAAGAGTTTATGATGTTGCATCATTGTAATCCTTGTCCATGAAAACATAGGGGTAGACATAACCTTTTCTGTGTTATCACGTGTGGTTCTGGATTATGTAAAATACATAATTTGGTTATGCTGGAAAGTAAAATGGTTGCCATGGCAACCATGAGGCATTTGTGATGGCTCCCTATCTGAACATGTTCAGAGTCCCAAACTGTGCAAGTCTACCAAGTTGCATGCTTTTATGAAAAAGTGAACATTTCAAATTGAAATTTGGAAGATCACCTTTGCAATTCTTATTCTAACAATGTCACTGAATTCACCATTAAGCAAGTTTCATGAAAAAGTGAACACAATTTTCGCATATCACCCAGACTATATATAAAACGAATGTAAATAACATCATTCTATTTATTTATTCTATTTATTTCTGACTAGAAAGTTGTGATTAAAATCAGATAAAAAATAGTTGTTAATGGTACCCAACTTATTTTTTTAATAGATAGATGGCATTTGCTACGATGATACACCATGCGGTATTTGCTGACATGATCATTTGTGGAAAAAAGGTCAAAAAAGGTCATTCAAAACCAAATGACTATGACAAACAACACTTTTGCATCCCCCCCCCCCCCCCCCCTTTTGCGCCAAGTCCTGCCCTCGTCTGCTTCTGATAGGCTTACCCTGATATTTGACCCTAATCTTAACCAATCATCACTCTTCATGTCCCCATGTCTAAACCTAAGGGCGGGACTTGGCGCAAAATGGGTAGGGGAAAAAATCCGTCTTGCCCATAGGTCTTGCCGTCCAGTTGCAGCACGCCCCCTACAGAGCTGGTTGGTTGACGCCGGCCACGTCATTTACGCGCCTGTGTGATCTCAGCACATGCGCCACTGTTTTGAAAAGCATGCATTTCTTCTTCTCTAGGCTTTCACTGGCGTTTTGTTTGGGTTATTCCTGCACAGTTTGAATGCATGTAATTGACGATGCAGTAGGTGTAACGTTAAGGATCAGACTGAAGCTGCGAGCATGCCCAAGTCACTGAAGAAGTCCTGCTCAGCCCAGAGCTCCATCAGCAGCTACTTCAGCCCTGCAGCCTCGAACACTCACACACCCCGGACTAACCTGTCTAGTAGTCGAGGCAAGGTGAGGACACACGCACGCGCACACACACGCGCACACACACGCGCACACACACACGCACACACACACACACACACACACACACACACACACACACACACACACACACATCATCACACGTTCAGAGAGCTACTTTTTGAGACAGTGCTGTTGTCTTCTTTTGTCCTACAGCAGAAGCTTTCCTCTGATGGATTTGGGTTGCCAGGTAAACGAGCCAAACTGTCCCACCAGCTGGAGGGGGAGGACATGGACTGTCAGGTCATATCCTGTCACAGTACCAAAGGTGTGTACTGTGTGTGATGAGATTGAGAGGAGCTGTTCACCCCAAAATGACACCTGTCTACCCCCATATCAGTTGAAACTCCATGGAAGCCCCCGTGTAAAAATTTACCTGTTGATTTCAATAGTTTGAGAGAGAAGGCTGACATGGAACTACAGGGGCTAACTTGCTGTGTGTTTGAATGAACCTCACTGGAGTTTTGACTTACGTTGGGGTGAGAAGATGCCAAGTGAATTAATTTTGGGCTGGAATATTCCTTTTAGCCTCTGGGCTTGCACCATGGAGTATTGGGTTTGCACCTAACCGTGCGATCACCAAGGCCAAATTTGCGCGTTGAGATTACATATAAAGTCAATGCAAACACGTGAGCAGACGTCGTTTTGCCCCGGACAGCGCGAATACAACAAAATTTCATGAATTATGCAAAATTCGCCGCATTCGCTCGAGTTGACATTTTTCAACATCGGTGAATAATTTGCACTGTCAAACTCAAGCGAGTGAAGCTTTTTTCACCTTTGTGTGAAGGTGTGAAGGCACCTTGGCTGCTTCTGAATGGGGGGGGGGGTTGCTTTGTGCTGCTACATTGCATAATGACAAGTCAATATTTAGCACTTTTAAAGCAATACAGTTGGAATGTTCCTCTGGGGGTTAGTTTACCTTGTCAATCACAATTTCCAGTGCATGTCTGACCATATTTCTTCTCTCTCTCCAGAGGTCAAGGCTCCATCGCTTCGAGGAGCGGATGGCCTCTGCACCTCCACCTTGCAGCGGCTGAAGGGCTTCACCTGCAGGGGGGAGTCCGCTGCCAGAGACTGTGAGACCCAGAGGGAAGTAAAGGAGGGCGGCCATGCTGGCAGTAAAACCTGTGACCAAGAGAGGCGTGGATGGCTTCCTCATGATGTTAAAGAACAGCACGACAGTAACAAGAGACGTCAACACAAAGAAGAGGAGTGTGATGATGACGAGGAAGAGGTCAAAGAAAAAGGGGGCTTGCTGCTCGCTGCTACAAAACAGGTACTGACTGTCCTTGTGCAAGACACTGACTGAATCCTTACCTGATCCAGGGGGCGCTGCTGTGTAGCTGACCCTGACCCATTAAAAGACAGCTTCTCTATGGGATCCGATCAATGATGCATCACTCACACATGTCAATGATCATCAGCGCTGGACGATAATTCAATGTAATCGTTCATCATCTTTCAGTGGAATCATATCGTGATGATATGGTGATTTTGGGATATCGTGAGTCGTGACACACATTTCTGTTATCTAAATTGATGATAACAAGCAGATTTGACCCTAAAATAAACTAAAATGAAGTATGAAACATTTTTTAAGGAATGTTATTAGAATACTTCTATTTTGACATCACACACCTAACATTACCATTCAGTTAATCCGGATTTTGCATACGTGAGTGTCAGTGAGCCATATTGTGATATACAGTATATCGATACGGGGGGATGTGATTGTCGTGATATTGATTTCAACCACATGGCCCAGCCGTACACCCCCCCCCCCCCCTACATAACACAGATTGTGAATTACAGCTGGTTGATGTACTGCCTCACCTTTTTTTTTTATCCATTTCCAGGGACTGATTCAGTTTGCCAAGCCAGGAGGAGGAGGGGGCAGAGGTGCAGAGCTGAGTCCTCCTTCTGACTCTAGCGCCCTCTGCAGACGCTCTAAGAGTGTGTACACTCCCCTGGAACAGCAGGTCATCCAGCTCAAACAGCAGCATAAAGATGCATTACTGGCTGTGGAGTGTGGATACAAGTACAGGTTCTTTGGAGAGGATGCAGAGGTAGGTGCTGCTGACTAGCGTTTGTGTTAGTGTTGTCAGGGAGTCAATTTTTTAAATTATCTTTTTATTGTGTTATACAAAGGTCCATACGAACAATGTTATTACAAGCCATATCTGTCCAAACCTTCTGTAACAGTTAGAATAGAAGTAGTCTCTCCCCAGACTCAAATATTACGTTGAATCGCTTCGCTCTGCATACTACATAAGTGAGTCTGTGCCTGTTCACAGCCACTGCTGGTTTTTGAAGGCGGGTTGAAATTGAATGAGTGACAGGTCGTAGCACCGATGAGAGAGCGGTTCGAAAAATGGGCTGCGCCTCCCGTGTTGTCCGATCGCAAAGTCGTTACTGATTGGAGCGGACTGAATCCATCACTGGCATATCTTCAAGTGAACGGTTCCCTCCCATAACCAGCCCTCTGAGGGAAAGTGTCCCAGACCCAGGTATCAATATAGAAACTGAAAAGAAAATGAAAACCAAACTCAATAACTAGAACCATAGTTAGAAAAATCGAATTTAATTCATATAACTTTTTTTTTAAATACTTTCTTAGGGGAGGCCGAGGGTAAGAAAAAATGCTTAGACGCACATATCTCCTCAATGGATCAATGCTACTAAACTTAGTTTTCCATCTCAGAAATTTAGTTTTGGGGTTTGGAAGTGAATGAATGTGAATGGCATCTGGAGTTATAATAATAACAAGGGACATAAGTCATATGAACATTGTTTCTATAATAAGAGTATGTAAACATCCACAGGAATTTTTAGAAGGCAGAAAATGCGGACTAGAAAATGTGCTTAACATTCACTGTGGTTTATATTGTCCTTTAAGGCAGCATAGCAGTCCCATCTGCCTATCTGTGTTGTGTTGTCGCAGATCGCTGCAAAGGAGCTGAATATTTACTGTCATTTGGACCACAACTTCATGACATGCAGCATCCCCACGCACCGGCTGTTTGTCCACGTCAGGCGGCTGGTTTCCCATGGACACAAGGTATAACATTTACATATGACATACATTCATATTTAGTATACTATTCAGAATCACATGTGCTGCTGTTGTGTTAGCTTCTTGTCGCCTTGCTCTAGTTTCTTACCTCTAAATATTGTTGTCCTTCTTTCATTTCTAGGTGGGTGTGGTTAAGCAGACGGAGACATCTGCGATCAAGGCCTCAGGGGCCAATAAGAACGCTCTGTTCACTCGCCAGCTCAGTGCTCTCTACACCAAGTCTACTCTAGTTGGAGAGGGTATCCTTAGTGTGTGTGTGTGTGTGTGTGTGTGTGTGTGTGTGTGTGTGTGTGTGTGTGTGTGTGTGTGTGTGTGTGTGTGTGTGTGTGTGTGTGTGTGTGTGTGTGTGTGTGTGTGTGTGTGTGTGTGTGTGTGTGTGTGTGTGTTTATGACACACGTGTGTCTCCAGACAACAGTGCACACTTTGTATCTGTGTATCTCTACAGCCTGTAAGGAGTTTGGTATGTATCTGGTATGTATTAGCTTATGTTAGCTTTAGGTTGCTCCTGGATAGCATCACCATAGCATGACAGACTCAGACGACGTCAGTATTGGGATTTCATACACACATATAACTTTATTCACCTATACTTAACCATACCGTGCCTGGTGTCTACGATACTATAATCTCTCATCATACATGTCATGTAGATCAATATAGTTTGACACATACCAAGTTGTTACTGAAGAGACAGACAAGCTACTTGTCCGGAGACAACTGGGAGTGGTACTAAATCAACCTGTTGCTATAACTCACTCAATATAAACAAGAAGCGCCACCCAGTGGATTAATCTGTTACTGCAACCAAATAATAATGTTCAAAAGCACAGTCGTAGGCATATTTGTGACTGTTACAAGCCTCAGTTAATGTCCTTAACAGCTTGTTTAGATGTGAATCCGGTGTGCAGTCTGGGGCAGGTGGAGGAGGGGGGCTGTGATGATGTGGTGGCGGACGCTCCTGATAGCTACCTGCTGTGTGTCAGTGAGAACTGGGACAAAGTGGGGAAGCAGCTCACCATGGGGCTGGTGGTGAGTAGGATCTACACTCATGTATAACTACTTAACTAGCATTTCAGCAAACTTGTCATCCAAACACATCCAGGCAGAGACTTTTCAGGTTTTTGCAGTATTTATCAAAGTATCGGCAGTTATAAAGCCTTAGTCTCACTCTTAGTGTCGTACTTTTATTGTTCTTATAAAATTTACAAAATTCCAAATCATTTCTAAAACCAACTTTTCACAGAATCTTTTTTTTTTTTACCATCAGCAAGTTTGAAAATGACAGTCCCATTGACAGACAATACGCTTTTAAGAAAAAGCTTTTAGTTTCCCTTATGCAATGCAAATGTGTTTTTTAATAGTAAAACAATAATACATCCTAAGAAGGAAACCAAAATGCCCTTAAAAATCAGATCAAGTCATCAAAAAATGCTATCTGAAGAAAAAGAAAATTTCCTACCCTGGTATGTCTATATGTGTTTGCGTTTTCATTTATTCATGCATTTGATGCATGTGCTTGTGTTTGCAGGCAGTTCAGCCCAGCACAGGAGACGTGCTATTTGACTGTTTCCCAGATAGTCTGTCTCGCTCTGAGCTGGAGGGGCGTATCCTAAAGGTCAACCCAGTGGAGATCCTGGTGCCCTCTGACCTCTCCGATCACACACACAGACTTCTGCAGAGCATCAGCACAAGGTAATCTGCTGTCAGGGTGCAAGAATGAAGGTGCCATGGCGCTTCTGCTGTCAATTAATGACACTAACACTAGGGGGCAGGTTGCACCCATGTATTACAGTGTGTTCTCAGTGAATTTGGGAACCAGGCTGCTTTTTAGAAAGTGTGTTTGCAAGGGCGTGTTTGTTTTTTGTGTTTTGTCCATCTCAATCTGATGGATTGTGTTTCGATTTCCCCAGACAGGCAGACAGGTGTTTTGTATGGATGCAGGCTGGCTGGGGAAATCGATGCAGGCTCATAGAGAGGTTGGGTGGTAATGGCCCTCAACAGCCTGCTTTCCACTACAGGCCCAGCGAGGGCTTAGTAGTCACTGGCCAGCAGCCCTGTTATTGAAAAGGGTTCTGCTTGCAGCCTCCTGTCTGCACCCAGAAAGTAAAATGAGTCCTTTGTCCAACGGCTGACTAACGACAAGGGGAGTGACAATAGTGTTGAGCTGAGGTGAGGTCATGATCTATTCCAGAAACCGGTTGCCTCCCATGGTGCCGCCATTCGCCGTGTCTGTGCTGACAGTCTGCAGCCAGCATGTTCACAGCAGGAGGGATGACAGTCTGCAGCCAGCATGTTCACAGCAGGAGGGATGGGCTCCTCTGCCTGTTGCATTACGCTGTGAAAATGAAATGAGGGAGAGGGTGGGAGTGGATTGGATTAGAAGGGGAGGGTTGGATGAATGGAGGGATGCCTGCCACCTTTCTGCATCATCTTGGCACCTTGCCTTTCGCTCCTTACTCCACAATAGTCAACATTTCTCCTAATTCACCTTCTTTATTTCACAGGGGATTTTCTTCCCTTTCCCTTTCTTCCTCTTTCTTTTTCACCCTCTGTCAGTTTAATTTCTATCCTGGATAATTTGATTCATTTGTATTCACCCCCACCCTGCCTCTCTCTCTCTCTCTCTCTCTCTCTCTCTCTCTCTCTCTCTCTCTCTCTCTCTCTCTCTCTCTCTCTCTTTCTCTCCCCCCTTTTTTCAGCCATCAGTCATTATGGTGGAGGTGGGCTTTTAAAGGCCAGTCCAATTATGCTGTTTGAACAGTGCTGCTCTTTAGCATTGTGGCCATCTGAGACCAGACTCTTCTCAGTTTGGAGCCGGGATCATATCAATACAGGGCAGGTGTGTGTCTGTGTTTCAGTTACAATACCAATTTTGCTTGGATATGAAAGAGATTCTCAAAGAACTAATGCTGTGAAGTGTACAAGGAACCCTCTAACCTGGTGCCTTATTAAAAAAGATTAATGTTTAAGAGATCTCTTGCGCTAAGAACAAAACCACGTGAGTCTAACAGGGTTAAAGCTTCAAGCGTCCACGGGAAAAGGCATTATATTAAAAGGTCGATTTTGAGATTTATGAATCGATATCAGTTTCTTCAAATGAATTCGTATCGGATCCCCCCCCCCCACACTTTTTTTTTTTAGCTCCTAACCCGCCATAATGACAACTGTTTGGCATTATAATAATACCCCTACCCTCTGTTGATTTATAGTCCAAACTGATTTGAAAAGAAAAAGAAGAAAGTATTGTATCGGCTCATGGAGAAGACCCACCCAGGTGAATATTGAGAGCAGGGGAGTTTTGCAGCCGCTTGACAGCCTCTCTGTCTCGGGGGGGTGGGGAGGGGTTGAGACGCGCCCCCTGGCAACCGGGTGTATGTGTGTCTGTGGAGCAGCAGGTAATGAGTCCCTGGGAGGTTGCTAGTAGCTAGGTGCAGTATTAGTTGTTTTACTTATCCACAGCCTGGAGCCATGAGTCAGGACCTGAGCAGTGGAGGGGACTAGAGAGACGTAAAGCTCCCAGGATGACGCTCTCAAGTAGGGATGTAACGATAACCGGTTTTACTGATGACCGTGATCAAATTCCTTACGATAACGTAAGGACCGTTTCGAATTTTCATTATCATTAAAACTGGTACCGTGATTACAGTGCTTTGAAAAACATGGTAAATACTGTCCATCATCAACCAAAGTTGCCAACTGTCTCCCAGATGCAAACGTGCAGCCTTGGAGAAATGATTTCAGTGAGTGTATCAATCATTTTTGGGTCTGAGTTTTCAATATAAAACTTGGTAAAATGATTTCTGTGAGTGTATTTGTACTTTTTGAACATTTTCAGCACATTTTAACAAACCGTGATAATACGATAACCGTGATAATTTTGGTTACGATAATCGTGATGTGAAATTTTCATAGGTTACATCTCTATTCTCAAGTCTCCGCGCAAATGTTCTCTGTTTCTCGCTTTTTCAAAGACATTATGACATCCATGAGTATTTTAAGTACATCAAAGTCTACAAAAAATATATATATAATACAAAACAACAACAACAATGTTGGAGTATTTAAAATCTGAATAATTTCACAAATGATCATTAATAATGACAAATCAGCTGTCAGCTCTGTCAGATGTAATATTCACTTTCATAAGTGTCAAAATGTATGACACTTATGAAAGTGAATATTACATCTGGGATACATGGTAAGACAGCAGTCAAGTATCAGGCTAGACCAGTGGTACTCAACTGTTTCCCTACTCACGCATTGATGGAAAAAAAACACATCGCACAGCTTTATGATTTCACTACATAGTCCTCTTTTTTACTACACAAAAGAGATGTGCATTGTAACCCAACATGCAAAACGAGGAGTCTTTTTATAACGCGTGCATGGAAAAAAGCACAATATTTACTCTCCTGGCTCCTGTTCGCTCCTGTTTTCCTTCTCTTAATGCACGCTCTCTCGCTCTGTCTCTCTATTGCTCTCTCTCTGTCTCTCCCTCTCTCTCTCTTTCTATCTTTTTCTCCCTGCCGTTAACTCGCGGCCCGGCAGCAAATGCTTTGTGGACTGGCACCGGTCTGCAGCCCAGGGGACTGCAGGCAGGCATACATTACCCTCTGACCCCCAGGTCCCAAAGTCTCTGACCCTGACCCAACCTTTTCCTGCCACCTCTGACTAATCGATTATCAGCATCACATTGCTCAGGGCAACAAAATAAAAATGGCTCTGGATCTCTATAAGAAGTGGTGCTTCACTTCACTCGTGCAGGAATATTTGCCACATCCTTCCCAGTGTAACGCACCGCACCCACTACAGGTGCACCGACAGCCTGTGTATTTGAGCCTAATTGCGCATGAGAATCTGAGCCGAGTTAAAACACCTGGAAGATTTCCCTACAAACCTGAACCGAGCCTCACCTGGGTAGCATCTTGTGAACCCAAACCCGACTGAAACTCCCCAAACCCAGGCTGAAAAGATCAGGTATATATCAGCATAACTGTCATACTGCACCCTCTGTCCCAGGATCAATATCAGCAGTTGTCACTGTTCTTCTATACCTCACAATATGGTTGAATCGACTGGTTCAATGATTCATATTTATAGTGTATTGCAGTGTTGTGCGTGTGCGTGTGTGTGTGTGTGTGTGTGTCCGCGTGCGTGCGTGTGTGTGTTTAGGTAACAGAAGAAAGGAATGCTTCAGCAGTCTGTCCAGAGCCACGTGTTTGCCTTGGTTGCCGTGGCAACAACAGAGCGGACAAAGCAACAGCCTTGAAATCGGCAGTGCTCAACAAGTGAATGGAGCGATATGGAGATGCAGGGAATCTGTGTGTGTGTGTGTGTGTGTGTGTGTGTGTGTGTGTATTAGTGTGTGACAGAGGACTGTGTGTCAATGTCAATCCCTGGCATCCGATCTATGGCGAATAAAAGAACGTCCCAAACACCTGGTGGCTCTGAGAGGATGAGTGTGTGATGATGACGATCAGATCTTGTGTTGAGGATTCACTCCATGTCTCAGTGCTGACTGCTGATAGTCACCTCTGTCCTCTCCAATCAATGCTTCATGTTTGCCTCTACCCCCCCCCCCCCCAGTGTGCAGGCTGATGACCGAGTGCGCGTTGAGAAGAGGGACAGCGCTCAGTTTGAGTTTGCTTCTGCAATGAACACAGCCACCGAGTTCTACTGCCACACCAAGGACACAGGTGTGTGTGTGTGTGTGTGTGTGTCATTTCTTCATTTACTCGGATAGTCTCATTGAGGTCAAGATCCCTTTTTCAAAAGAGACCCAAGACAAGACACACACACACAAAAAAACATCCATAAAATTGACAAAGAAAATACGCAAGAAAATTCAGTCGTACACTCCAGCAGTCAAACAGTCAGCAATATAAATGCTTAACATTATAAAGAGATGGTTGTGTTGTGCAGAAGTTTGTGTTAGTGTTATAACTCCATCCTTAAATTAAGAAGTACATTTGTCTGTATTGTGTCTGTGTGGACGAGGATGGATGGTGGTGTTTATCTATTATAGATGCACATATATGTGTGTATATATATATACACAGTACACACACACACACACATACACAATTATATACATTTTGTTTGGGGGTGTAATCAATAAACGCATTTGACTATGACAGAGTGGGGGACCTGTGACTCATACTGTAGCTGTGTGTGTGTGTGTGTGTGTGTGTGTGTGTTTGTGTCTCCGTCCCAGGCTCGCGCGCTCTGTCAAGTGTGGCTTCATTGGAGAGCCCAGTGATCTGCTGCCTGGGACCGCTCATCCACTACCTCAGAGAATTCAACCTGGAAAGAGTTCTGCTGAATGACAGGTGCACACACACACACACACACACACACTCACACTCACACTCACACACACACACACACACACACACACACACAGTCACACACACACACACACACACACGCACGCACGCGCGTGTAGTTTTTCTTTTTGGGGAAAGCCCACCTACAGTATATGCTACACTTCCCTGTTTGGTTTGCATGTTCAGATATCAGCCTTATTATTTGACTGTTTCTGCTTGTGCTCTCTACTTTGCTTATCTTTCTGCAGTGTTCATAACAGACTCGCTGGCGGAAAATAGCTCCAAATATGCCCAAATGTTCTTGTCTCAACTTGTTTTAGTGAGAAAAGTAGCTAATCGCATCGCTAAATCAAGCTAGCAAGCAAAACCGGTTTCACTTCCTATACATACTTCAAAGGTATCTTAGCAGAAAACTTTTAATTTGAAGGAGCTCTGAACGAAATGGGACTTAAAATTTCAAGGCAACTTGACACTGTCAAGCTGATGTGGGACACAGGCACCAAAAATCCATGGTGTAGGAACAGGCTTTCGGACGGCAGTAGGCGAATCACAGAGCCGCCATTCTCCCTATTAGAAGTCACTGTACCATCAAAATGATTAAAAAAAAGATTATATTAACTCATTCTCTGCCAGGGTCATTTCGGTCTGTGTGCTCCCAGTGCCAGGATTTTGAGCATATTTCCTGATCTTCCAGGACCCACAGAATATTCTGTGCTAGGAATAAAATTACACAACATATCTCACAATAAAGCAGAGACTCTCTTCTTACCCCTTGTAAAAAACTGAAACTCTCCCATGTTTCCTTGTTTAGTTACAAGCAGTGGAAGTTAGCTTGTTTTCACTAAAAATGCCCTTTTTGGAACAGAAATATGAGAAAAAGAGGTTTTTAGTGAAGGACACCGTTTCAAGCAGAACTCTCTTTTGAGCCTTTTATTTTTTGCCTCAGTGACACATCAGACATATACAGTATTTGTTTTCCCAAATAAATAAATAAAAAATAAAAAATAAGAGAATGTATTTTACAGTTGCCATGTGGATTTTTAGCTTAGCTTGATAAAAGCATAAACAAATGGAACGAACCCTTATGTGGTCACACTCACACACTCTCTCTCTCTCTCTCACACACACACACACACACACACACACACACACACACACACACACACACACACACACACACACACACACACACACACACAGGAATAACGAGTGCTGTAACGTTACCTGCTGTCACGTTACCTCTCATAACTAACGTTAGCACAGAAGATCACACAATAGCTACGTTAGTGCTGTAAACTTTGAAATGTTTATGTGACACATGTTTCGCCTTGGTTGCTGGGGACGGGTGTGTGACGCGGTTTGACGCGTTTGACGTATCCATGTGATTCCCACTCCCTTGAGTGAGACAGAGCTCTCCCTTGAGAGGGAGAGCTGGCAAGAGGAAACGTGAAGCGAGTCATGCCGGCGGCATAAGTTATAAACAATGCGTGCTGGCGTCTTCCTCGCCATCGTCGGCATCCGAGAACTCTCGGACTCTGTTTCGACCACAGGCTCCACCCATAAATACTAAACTAGCGGGTTCCTTTTATCAGTTTGACCTGAAACAATGTCACAGGCTGGGAAAGTGTCTGATGTAATGTAAACACCCAAAACATGAAAGTACGTCCGAGTACGTCTTTGGCACAGAACGCCATTGTTAAAAGTACGTCCGGGTACGTCTTTGGCAGAGAATGAGTTAAGGTAAAAGAGTTACATGATGGGGCTTTATGGAAAAGTCATGGAATTTTGCCACAGGGCCACAGAAAAATCACATTCCCCGAAGTACATTGATCTGTGCAGTGATGACGCCTGTGTGTCTCCTGTAGCTCCTTCCAGCATCTGTCCTGTGAGTCGAAGGGTCTGATCCTCAGCGCCACCACCCTCAGGAACCTGGAGATCCTCAATAACCAGGTAAACTACAGCTCAACTGCCAGCCGCATCTATTTCCCCCACACATTCACCAGGTCAGCGTCTGGGCTGCCCTAAAATAATATCACAATATTTCAGGGTATTTCTGCGATAATGATATTCTTGACGATATGACAAAATACTAAAAAATCAAGAATATACAATGGCAACAAAAAAAAAAAATATTTTTTCAGATGTCAGCATAAATGCAATAGTTTGCCTTCAAATATGCTTCCAAATATTACAGTGGTTTGTTGTACATGCTCTTTTATAACCAAACCACTTACACACTAGTGAAGTCACTCCCCTTTTTGGAAGTAACTCCTCCACCGTGGAGCTTTCAGCCATGCTTGTTGTTGCTATGCGTGAGTTATGCACGTTAATGAACATCACACCATTACGCAGCGTTAACGGTGGGACGGTGCATCAACAAGTCATAATATTGCCAATATCACGATATCCCAATAGGATTTTTTGACGATATGAATACGAACTGCAACAATACAGTATATCAATAACTATACGATGTGGCACATACTGTATAAACATTTGGTGTAAACTCATTACTAAACTGAAATACCTGCACTTTATTATTTGCCCCCGCGTTACATTTTTCAGATTAATTGTTCAGCTTTAGTTCAAATTGAGCTTTTGTAATCACGTGGTCTTGAATCAGGGGCAGCTGCTGAACCAAAGTTCCTGTCAGTGAGCTTTGGTTGAAGTTCCTGTCAGTGAGCTTTGGTTGTACAGGTGTTATAGTTCACACTCTGCAGTGCACCTGAAGCTACATCAGCTTTTAGTGGTGTTATAGTTCAGACTCTGCACCTGAAGCTACATCAGCTCTTAGTGGCGTTGTAGTTCAGACTCTGCACCTGAAGCTACATCAGCTCTTAGTGGCCGAGACTCTTTCCGTCTCTCCCGCTGCACCCTTGATATTGGTTACTTTCACCACTTATGCTACACCAGTAAAAAAAAAGAAGAAGAAGCTTAGAGTGAACTGATGGAGAGATCTTGTGGTGCTTGTTTCACTTGTGTTTTCCATCTTGGCTAACTTGCAGCCCATAACTATGTCAACAGCTGGCTAGCTATAAATGCCATGCAGCTTACCAGATGGACGGACACCCTCCAGTGCCGATACTCTCCTGTTCGTGTTCATGTCCTGTTCAGCCATCCAAATGAATGTTGCACAACTTTGGGGAAAATTGGATTACACTCATGCTCCGTAGACTGTGGAATTTAATTTAATTGGTGAGCTGAGTTGTAATTTCTTTGAGCACAAGAAAATGTTCAGCGACTAGTCAACCTCGCGTGGGTGACAGCACAAAAGTTCAGCACGACTCCATTCCGGTGAACTGGCAGGCCGGCACGCACACACATGCACACGCACACGCACACACACAGCTTTGCAAGTTCAAGCCCGCTGAGAGCCTTCTGACCTAATCATCTGTGGCTTCACCTGCTCACGTCTTGAATTAATAACATCTTTTACTTCTTCCCATTTTAAACGACCATGAATGACCATAATAGAGCTGGGTGATGTCATTTGGCATCTTGGAACTCTCTGCTCTGTCCTCTACTTGTCACACCATGTGGACATTATGCACTGTGTGTGTGTGTGTGTGTGTGTGTGGGTGTGTGTGTGTGTGTGTGTGTACGCGTACAGACAGATGGAGGTGTGAAGGGCAGTCTGCTGTGGGTGTTGGATCACACACACACTCGGTTTGGAAGGAGGCTGATGAGGAAGTGGGTGAGCCAGCCGCTCACACACCCACAGTGAGTACAGCAGCCTTCTTCAAGCTGCTTTTTCTATTGTGGTGACTCAGTTGTCTTAAGATTAAGGCCTAGTTTACACGACGAAGCTCCCTAACGGCAAACTTTTATTTGCGTTTTGGGCCTTCCGTTTCCATGACAACTGTGTTATTGGGGCGTGAAAACTGCAGGTTCCAGAGTGGAATTCTTTGACAACGCCACCCTTACCGTCGCCGTGTAAAGTGGCAATACGCAATTCTTGAGAAAACACGGCTCCACTTTGAGCATGGAAGACAATGACAGACAATGGGATTTACCGGAATGAAAGCAAAGGGCATTCATCTATCACCAATATAGCCTTAATGGCAAAAGTGACTCAACAACATCATGACATCAGAGTCTGATAACGAGCCAAACGAGGTGCTAAAAATCCATAATGGGCAATAAGTCCCCGTTATTACGTTTGCGCATATTAATTAATTGCTAAACATTGAAGGAACACTCCGCCCATTTTCAACCAGCTTTGTATCATTAGAACATCAGTAGTATATCTGTAAACTGTTTTGAAGTCTGTCATTTAATTTGACAGTTATTGAGTGTTAAAGTGTGGACCAGTGACATCACTGGTCCACACTAACTCAAATGAATAACTCATTAACTCAAATCAACTCTCAATAACTGTCAAACTATTCATCATTCATCTACGTAGTTTGACAGTTATTGAGAGTTGATTTGAGTTAATGAGTTATTCATTTGAGTTAGTGTGGACCAGTGATGTCACTGGTCCACACTTTAACACTCAATAACTGTCAAATTAAATGACAGACTTCAAAACCGTTTACAGTTTTCTGATATACTACTGATGTTCTAATGATACAAAGCTGGTTGAAAATGGGCGGAGTGTAGTCATGGAAAGGGAACGGTTATGGGTTTTGTGTTATGGGTTGAATATCACACGCACACAAACTAGGGATGTCACGATACCAAAATTATGAGTTCGATACCGATACCTGCCTAAGTATCTCGATACCGATACTGAAACGATACCACGGCAAAAAACTAAAACATCAGGAAAAGTATTGGAATAAATAGAGGGGACAAAACATGGAACTTAAAACTTATTTTATTGATTTAACAAGGTAATGCACAGCCATGTAGTCATTTTACTACATGCTGGTAGTACTGCCACCACGTGTGGCGCTGAACATGCTAGAACTTTTATTATCTAGTGTAAAATTAACATAATCTCTCCTGTAAACATATTTTAAAGGAATGTCAACCGTTTAAACTTATAAATAATATAAATAAAATATATTTTCACACAGCTGCTACACTATTATAGCTATTTGTTTTATCCAAAAAAAGTACTCTGTACCGGTACTTGCAGCTCCTAAGCTTCATTAACATGAAGTGCCTGATTTATGGTTAATCTAGTAATATATATTATTTTCACACATAAATGTAGGCTATTGAAATGTAGGCTTATTATGTGGTGTATTCCCAGCCCCCCCCCCCCCATACGTGTAGGCTAGGTGTTTTTTACAATGAATTCGTATATCATTAATAATTGGGATTATTGTAAATATTAGGATAGGTGAGATCAGATGACTGCTTACCATGTAAAAGCTTTAATAACACTGGCATTGAGGACCATAGTGTTATTAAATATTGTACATGGTATGCAGTCATCTGATGTCCCCTCCCCTAAACGTTACATGTCATGACTTTCTCCTTGGCAGAGATCTGTGCTCCAGCACATTGCCTCGTGTTTCACTGTAAACGAGTAGGCTATTGTGACAAGCGAACTTTTTCAGTGAAACAAGTTCGCTTGTCACACAATACTCGTTGGACTTATTTGAGGGCATGTATGTTTATCGTTCACGTTCGCTAACCTGTCGGTCTTTAAACTCTTTGAACAGGTCGGGGTGCCTGTCGTCGGCAAGATGTTTAGCCAGGTTCGATGTGTTTGATCCTTTCGCTTGCGTCACGTTGAAGCACCTTTTACACACTGGTTTGGATGTGTCCACGGGCTTGCCTTCGCTGTCGGCAACGTAAGCAAAATATTTCCATATTTCGCTTCGTGCATCTGCTTTTTCTACAAGCGTTGGTCGGCTTGCAAGACTAGAAGAAGCCGCTGCCATTTTCGCTGCGTCTGTCCTGTGTGTCGGGGTGCTGTAGTGAGGACTGAACGACTGTGGCCAGAGAGCGAGCAGAGAGGGAAGAGAGGAAAGTCGACACGCCCCCACATGAAGCAGACAGAGTCAGAGACGAGCTTTTTTTCACTTTTCACGAGTCACCATTGGTTCAAGGCAAGGCTGTGTTGCCTTCACGTGAGGTGGGAGACAGGCTCTCAACTGTAATGCCGCTGTGTCTCTCTCCTCCGCTAACAAACACCACGGTCGCACACTGACGCAACCCATGACATTTTTTTAAGTATCGGTACTAAATTAACGTGGTATAGTATCCTTTTTAACGGCAGGGAACCGCGGTACCATACTAATACCGGTATACCGTGCAACCCTAACACAAACACACAAACATGCATACACACACACATCTTGATATTCTAGGAATTTACACCAAGATATTTGTGAATTACAAATTAAAAGATTGTACCATTGTCAAACCCATTTTAAGCCTGACAGGTTCACACCTCTGACTCCATCTTCAAAGAGCCTCCTGTCTAAGCTCCTTCAGAGAGTTAACAATCCACAAGAGGAACGAACCATAGTCTTCACTTCTCCTTTGTCGCCTTGTCAAATTATTCTCCCTTCAGACCTCAGGCACGAAAACATCCTCTTCATCACCCAAAAGGCTATGCCGTGACTATTTTGAGGCCATGAGAAAAACCACAAAACTGAACAAATGTAACCTGCTGTAGGTTACATTGTAATCCCTTCATCTGTAGCTGTTTGGCTTTAGCTGTGCCAGTTCAGGCCACTGGCAAACCGCAGCACCTGGGGAGAATCCCTGGAAAATGGTGCCATTCAATCAAGGCTAGGTCAGCTCTCCAAATGACAAGTGTCTCCTCTGCAATTGGTTTCTCGCTCCATCAGGCAGCAAGTTCCTCACTGTTTTGGTGTCTAAATTTGATTAATCTGATAGTTTAGACAAGAGCTGTGGTTTGTATGAAGGGCAAGATGACTCGAAACTCTTTCTTATGACGGGGATTAAACGTCTTTCTTTCCTTCTTTACTCGCTTCTTCCCTTCCCTCCTTCCTTCTGTGAACCCCCAGGTCTATCTCAGACAGGCAGGATGCGGTGCACGAGATCCTGGAGTCGGACTCTGTCACCTTAACCTCCATCAGGGCCCTGTTGTCCCACTTGCCTGACCTGGAGAGAGGCATCTGTAGCATATACCACAAAAAGGTACAGTCGTGTCTCTCTATTTTAAAAGGTACAGTCGTGTCTATTTTAAAAGGTACAGTCGTGTCTCTCTATTTTGTGCTCTGTGGCTTGATTCATGGCAGGAAGCAGTAGCCTCAGTGGCACTTATCTGATTGTCTGACACAATCTCATTTCCCCAAGGCCCCATCGTTCAACTATCAGGAGGCTTCATCTCACTGCCGTGTGTGTGTGTGTGTGTGCGCGTGCGTTTGTGTGTGTGTGTGTGTGTGTGTGTGTGTGTGTGTGTGTGTGTGGTTTGTGTGCGCGTTCCTGTGTCAGTTTGCTTGTTCACCAGAAAATGTCTTTGTGCCACAGAGAGAAGACAGAGGGATTCTGTGGTCTCTGTGCTTGACGTCTTGTTTTGTGTTCAACCGTCTAACTCCTTTAAGATTGTTTCTCTCGTCTCTACCATCGACATATAAAGATGGACGCCGCCTCGGGTCCCGTGCATGTTACTGTAGATCGCCGCTCTGGCGGCAGGTGCCAGCGTATAGGTCACAAGGCCCGCCTCCCCATGTTAGTGGATGGGGAATTGGACAACCGGAACAATCACAGTGTACGTCAGATAATTTTTCCCCAAAGGTGGTTTATATTCATAGTAGTATTATATCTATTATATATAGTCATATTATATCTCAATGGTCTCTACCGATACTGCAGAAAGCACAGACAGAATAAAATGTCACCCAACTCGCACGCACGCACGCACGCACGCACGCACGCACGCACGCACGCACACACACACACACACACACACACACACACACACACACACACACACACACACACACACACACACACACACACACACACACCACACAGAGACACACACAGATAGAGGCCTTGTCATTTGGGCCATCTGTAGATAAATGGGACTGTGTGTAATGGCGTGTTTCTCTATGGATCTATTAGCCTATTAATGAGAAGAAGGCCATGCTCCTGGTCTCAGGTCGCTGTGTGTTGGGCTTCATCAAAGAGCAACACATGGCCTGCTGACACGTCACACTGCAGCCTGCTCCATAGATTGATGCCATAAATCATTATCTGTGTGACACTCATTAACCCTCAGTGACCTAATCCTGTATAATGATAGTGATAATGCCAACATGAGATCAATATAATCTCCAATATCACCTGTCTTCACAAGCATTTCCATTTTTTCATCAATAACACAATGGTGTCTTAAATGACAGTGTTTCCTAAATTCCTCTAGGATTTTTTGTGTAGCGGTGGGGGGAAGGGTTTCGTTGTACCTGGGTCATGTGCGTCTAGTACCCCGGCGGTCGTAGAATTGCACAGATTTACTTTTTTATAACAGTATGTATGTGCTTTGCACCATTTATTTCTCTATAAAAGTAATGTTATTGAATATAATGTTTGTAGCTTCTGTAACTTTGTGCTGCTTTTCTTGGCGAGGTCCCCAAAAACGAAGTGTTATTTCAGTTATACAGTACTTGAGTAACATTACAATCCTAGAACAATCCATCTTAAGATACACTATCAGTCAAAAGGTTTGACACACTTTTTTTTAACCATTTAGAATAATAGTAAAGACATCAAAACCAAATAACACGTGGAATTATGCTCAGAAATCAAAGCTATCTTATATTTTAGATTCTTTAAAGTAGCTGCCCTGACTTTATGACATTTCTCATGGCATTTCACACATTATTTTGAAGCAGCGGGGGCCAAGATTTAGCAGTGGGGGGGGCCACCGCTGCTAAATTGATATAGCGGAAACCCTGAATGATCACTGTTGTCATCTTGGACGATAGCTGCCACAGCATCCATCATCTAGACACATGGCATGTATTCCGTTATAGACAGAAGTAGACTTTATAGATTGTGTATAACCAACTCTTAACTACAGTATAGGACTGCAATTTACACAACACAAAATACATTGTCACAATCACTTTACAAGACAATAAATGTGCAGGAATCTGTCTGGGTGCAGGAATGTATCTATAAGGCTCATCATAGTAATGTTAGTACATGAATGAGCGCTTTATAGTAGCCATCTATTACACAAACATTTATACACTTCATCAAACATTGTGTGTGTGTGTGTGTGTGTGTGTGTGTGTGTGTGTGTGTGTGTGTGTGTGTGTTCCAGTGTTCCACCCAGGAGTTCTACCTCATCAGCAGTATTCTCTCTCGACTGGGGTTGGAGCTGCAGGCCCTGACGCCAGCTATCCAATCACAGCTCAGCTCGTCGCTGCTACAAACGCTCCTATTGGATACTCCTGACCTGCTGGCTCCCGCCCACAACTTCCTCAAGGTGCTCAATGAAAAGGCCGCCAAGTGAGTACATTTTGGCAGCAGCAACAGTTTAGTGCCACCCACAGATCTATGGAAAGTGCTGTGCAAAAACACCATAGCAATGCCAAAGTGACAAACATACTTGATTGATTTTTGTAGACAAAGGCGGTTAACACTGATTTACTACTGAAATGGATTGCTTACTGCTGTGACTGCCACTGATCTTTATGCCCAGAATGTTATAAATTCAGGATTGTGTGGCATTTTTGTTGGTCTTCAGTCGATGCAACAGCATGTGGTCAATGAAAATCAATGTTTTCCCATTTAAAAGTCTTTCTTGGGAGTACTCACTGTAGTCTTGTGGTTGCAGGATTACACCAAGTTTTTAGGGCGATTGGCCCATTGATCAGCTTACCATTTGGGAACATGGACAAAATTATCGATGTAGGGAAATAGATTAGTGCCAGTAAAGATTGTGTTTGAATTATATTGCCACGCTCATGTTGAACCATTGAATTGCATTCCTCCATTGTTGAATGATACCGTTATTTAATTTGTAATCAATTATTCATTAATTAGTCTATTGCAGACAGCCCATCAGTTAATTTCTGATTTCTGTGTGGTGCTGATGGACAGCTCCTTGTATTGTTATTGCCCTCTTCTGTGTGTGCCCTTAGTGGTCTCATGTGGACACACGTGTGTGCCCTTAGTGGTCTCATGTTGGATGCCTGTGTGGTTGTGCAGGTTGGGGGATAAGAAGGAGCTGTTCTCAGATCTGTCCAGCTTCCCAGTGCTGCAGGAAAGGAGGGAGCAGATCCAGACGGTTCTCAATGAGATTCAAGACCACCGCAAAGACATCCGCCTCGCGCTCAGGGCCCCCGCACTGGACTACACTAGCGTCTCTGGACAGGAGGTACCTGTCTGTGTGTATGTTTGAGGCAGATAGTGTGTGGCTGTGCAACAGACAGGTAGGACTGAGTCACAGTGATGAGTAGCCCCGTGACGACTTTTTCCGGGTTTGACGTCATCGTCTACCCTACAAGAGTACGTCTACTTACATAGACTTGCCTGCGACTCTCGCTCCCAAGCTGTCTAAATCTGCGATACGCATGTATTTACAAGTGTCACAGAAACATTTCAAAGCCACCTACTTGAGAAGAAGGGTTCATAGCTTCTTGACGGCGGGGTTTGAAAGCTCAACGCTGCTCATAAATGCCTCTTTTCATCTGAAGTCTGTGCTGGTGATATAATTTTTTCCCGGTTAGAGCTCCCAGCTGTCACAGCACTCAACAGCGCCACTCTGGTCGAAAGCTCGGTAAAAAATATAAAAATATATAAAAAAGTTAGTGAGTGAGTGAGTGTGTGTGTACATAGTATACTAAGATGATATTTGAAGCATGTATGTTTTAATTGGAAGTGACACATTTTGTTGTCTGTCTGCTCTGATCTTGTTTATCATCAATACCTTCCTCTCCCTCCACCTTCCTCTTCTGCCTTGTCTTCCTCTTTCTCCTCTCCCATCAGTTTCTGATTGAGGTGAAGAACTCTGTGTCTTCCACTGTTCCGCCCAACTGGGTCAAAATCAGCAGGTGAGCTCACACGCACACGCACACACACACACACACACACACACACACACACACACACACACACACACACACACACACACACACACACACACACACGCACACGCACACGCACACACACACACACACACACACACACACACACACACACACACACACACACACAGAGAGACTTGGCTGCTTTGACAGTTGTGACATGTCCTCTGCCTTGCCTCTGTCAAATGTTATTTGTAGATAGATAGTGACAGTGGAAACCAGTGACATAACATAATAGATAATAATATAACATGATATTTTAGGCATACCATCTGTGGAAAAAAAACCATATATGCATGTGGTAGGGCTGTGCCGATTCACTTATCTCCCGATTCGATACTATCACGATACTTGGGTGCCGAGTCGATATATATTGCGATTCTTAAGTATTGCGATTCTACGATTATTGCGATTAGATATTACGATTTATTGCGATTTTTGTTTCTTTTAGTGCCAATAGGAAGGGGTGGACAGGCAGGAAGCAGCAGGCTTTATGGGAAATATGGTTTTAATTTTGAGAAACAATCAATACCGGTGGCATGAGATAAAGGCTACCAATCCTTTCAACCGTGTGTTTTCGATATTTATGTTAAGCTATCACAATTGTTTTCACAACAGTGTATTGATGTACAAAAAAAAAGCTACATGTCGCACCTTGAAATTTCACTCTTTAACCCTTTCCTCTCTTTGCCGCCCCTGCCTCTACTCTCTCATCCTCTCCTCTCTCTCCTCCTCTCCTCTCTCTCCTCCTCTCCTCTCATCTCCTCTCTTCTCTCCTCTCTCTCCTCCTCTCCTTTCCTCTCTTCTCTCTCCTCCTCTCCTGTCCTCTCTCTCCTCCTCTCATCTCCTCTCCTCTCCTCTCTTCTCTCTCCTCTCTCTCCTCCTCTCCTCTCCTCTCTTCTCTCTCCTCTCTCTCCCCTCTCCTCTCCTCTCTTCTCTCTCCTCCTCTCCTGTCCTCTCTCCTCTTCTCCTCTCCTCCTCTCCTCTCTTCTCTCTCCTCCTCTCCTCTCCTCTCTCTCCTCCTCTCCTCTCCTCTCTCTCCTCCTCTCCTCTCCTCTCTCTCCTCCTCTCCTCCAGTACCAAGGCGGGCGGTCAGTAGATACCACTCTCTTTTAACCCTCCCCTCTCTCTCCTCTCCTCTCCAGTACCAAGGCGGTCGGTAGGTACCACTCTCCTTTCCTGGTGGAGCGATACAGGAGGCTGCTGCAGCTCCGAGAGCAGCTGCTACTGGACTGTCAGACAGAGTGGACCAATTTTCTACAGTATGGCACACACACACACACGCACGCACGCACACGCACACACACACACACACACACACACCGACACACACACACACACACACACACACACACACACACACACACACACACACACACACACACACACACACACACACACACACAGAGCTTACAGATCATCATACACTCAAGTGAAATATGCTTATTTTTCCCCCAGAGAGATACTTCTACAACTTTCTGTTTTAGTCAAGTGTGGCGTCACTGGCGTCTAGTCAGTACACACTAGCACTTACCTTAATTCACACTTGAATTCTCTTTCTTCTCTCTCTCCCTCTAGTCAGTTTGGGGACCACTATCACACCATGAAAAGGGCTATTAGTAACCTAGCAACCATGGACTGTCTCTTCTCATTGGCCGAGGTGGCAAAACAAGGGGACTATTGCAGGTGATGTCCTCTCATGATGACCATAAATATTGGTGTGTGTGCGTGTGCGTGTGTGTGTGTTTGCGTGTGTGTGTGTGTGTGTGTTTGTGTGTGTTTTTGCGTGTGTTTGCGTGTGTGTGTGTGTGTGTGTGTGTGTGTGTGTGTGTGTGTGTGTGCGTGCGTGCGTGTGTGTGTTCCATCGTGTCCTATAGTCTCAGACAGCCTGTGTGGGGGAGTGTACACGAGGCTCTGCATGCTTGGCCTGAACGCCAACATCTCTCTCAAGCCCCCCCCCCCCCCCCCCCCCAATATATGTCTATCTCTTTCCCATTCTTCTCTGTAATTTCCCTCTTTTTCTACAAACATACAACATAATGACTGAGTTGTTACTCGCTCATCCCTCTCTCTTCATCCCTTTGTCAATGTCTCTCTTCCACTTGTGCTGCGTGAGAATGTGATTTTTCAAAGGAAGGCGGGTCGTCTCCTCCTTTGGTGTGTGTGTGTGTTTCTGATTGATTTAGTCAAGTAAGAAAGCAGTGAGGGGGGACATGGTAGGCGTAGCACAGGATACAAGGTGAGTAGTGGGACTCAGTTCAGAGGCAGGGTGTCTTAACCACCCCACGTGTGTGTGTGTGTGTGTGTGTGTGTGTGTGTGTGTGTGTGTGTGTGTGTTTCTCTGTGTTCAGGCCGGAGGTGTGCGAAAATCTGCATCAGATTGTGATCAGAGATGGTAGACATCCTGCCATAGACGTACTGATGGGAGAGCACAATCAGTATGTACCCAACGCTACTGATCTACAGGTACACACACACACACACACACACACACACACACACACACACACACACACACACACACACACACACACACACACACACACCACACACACACTTCCTCGCTCAGTGCTGGAGTGGGTGTAGGTTAATCTTGCAACAGAAGCACAAGCCAATAGGAAGAGGAGCCAAGCTGTCAATCCACCCACCTCCTCAGCTGTGCAGGACAGCATGCAAATATCTCATTGGGTCTCCCTTCCATCCCATTCTGCTGTCGATATTCGATATGAGTTTGAGTTTGAGTTTATTTGATTCTCGCTCACAGTATTCACGGAATAAAAGCAGAAATTACACACAGAACTGTTAAGATCTAGCTAAAAACAAGGAAATAGATATTTAAAAAATAGATTTCATATCACAGGTCACATTTTCAGGACATAGAAACACATAATACATCAAACACAGACGTAAGAGTCTCTTAAGACTGAGTGTTAAAGAGTCTGACAGCAGTGGGCAGGGTTGCTGTTCTCAGGTGTTGTTCTACCTAATGCTGTTCTACCTAATGCAAGGCTGTTCTCAGATATGAGGCTCAGAGAGATCCTTAACATGCTCACATTAATTAATATGACCTTCACTCATCTTCCCTGTACCTCTCCTCTCCTCTCCTCTCCTCCCCCCCAGGGTGAAGGCAGGAGGACTATGATAGTGACTGGTCCTAACATGGGGGGTAAGAGCTCCTACATCCGCCAGGTGGCCCTGGTGTGTGTTATGGCCCAGATGGGCTCCTACGTCCCGGCTTCTGAGGCCCGGCTGGGCATACTGGACGGCATATACACCAGGTATGAACACACACATGCACAAGTGGAAGCTAGCTCAACACCAGTTCCCTGCATGCCAGCTGTGAGTGTGAGCTGCCAACAAGCCAAATAGATGGCTACCTAATGCAAGGCTTTGAAAAATGTCTTTGAAATATGTGTAATCCTTGAAAAATAAAATAAAATGACTACTACTAATATAAACAATGACTGTGTTGTCATTGTTTCTCATAAATATGCTGTTCAGTGGTGTGTCTAGTCCCACTTTGAAGTACTAAGCACATACATACAGACGGACAGACAGACATCCATACAGACAGACGGACAGACAGACAGTCCTACGCTTCTCTCTTCTCTATACATGCCGTAGTACCAAAGTCACAGACACACGTAAAAAGTAGAAGGGCAGACCTCCGTCAAGGCCAAGTGCTTGTTTGTGAGGCTTGTTTGTGAGTGGGATCCGCTCCTCTCCTCTCCAAAACGGTATGGCTTCTCCCTCGGCACCATGCTACACTCTGACCCTTCCACCAAGTTTCATGAAAATTGGGCCAGTAGTTCCATAATCCTGCTGACAAACGATCAAACAAAACGGCACCAAATACATCATGTCCTTGGCAGAGATAACAATGAGACGATGTAAAGGCAGTGCCAGAGATGAGGTCGTATGATTACTCTCGAATACTCGTGATTGCCAATTTGGTTTGCTTTAAGCCAGCGGGTCTCAAACTTGTTTGGCTTCAGTACCCTCTCTTTCCCTGATTTCTGAATCCAAGTACCCCTCTTTGCCCCACGACAACATTTTGCTTAGAAAACTGCCAGAGGAAACTATAGCACATGATGTGCGCTCATTTCTAGCGCACCTCACACTACGTTACTCAACTGATCAACCGTGCGCGCCGTGCCCTCTCCACCTTGTTATAGTAGGGAGATGGTGCTTTACCACATACCCAGCTCATTGGATGTGACTGGCATTTGATGATAAATACCTGTTT